>NC_134469.1:79864496-79971996 GCF_964194025.1 Convolutriloba macropyga | reverse complement strand
CTCCCTTGGCGCGTTTTAGAAGAGACAATTAAATTCTGCTCTGATTTCATATAAAATTTTAAGCTGATTTTGCAACACTATTATACCTTTTGGACGCATTCCCATCGTAATGAAACTCAAAGCTGACTACGCAACACGAACACCATTAAACTATTAGCTGATTTCCGAAAATTCATATCGTAGCGGCAACACAACACAAAATCAAACTCTTACCCGATTTCAGAAGGCAAATTAATTCTAAGAGATAATTTAACATTTTATTTAAAATCTAAGCCGAATTCACAAAACAAACTCGTACCTGATTTCACAATATACAAACAATTAGATGATGTTAGAAAACGCCTAAACAGCATTTTAACTTGAATCCAATTCAATAAAATGAAAAAAGTGAAAACTGCTGATTTGAGCATTTTATGCTCAATCAGAAGAAATTGGTCAGAGAAAGATCAGTACAGACGAAGAGCTAACCAAATAAACAAGATCAAAAATAGTTTCAGCTCATAAAAAACCAACTCACATGACTTCAAAAGAATGAAACTAGCTCACAAAATACCATTTTCAGAGCTACTGTAAAAGCTGTTTCCACAAATCGATCTTCTTTGTAACATTTATCCCCGGAAAATTGCTTCAATTAGCTGTAACCACTATCTGGCGATTTGATATTCGCTAATTCTGACATAAATTATTTACCAAACCTCTTAGGAGCCTTGATATATTTAAATGCCAATCTGTAAATTTTCATTAATCCTCAATCAGTAGTCCAGGGGACTTTTTACAATCATTCGCCAATTAGGTTCAAGTATATTTCGTTCAAGTTTGACCGCATGGTTAAAAGAGTGACAATTGCGAGTAATATATATATACATATATATATATATATATAATTATATATATATATATATATATAAACACACACACACACACCTATGGGACGGCCATGCCTCAGCGGCCTATGGGACTGATATGAAACTATCACAACCGAACAAAATATCAGCACCGTTCTCAAATCTTATTGGGGAATATCTCCTTTTCGGCTAATATTCCATTTGGTTAATTTTACTTTCGGCTAATATTAAGGGCACCCTTTGTGCGTTTTAGAAGAGACAATTAAACTCTGCGCTGATTTCACATAAAAACTTTGAGCTGATTTTGCAAACACTATTATACCCTTGGACGCATTCCATCGTAATGAAACTCAAAGCTGACTACGCAACACGAACACCATTAAACTCTTAGCTGATTTCAGAAAACTCATCCCGTAGCGCCATCACAACACAAAATAAAAATCTTACTCGATTTCAGAAGGGAAAATAATTCTAAGTGATAACTTAACATCTTATTTAGATCTAGGCCGAAATCACAAAACAAAACTCTTACCTGATTTCACAATGTACAAACAATTAGATAATGTCAGAAAACGCAAAACAGCATTTTAACTCGCATCCAATTAAACAAAATGAAAAAAGTGAAAACTGCTGATTTGAGCATTTTATGCTCAATCAGAAGAAATTGGTCAGAGAAAGATCAAAACAGACGACGAGCTAACCAAATAAACAAGATCAAAAATAGTTTCAGCTCATAAAAAACCAACTCATATGACTTCAAAAAAATGAAACTAGCACAAAAAATACCATTTTATGTCGGCAAATGTTTATCAGAGCTACTGTAAAAGCTGTTTCAACAAATCGATCTTTTTTGTAACCAATATCCCCGGAAAATGGCTTCAATTAGCTGCAACCATTATCTGGCGATTTGATATTCGTCAGTTCTAACATAATTTATTCACCAAACCTCTTAGGAGCCATGATATCTTTAAATGCCAATCTGTAAATTTTCATTAATCCTCAATCAGTAATCCAGGGGACTCTTATACAAGCATTCGCCAATTAGGTTCAAGTAATTTTCGTTCAAGTTTGACCGCATGGTTGAAAAGAGTGACCAAGTGCTAGTTATATATATATATATATATATATATATATATATATATATATAAACACACATACACACACAAATATATATATATATATATATATATATATATATATATAATATATATATATATATATATATATATATATATACACTCGATAAAAGCAGCTATTTGCCAAGTACGTTACTAAAACGTTGGGAAAATCAACATTTACAAGAAAAAGTCAGGGCTGAAACATTCTCCCAAAAAATTTAAGCTTACACTGAAAGCTGGTAAACAGAATGGAGGCAGATTAGTATTAAATTGTAGCAAGTAGTTCGTAGCTTGAACACGTTAAATTTTCAGTTTTATGGGCTGATTTTTTTAGCACTTTTAAGACCTCTTTACGTGAAACAACGAACACTTTCAATGCTTATGAACCTAATGCAATTCGTCATGCTATCAGATAAAAAAGCTACGCATAAAACATTTTCCCACAAATCTACACAAAATATTTCATGAAATTTTTTTTTTCGCTGACGAAACGAGTGGGTATTTCCGATTTTGCAAAATTATAACTTTGGCAGCGGAAAAACAGTTTATATTTCACATTTTTTTCATGTGGCTTGTAAACTAATATCTGTCCAGCAGTAGTAGTGTCAGAAATGACATTGATATATCCCATCGTATCAGGTCACAACATAAATATTTCTATTTACTCACCAACAGTGAACCACTGTACCATTTTGCTTCAGTATTTGTACACAGTGTAAACACTTACACAAAAAGGTACATGCAAATTTCACCAGTTGCCATAAACAAACAAAAAATTTAGCAGACTGGTTAAAAATGATTCCCAAAAAGTATCGTAAACACAGCCGCCCTCCTGGCTACTAAAATTATTATTACTATCTTTACTATTATTACTACTACTATTATTATTATCGAATATCGCTCATATAATAACATTCATCATATTACAATGTCCCTAAGCTGTCCCGTCCCATAACCACTCTAGTTATGAATGCTTTTTTCTCTCATTTACCAGCCGCTCGCGTATAGTTTATAAATTACTCCACACCGCCGTGCTGCGTGGGGATGTCACATCAAATCAACTGATCTTTTCCGAACTCCAATCTATCTATGCGCATAGCTATTTTAGTGACCTAAGCCTGAACTGCAGCGCTATTTCATTTTTCCTGCTTGTTTGCTTGCATGCTTTGATTGTAGCGCTTGGCTGTTTGTTAAATTATTCATATCACAAATGTATAAATACATCACCAAGCAAGGACATTCTATCTTGCCATTCGCTAGCAGGGAAAATAATTAAGTCTAGTGGTGAAACTCAAACAACATTTCTTCTGAACTTGATCGGATTGATACAGGAAAGCAACACATATTCATTATAGAGCCGCTTTTTATCCTTCTATGCAATATAGTTGCAGATTTCTTCTATCAATAAACAAACATTTACTTGAACATTTTAGCACAACATTCTTATTTACTTTTCCCAGGTAAACGGAAACCTTATCTGCTTTCTATCTAAGACTTTCTTCTATCTGTTTTGTTTTATCTACGACTCTTTTATTTATGAAAAACAACAATTTAGAAGAAGACTTTGATCTATTTCCTCTCATCAATTACTTCGCCAAATATTCATCATATGTATTTTAAGGTTACATACTTATCATCAATCATTTTTCCTTCTTCAATTTTCTCGAGCCGATATTTAAAAATAAATAGAATAGAAAAATGAAGACACAAAAACGCGTGACAAAACTAGAACTCGTTAAGAGCACACAAGAGTATGACAGATTTTCTATCAATTCTCTTTAAATTGAAAAAAAAAACCGAGATATGACATTTATGTTGCTAATTGCCTAGTTCGCTCTGTCACAGCGCAGCTTTGAACGTGGTTTGATAGTCCAGTCACAAACAGGTGGCTGAATACAATAGCACCCATTGTAAACGGTGTTCATTACCCTAATTTTCAGTTAATTAGCTTTTTCCTCAAAAAAAACAATTTTTAAATTATAAACTTGCTTTACACTTGGGATGAAAACTGTTTGGGGCCAGTGCTTGGTGGGTTCTGTGATCCCGTCAATCTGTCCTCTCCGAGATTTATATCAATAGTATTGTATAAATTCTTTTGAAGAAACTGATTTTCTATCTAATGAAAGTAAAAGTACTTAGTGTCTGTCATGTCCATGAGCGATAAGTTATCTACGCAAACGCAAAATTCTAAAATCACAGAATCACAAAAGAGACTTTAGTTTATCATGCTTGAAAGCAACAACAAAATCAAAGCATCAACAAAATCACGACGACTTAAGATTTAATCAGCAACTCACTAAATAAAACGCCAATGATAAATAGTAGCTACAAAAGGGACTGCTAATAATTTGACCAGTAATTAATTCATCCCACTGCCGGCGAAGAGAATATGATACTCTTTGAACTTTGATTATCGAAAATCTATTAATATCCAATAAAATATTTTCTGAATTCAAACATAAATTAACGTTGAACAAATTGCACTCGAACCAGATATTAGGCAATCTAGTTGATAGGGCAAGTAGCTTAAAGTTTTTAGAACGCAACAACGCTCACCCCAGAAGGTTCGAACCCACATCCTTCAACCCACAACTCATTTTGCTACAACAAACATTTCGCTACAACGGTTTTGCTTCTCTTTAGAAACTAACGTTATTCCAGAATGAGAGCAACGTAGATCACTCAAAAATGAAGCATGAAAAAGCCACTTAAGAAGTCAAAACTTGAGAGCAAAAGTGCAAACGGTCAAGCAAAAATATTGCATAAAAAGACACGTAGGTTTAAAAAAAGAACTCCAAACTCGTTCGAGAGAAGTTAAAATCATGGAATCAAAAAAACTTTCAGCGAGTGATTAGCTAAGACAAATTTGCATGACCTATGCAACTTAAGAGTAACTTGAAACATAAACCGACTAACGTCGAAAAAATTGCTCTCGAATGACAGGCGGGACAATTTAATTCAGGGGCTGTAGCTTAGATGAATTTTTCTGTAGGTGCAAAAACAACCAACTAAGGTCGGGTTCGCACCTCTACCCCTGAGTCCCATTCCGCCACCTCGACAGAGGCTTTAACCGCTATCAGGGCCTTGTCTTCGTCTCTCTAACGATCGGTTTTGTTTGAACAACATACTTTATTTCAGAGTGAGATCAAGTAAATCACTCAAAAAAGTCACTCGAGATGTCAAAGATTATTCTTGAGAAGTCAAAGCGCTTTAACGGTCAAGCGAAAAAATTTGCATAAAAACACATGTTTACAAAAATTGATCCTCATTCGAGAGCAATTAAAAACTTTAATGTCAGGTTGAGAGGCCATCATAAGCAGTTGGTGACCTGGATTGAACTCAGAACAAAAATTAAAAATTCTGAAGTTAATTAATCCTGATGAACTAATAATTAGTCGCATGCAAACTTTACAGAAACAGCATTTTATATTAACTAAATCATTTTGAGAATCTGAGATGCGTAAAAAAATTAACGAAGAGTTGAAGGAATCTCCAAGTATGCGCGTCACTTTCTTCAATTCAAATTTCTTAAAATAACATTAACATGAGCTTCTTCCGCTCCGAACCTTAATAATTCTTTCTAATATAGAGACGTGGAGAGCATAGGTACTTAAGCCACGCATTGACAAAATTTAATCAGAGTTAAAAAGAAAACGTTTTAGCCCTCCCACTGCTTAAAAATAAATACAATAATTAAATGTTTGATTTTTCAAAAATTTTCATTTAATTTCATTAGTCGATATAATGAATGGTGGCACATGCAGTCGTAGGCACTTTATAGAAAGCGTTCCTAGCAATTGCATTTATACATTTATGAAAATGTCGTTGAAGGCCATATGGTACAAAAAAGAGTGCGTTGAATTGAAGCGCCATCTAGTTTTTGCCAGCTTATATCATTTGACTATTTGGCGCACTTTCCCCCTCTCTCTCCCATCGTAATCATAATGCAATGGTTCCGCAAGCCAAGCGCGAAATATGTAGAACAATAGAGAAGCAGCTAATCTTACTTTTATTTTTATGAAAAAGCAGATTTTATATCCCGGAAAGCAACAGAGCGGAAACGAGAGGCAAAAACCATTCTTTCATTCAATATTTTATTTACCAACAGACGCTATTAAATTTCAAACTAGTTTCCCCAAAAATAACAAAAAAGCTTACTCGTTTATTGTTCACTTTTATCCACTTTCGCAGCCACCGGTTGTTTCTACATGCGAAAAAAATCCTACTAGTGCCGGGATACCATAATAGAGAAAAGCAGGCGTTTGTTGAAGCAGATGAATAGTTCACAAAGCCCTTTTAAAAGGGAACAGTTCAGGGTGTTTTAAAACACACGCCTCAGGCATTCAGCTTTTCTCTTTGATCAGTTAGTAACCTTCAAAACCAGTTGGACTAAAATTTCTTCAACATCCTAGCACTACAATCAATGTTAGATACGCGCTTCGCTTAACTCTAACTCTAACTCGTTGCTCTCTCTATCTTCTCCGTCACAGGTAACTAACTTTTTTGCGGAAAAATCAATCAACCTTTAGTTGCAACACAACCCCGCATGTCAAATACAAAATTGCAGTCGACTAAGGAAGTTATTGTACAAGTTATGGAATTAACCGTTTAAATTTGCTTCACAAAGCTCGAACCTATATTTTACTGCACTATTCATTTTCACGGCTGATATTTGCATATAAACGAACACCTTTAAGTTATTTTTAAAAAAACAATCGCGTGAAATCAATCACAGCTGTGCTTGAGATCACTTCGCATTTCACTTCAGAGCTGTTTAATCTCAACAAAATCAGAATGACAGTTGATGGATGCAGATTAAGTAAGACAGTCTTGTGACAATTGAGAGATGACAGTTATCAATATTGATTTGACTGCTGCTTTAACCGATATCAAAACAATTAGCTAATACCTCTTTCTCATTACTGTCTTCCTGTCAGGTAAGTAAGAATATTCGTACATTCACTACTAATAGGACAATCGAGAAAATGTACACGCCGAACTTAGTTACAAATTAATTAACCGCAAATTAGTATTATCTAAATCTAAACTTGGTTTTGATTCTCGTATTTGGCAACACATCGAAAGCGTCCTTTCGAGAAAGTTTTTCCCAAGACCTCGCATGTCGTTGTGTTCAAAAATTGCACAGAAACATAACGGGCAGAATACCGGAAACGACTCGGGTAAACTCGAAATTCAAAAATACTCGACATAACTAAGTATAAAACAGAAACAACAAAAACGAAGAATTATATTACCTTATATTACTATAGCAGAAGAGATGGGGGGAATGGGGAATCTTAACGCGTCAAAATTTCTCAAAATAACCTTTTCACGTCGTCTATTACAAAAAGTCACTAAGGTTTATTATTAACAAACTCAAGCAAGCCGATAGGCAAGCAAGCCGAATTTTGAAAATGAGGTCAAGAAAGCCGAAAATTTTTGGGATACCGGTATTTTTAAGTTGCCTCTGGCGGGCCGGTCGGCGGACTTCGCCGCGACAATCGGCCCGCGGTTTCCGGATTACATCCCACAGCGAATGAGAGGCATGGGAATACACAGCGGTCCGCTGAGGCCTGTAACCACTAAATGTCTAAAAATTGACGTATTTTTGTTTCTTTGGTGAATTGGAATACAGTATGCACTACAATACTATGCGCAGTGTTGACTGTAACTATTAACAATGTATTATTTCTGATAGATTACATAACTAATAAAAAACTTTCGGCTTGCTTTTATGTCCGCTTACTTTTACTTCGGCTTACTTTGCGTTCACCGAGATTTTTATCTCAAACAACGATTTCTCACTCCTATTTACAACCAATTTGAAAACCTATTACATCTGAAAACTACCAATTTAATCGCTTCCATCACAAC
The DNA here is from genome assembly GCF_964194025.1 of Convolutriloba macropyga. Lineage (NCBI taxonomy): Eukaryota > Metazoa > Xenacoelomorpha > Acoela > Convolutidae > Convolutriloba > Convolutriloba macropyga. The sequence goes on along the minus strand of NC_134469.1, from coordinate 79,964,159 downwards.
GTTAGCTCGGGTAAACTGACAAGTCCAATTTGATTTCTCATTGACATTTCGAAAATACAAAAAACGGGAGAACAGATCATAAAACATTGATTCCGGCAAAAAGGTGGAGCTTCATACAAACTTACACCAAACAAAACTAAAAAAAATGCAATTTCGAAATTACGAATTGATTTGACAGCTGCTTTAACCGATATCAAAACAATTAGCTAATACCTCTTTCTCATTACTGTCTTCCTGTCAGGTAAGTAAGAATATTCGTACATTCACTACTAATAGGACAATCGAGAAAATGTACACGCCGAACTTAGTTACAAATTAATTAACCGCAAATTAGTATTATCTAAATCTAAACTTGGTTTTGATTCTCGTATTTGGCAACACATCGAAAGCGTCCTTTCGAGAAAGTTTTTCCCAAGACCTCGCATGTCGTTGTGTTCAAAAATTGCACAGAAACATAACGGGCAGAATACCGGAAACGACTCGGGTAAACTCGAAATTCAAAAATACTCGACATAACTAAGTATAAAACAGAAACAACAAAAACGAAGAATTATATTACCTTATATTACTATAGCAGAAGAGATGGGGGGAATGGGGAATCTTAACGTGTCAAAATTTCTCAAAATAACCTTTTCACGTCGTCTATTACAAAAAGTCACTAAGGTTTATTATTAACAAACTCAAGTAAGCCGATAGGCAAGCAAGCCGAATTTTGAAAATGAGGTCAAGAAAGCCGAAAATTTTTGGGATACCGGTATTTTTAAGTTGCCTCTGGCGGGCCGGTCGGCGGACTTCGCCGCGACAATCGGCCCGCGGTTTCCGGATTACATCCCACAGCGAATGAGAGGCAGGGAATACACAGCGGTCCGCTGAGGCCTGTAACCACTAAATGTCTAAAAATTGACGTATTTTTGTTTCTTTGGTGAATTGGAATACAGTATGCACTACAATACTATGCGCAGTGTTGACTGTAACTATTAACAATGTATTATTTCTGATAGATTACATAACTAATAAAAAACTTTCGGCTTGCTTTTATGTCCGCTTACTTTTACTTCGGCTTACTTTGCGTTCACCGAGATTTTTATCTCAAACAACGATTTCTCACTCCTATTTACAACCAATTTGAAAACCTATTACATCTGAAAACTACCATCATCATCAGTCGTTCGCTTCTTCATATATCCAGGTTGAGTTCTTCAAGCCAGTCTATGGCGGTCTCCGTGAGGTGGCAAAGTTCTCCCATGCCTCCTGGTAGGTACGTTATAGGGCACTCTTCCACGATGTGTTGGGAAGATGGTCTGCTCAGGCCACAGACACAGGTAGTGTTGTTCCAGTTGGACTTGAGCGCGCTAGTGCGGAGGCGGTTGAGCTGGCACCAAGACCTCCTGGGGAGCTTGTCCGAGGCCTTGAAATAAACGGGGATTTCTTCGTTGAGTTGTTGCAATATCGTCTGCGGTTTCTTCGCGGGGAATTGGATTCTGCTCTTCAGCCGGGAGCGTCTTCTGGTATCGTCCACAAGGTGATTCAGAAGTTTGATGTTAGAATTCTGACATGTGCGCGCTCTAGCGTCAACAATGCTGTCACGCCTCTTGCGAGGATTCTCCATGTTGGACACGAGCGGGAGGAAATCTGTTTTCGTATTCATGGGGGTGCCGGAAACTATTCGCATGGCCTGGAACATCTTGCGGTCGACTTTGGGCGCGTGCGCGGAGTTGTGCCAGACACTGCACGCGTAATCAGCCACTGACTGTACAAGAGCAAGCGAAGAGATGCGCAGGCTCCTTGGCTTAGTGCCCCAAGACTTGCCGGCAAGCATTCTAATGAGGTTCACACGTTTCTGGAGCTTCTCGGCCGTGTTAGTGCAGTGCTGGTTGTAGGTCAGAGACCTGTCAAGTTCAACCCCGAGGTATTTGAAGCTCGACTCCGCAGGGACCTTTTCCCCATTCAGGATGATATCCAGGTCGGGCTTGCGGGGACCCAGGTTGAAGAGAACCGACACACATTTTGAAGGATTGAGGCGGAGCTTCCACTTCCGGTAGTAGTCCGCTAAGGCATTAGCATCAGCTTGGAGGTCCGCCTGGACGGCGATTGTGGTTTTGCCTCTGGCGAGGAGGGCGCTGTCGTCTGCGTACATGTACTTGCTGCACCTGCTTGAAGGGGTATCATACGTGTAGCAGTTGAACAGTATAGGCGCCAGAACGGAGCCTTGTGGCAGGCCATTCCGTACCCTCCTCCATGTGGATTTGGTGTTGCCAGTGTGGACCCTGAAACTGCGGTTAGAAATCAGGTCTTGGATGACCTGAATGACGTGGACATCCGGGATCATCTTCGTGAGCTTGTAAGTGAGTCCGGTTATCCAGACAGTGTCATAGGCTGAAGAGAGATCGACAAAGACGGCACCTACAGAACTCTTAGCCTGGAAAGCGTCCTCGATCTCCTGGGTGATGTTCAGTACTTGGAGTTCAGTAGATCTGTGGGGTCGAAATCCAAACTGTTCATCTGGGAGGGCGCATTCGACAAAAGGAGAGATCCTTTTCATAACGACGCGTTCGTAGAGTTTGTATCCAAGGCTCAGAAGCGAGATTGGTCTGTAGCTTCTGACGTCGACTGGGTCTTTCTTTGGTTTCAAGACCGGTATAATTTTGGCTTTCCGCCAAATTTTCGGTATGCATCGCAAATTGAAGCAGCGTTGGAGAAATTCAGTCAGCCAGCTAAGGGCGTTGGGTCCTAGGTTTTTCAGGAATTCCGGGAACATTTGGTCCAAGCCAGGTTGCTTGTTCTGCTTGATCTCTCGGATGGCGTCGATCACTTCCTGGGTTTGGATCTTACCGCTCAGCGAGATGTTTTCCTTCTTCTCTTCCCGAAAGGACTTCATGTGAGCTCGTATTTGGTGCTTCAGGGCAGGTTCGGTTCTGGGGATGCGAGATACATTTGCGAGCATAGTGGCGTACTCATTGGCGTTGACTGTGTTCACCGTCTTCGTTTGATGCCGGTTGTTGAGCTTGCGCATCAGTTGAAAAGCTTTACGCGAAGATCGGGTGAAGTCAGTCTTTTCTACCGTATCAATCCAGCGTTGTTCGCGGTCCTTGGAGAGTTCTGCGAGTAGCTTCTCGCCGGCCCTGCGTCTTTTGGCGTAGTCGTTAGCCTGCGTGGCCTCTTTGTACAAAGCAGCTTTGCTACTGTCCCAGCAGGGGATGTACTCCTTCCGTGCCCCTCTAGGGATGCTTCTTTTAGCAGCAGTGCGCATGAGTTGGCAGAACTCTTTCCAAGCTTCGGAGATGTCTCTGATCTTCACATTGCCGATGGACTTCTCGGTGATCTTCCGGAACTTGTCCCAGTTAGCCTTCCAGAAGTTCCATCGCGGCAGGTAGCTTGTGGGGAAACACTCGATCTGAGTTCCCAGGGTGGTGAGAATCGGGAAGTGCTGCGATTTGGGGAATCGACTGAGTACCTGGTAATCTGTGTCGTCTCTGCTCCTGCTGATCACAAGGTCAGGGTGAGTGGGTGTACCCCAAATGGCAGAGCGAAAGGTGTAGACAGAAGGTTGGTTGTGGACATGTAGGTCGGCCAGCTCCGTCCATTCCATCAGTCTTGTTCCATCCACTGAGTCTGTCTTGTATCCCCAAGCCGTGTGGGCACAGTTGAAATCGCCAATGTAGATTTCAGCTGTGGGGAGATCGTGTGGGTTCCATAGAGACGAGCTAGGTGGCCTGTACACATTGACCAGTTTTATCCCATGGATCTCAACACAGTGCCATTGCAATTGACTAGGGAGGGAGTTGCAGATGGGAAAACTACCAATTTAATCGCTTCCATCACAACGTTAGCTCGGGTAAACTGACAAGTCCAATTTGATTTCTCATTGACATTTCGAAAATACAAAAAACGGGAGAACAGATCATAAAACATTGATTCCGGCAAAAAGGTGGAGCTTCATACAAACTTACACCAAACAAAACTAAAAAAATGCAATTACGAAATGTTTGAAACAGAAAAAAAAGATGCAATGAAAAGAACAGTAGCTCATTCAAAAACAGCACAGCAAACCCTAAAAAATAGGTCTCATAGCCTCATTAAACTTTATGATAAAGAGCTTGAAGAGAACATTTACCACGGGGGAGTTAGAAGGGGTAGACGGTTAGTTGACAAAAAGAAGTGAAAAATTCTCATCGCATCCTTTCTACTTGGATTATTAAGATGAAACTAACTACCAAACATTAGAAGCAGACTTAAAATATTAATGAATATCAGTTCGAAAAAACGAAGACAAATTTTAAGTCATCTGCAAACTTGCTTCAGCTAGTACCAATACAATTCGAGTCTTAAAACGAAAAATATGAGCCAAATAACTTTAGTTTCAGAGCAACCTAAAAAGGAAACGATTTTGTACAAAAGGTTCATCAGAATTTTTTGTTAAAAAAGTCAATTTCAGGCAAGTTTCAGCTTAATAATACGAGAAAAGCTGTCCAATAACTCAATCAGTCAATACTATGCAATAACATATCAAAAATGAACCGGACACTTTAACCACATACGCTTGCAAAATAAACACATCACAACACTGCTTTTGATATTGACATTAAAGATTTAACTCTGTCTTTGGGCCTCGTTCCAATCAATAAATAACTCGATACTTCGAAAAGCAATAGTCAAAACACACAGTACTTGTTAACTCTTTCAAAGACGCGCCAAATGTAAGGCTGCAAAAACAGTCAGCATTATCATAAACAGAAACAAAAGGCTGAAACCGAATTTTTGAAACAAGTGTTATATTTCCGGAACTCCGGAACAGCTGATTATCACAAGGGTCATTATTTTCTCAGCGAAAATTTTGCCTTCAGTTGCCGCACCTTCATTCAAAAAGGGTACAAATAAAACCATTCCCATGATCGCATACGAGATTAAGCGACAGTTTCCTGTGAACGAAAAGAACATAACAAATAGTCCAGCATTTTGATATACAATTATATTCTCTAAAACGACAAAAACGAACAATATGGCCCACAAACGAATAATCGAATTACTTTTTTTCCAATTCAATCATTGGGGAAGTCCGTTTTGTTTTGAGACTCTTCAAGGGGAAGTCAGTTTAATAATGAGGCCCTTTTTGAAATGTCCTCGAAGCATAAATTGAAAATTATGACGTCACAAATGCATACTTCCAATTATTGTTCTCAAGCTTTCTATTAATATATCAACAAAATCGAAACACTAGGCACGAATTCGCTACCATTCTTCAATATTATCCCTCATTTGTTCAATTCAGAATTCAATTCTTTAGCTGAAATTCCCTTTCCAATCAACGACACTCCAAAAATAAACAATTTTATTGTCAACAGTGTTTACAACTTAGCAAGGTAGCAATTTGCTGTCAAGCTGAAAAACAAATTTTACCATTGTTCACAAAAAATGACGATGAAATAAACAGTAAGCATTTTTGTTCAAACGCATACAAATTTGACCAAAAGCCCTTACCTAATTTAGACATTCGCGTTTCAATAACACATCAAAAACCAAAAAAATAGTTATTCTGAATTTCATTTTTGAGGTAATTTCTTTGAGGCTGTCTTTAATGTCTTTCTTGACCTGCTCTCTGCTTTCCATTTCTGTCCTCAACTTAAGACATGCACATGTTTGTGAAATTCTGTCAGAGAGTCCGATAAAAAACGCAGCTATGGAATAACTTCAAAGCGAATGGAAGAACAGCCGCCAATGTCTGAATTATATCAAACATCTTCTATTGAATATTAATGAGCAAAAAGAGAAACCGCATTTTTACCAACATTACTGCCAACAGTTATGGTCGCAAAATTTATTTCTCCTTTTTATCACATATAAATATTACAAAAACATTCCCTCGTTGCAAAATATTGCCATAAAATCTGCATAACCCAAAATGTTCATCTTTTTCATTGAAGATACAATTCAAAAAACAAAGGTTAGAAACTTTCACAGTGTTGAGAAAAAGAAACATCTACTTGTAAGAACTACGGTAGCATTTAAAGCCAGTTCGAGGTCAAATTTTATTTACGCGTGATGTAGAAAACGATAGCGAAAGGAAAATGATTTGTATTACAGAATTTTGTAGCAAAAAGGCGAACGGCTACAAAAATAAAACCGATATCAGAACTTTCCAGAAAAATCCTTCCAAGGATAATCTTAAGGACAAGATTCTTACCAATTTCTTAAAGCAAATAAGAATAAAATCTGAATTCGGATGGCAGAAAGTATTAACACATATTACAGAACATTAGTTCAATTCACCAACTAGGACACCATACAAGTCAAACACTCTTCAAGAGGTGCTTAAAAAATCTTAGTAGAAACTTCATTTTTAGCTACCAATTTGGGCAAAATTTTTCTTGGCACGGTAATCAATCATTTTTATAACAGCAAATCTCACGGACTTTCTTTGACACTGTGTTTTGATTTTTGGTACAAGAACGAGTGACCTAACAGATGATTTAATGGCAATTTGCAGAAAATCTAAGTTTTTGGGAAGATACCAACAAACTGCCAAAAACTGCTAAAATTGTCAACTCTTTTTTCAAAAAAAAATGTTTACCAGACTTATGAGTCGAAACCTACCAAAAAACGTAAAGTTAGTTAACGAAATAAGTTTTAATTGACGACGGCATATGATTTAAACCTTTTTGAACTACAGTGCGATAAACGCTGACCTGAGCGAAGACTAATCTCTGGAAAAAATACTTTTCATCACAGTATCCAAGTAGAATTGAATTGGGAATACTACTCGACAAGATGTACTTCTCTTCGGTAATCCCTCCAGGCAGTATTTATCATTTTTTTAAATTTAAAAAATTGAAGTAATTAATTGATATTCAATAGAATCGACCAGAAAACAATGGAAATTTTCAAAAATCAGTTCTAAGAAAAGAAAATTTGGAACTTAAATGTTTAATGTCAATAGCAACTTAACACGCTATTAATTTGCAGTTTTTCAGAATTTCTCTTGATTTTTTTTATCAGAACAGAGGCAATTAAACACATTTTCAAAGTGTGCACTGAAAAAAGGAAAAGGACATTGACGACAGATTGCTGGGAAAGAGCTGCCGACTCCATTGAAGGATTCTGCTGCGCTGATCCCGTTTCAATTTAAAAAAACTGGATGCAAATATCTTATAAAAAAGCAACAATAAAGTAATATCTTAGCTGCTTGATAGACAAGGTGGAGGCTACCACAAAAACAATTGAAAGACAGGGAAAATTGCAAGTTCTTTATCAGAAAAATTTTGTTAGTCTGAAAAAGCCAGTAAGGGGGTTGATAAAAATGTATTTCTGAGAAAACTTAAAAATTGAGATCTAAGCGTCGCAGGCTTTCATATATTACCACTAATATCTCTCTAGAATGCGTTAAGAAAGTTTTTAATTTTGGCTGAGAAAAAGACGGCCCACTAAAATATATTTTCTTCCATTTTCTTTAAAATTATTGAACCTATAACCTCAAACATTAAAGAGATTAGCTCTTTATTTTCAAAATATGTATCACCCTGAAGTAGTAAAAGAATTCAAAACGTCCATACAAGTTTACTCTTCTGAATCGGCGTTTTCAAAAGCTTTCAGAAATTTATTTTCAACAACTGTAAAACAGCACTAAATTGAACTATAAACTTCTAAATGAACAACTTGGTTTATTTATGGCGTACTTAACATAACAGACAGAGCATAAAGTTTGTCGATGAAGCCATTGCGCGTCATCAAGGAAGAGATAAAAAGGACACTTGCTAATTTGAGACTTTGACATCGCTGTCAGGTGGCCTTTAAAAACAGTACTCTAGATACAAAGCAGCAGCCACTTTCATCAGTTAAAAGCTCTCTGACACGTTTAAAAATAGCGTGAATGTGATGAAATTAAAGACGTTTGATAGGACAACATTTCCTGTTCTCGATTAAATCAGTCGATTGCTTTGTTGTTTTTGTTTTTGCCATGGTTAGTTAGGGTAAAATGAGGGTGTAATAAGACTAATACGCATCCCGTTGTGAACAGGGCGCTAGCAATAGCAAATATAGGAGAGTGGGCACCAAAGAAAAAGAGAGAGAAAAGAAGCAATGGGAAGAAGATATATTTCTACATGTCTGCACGTGTTAGACTATTTTGACAGAGACGGACCTCTACTAGTGCTGCTATAACTACCACAAACAATGCTATCAACACAAACACAATAGCTACACGCTATAATATACACCTCTCCTGCAGACACACATATAGCCTGGGGAGCATTCAATCTTCTTTCGAGTGTAGACAAAGGCAATAAAAACAAATTTCAACTTCATTTTAAACACAAATCCCCCCTCCCCCTTCCCGCACCCACTACCCCCACTAACACTAAGCCTGTTAGTTAACCTATTCCTGCTATCTTTGAAATGTGATAAAATCTAAGATTTGATTTTAACCACGTCGCCTTGTCGCCGCTATGCAAACAGCAACCTTTAAAAATGGTCAAAACAGGAAAACTCATTATTTTTACAGCCGCCGTTAAAAAGAAGTTAGAGAGCGAAGCACTAAACGCTCTCAAAAGCATTCGAGATAATCTTCAAGTGTTTTTAACCGCGACTAATTCTAGATTCTCTTCCTTAATTAAAGTGCCATATTGCAGCTTTTCCTTAATTATGCGATAAAGATGCTTCCGCAGTTCACACTCGCCATACACACTTGAAAAGGTAACTCTGATAAAAATAAATTTCAATGTATCTTTTTCTCTTTGTTGTTTATGGCTAAAAAGTGTCGGATAATTTGCATGCCTTTCAGACTTGTGAAGGAAAAAAGTATCCCTCAGTTTTTCCATATTCTTTCCCTTTATCGTACTTTTCATTTTGTTTCCCCATCTTCAACTGAAAGTAGTAGTCCGTTCGGTTTCACGCAGATTGCTATCAAATTTTTCTTCCAAGTTCCTGTGGTGGGAATGGTTCCCTTGTTGAAGAAAAGAGAAGATAAGCAATTTACATTCCGGAATATTCATCCATTCCTTTATTTTTCTCTTTCTATTTCGCACTCATTCCCGGCCGGCTCCTCTTCCCAGTAAAAACCCCAATTAGACCCACTGAAGAGCCTCATGTAGCAAAAATAGCCCAAGTGTGCTGAAATGGAATTAAACACGCTTTTCATATCACAAAACTTATTCTTCCTACATTACAACTCTTGTCTCTTCAGCCACTGCTACTGCTACTAGCTAGCTAGTTACACGCGGGTAGCGATTATTATTACAACTTCATAAAGTAGCCCTTCTTAATTTCCTCCCCTATTTCGTCGTCTTCTTGCGCGATATAACTACCCCCACCCGTCCGTACCACCGCTACTAATACCACCTCACTTTATCTCGTCTTCTATTTACTTTCCATTAACTTCAACCTGAAACAACCCCCCTGCTTATCATCTTTCCCCTGGATTCGCAACACAACCCAACATGAGACCAGTCTGTCAGATTTCCTTGTCGGTTTCCACGGTCATTTTGGCCATTTTTCTGGTTCACAATTCTCAAGGAAAGCATGATGTGAGTAAAATGCTGGATCACATCATTTCGGACCAACCAGACGAATTCGACGCTATCAAATACGACAAAACTCTCCGACCCAACTTCGGCGGCTCAGGAGTCCCAGTAAGTCAAAAACCTTGTCCACTTTGCAAAGTTTTGAAAGACTTATCTAAGAATTCTTGACACATAGAACGCATTTATTGATCAACAAACAAGGCATTTTTTGTATGACCTAGTTGTAAAACTGTCGTATAAAAAAGCGGGAGAAAGACATCGACATGAAATATGTCACTTCATTCACTAAGCCGAACTCGAGGTTTAGAAATCAGACTTCAATTTTTTCTGACTTAGAACAATTAAACATAACCGACTAAACGTCGGAAGAATTGCTCTTGAACGACTAGTGGGAGCTCTAATCAATTGCAGCCTGCTTCAGTCGGGGGGGGGGGTAGCCTAAATGGGACTAAGAAGTTCTATAGTGGGCTTCAAATAACCATATTAGAGGTTAACATATACCACTATTAAGATTTAAAGTAAAAAAATGACACCAGTTTTGGCGCACTTTTTATTTGACTTTTAGTATTAAATTGCCGCCAATTGAGTTCAGCTGCTTGAAATTGTGATGGAGAGAGAGAATTTTAGATCACGCGAAATGCAAAAAGTCAAGGGCGTAAAAGTCACTCGAAAAGTCAAAACCGTCAAGCGAAAATTTTGCATAAAAAAAAAGACACACACGTTTACAATAATTGCTATGAACTGCGTTCAAGAGCAATTAATTAGGAGGTCTAAGCTAGACGGTCAGTGAAAAATAAAAACGACTTCAATTTTGTGAGAAAAACATTTAATTTGTTTAAAAAAAATGATCAAGAAAATAGCCCATAGTTTCAGATATTCATACTATTAGCTATGAGATAATTGTATAATGCAGGTAGGCATTACAATGAACATAGACAGTTTGGGACCGATAGACGAGGTGAACATGAACTTCCGAGTGGACATCTCGTTCAGGCAGTACTGGGAGGATAGCAGACTCAATTTCAGTCTCTACAAAGAGAACAAGTTCTTCCAGAACCTCACCCTCTCACACTCATTCCTCAAACGCATCTGGGTTCCGGACACTTACTTCCCAGACTCTTTACAGGTTTGCAGAATTCATCATTTCTGCAAAGTCACAAGAGAAATTCATTTAGAACGAGGGAATTTAGCCGCTTTAATTATGGAAAAAATGATATTAAAGTTTGGGCAACCTGGGAGGCTAATCTAACTTGTTTTCCTTGATTGTCCGATTAGATTTGTGGAACTGATTGAATGAGTCGATATCGATCATTTTCTTATGTGCCTTATTAACCCATATTGATGTTTTTAAACACGTAACGGAGCCTGTTGTAATAGCCCAGCTTGTGGTATATGAAGCTAACAAAGTTCCTACATGCGCAGTGCTTTGGTGCAAAGGTAGAATGCCTGGCCGCAGGTCTGAAGATAGTAGGGTCGAGTCCTCTAAGCTCTAATTCTTTAGCAGTATATGGAGTTACCATAGTTGCGTTGTTACATTATAATTGCGTAACACCAAAAAGAAATAAAAACTAAAACTGATCTGAATGATCAGTTTTAGTTTTTATTTCTTTTTGGTGTCATTCTACACCACTCCAACTCAATCTGTGGTCCCAGAGAATACAGGGATTTTTGGAGTGCAAGACTTCTTTGCCATGAGAACAAAAAAGTGACACCAAAACAGACAAAAAGTTGAAGCAACCAACAATTAAACCTTCAACAACTTCCTGCGATAACTAAGTTATTTGGATCAAACAAACTTTGAATTCTTCTAGACCTGTGAGAGCAGTACTTGATTTGAGCTGAATCCCATAGACCATTATAACTAGCCTAATTTGATTGTTTTTCAAAGGCGTTCAAGCAAGACGTGATGGTTCCGAACGTGTTGATTAGACTCTCTCCGGATGGCAGCATTCTCTACTCCTCGAGGGTCACTGTCATTGCTAAGTGTCCCATGGATCTACACTATTTCCCCATGGACTCACAGGTACCCCCCCCCCCCAATACAAATGCTCTTAAAATAATCACAAAAAAATATGCAATATTTACTCACTCGCACCATCTGAAAATATCAACCGTTTCACACCAGACATGGTCACATTATTGTACAACCATAACCTAGTTCAATTACCTCAGCTATCTTACAAAGATTTTTTTGACAGTATTGGCACTGTTTTCAGTTACTGCATTTGTCATTCATACTAATCGATTCTGATCATCAGAAAATCTGGTAAATCCTCGTTTAATTTCATTTTGACTATTTGAACGAAACAGTGAATACAAAAATTGGTTTTAAAAAGTATAAACAACTTGCTTCTCATTACAGACATGTACTCTATACGTGGAGTGTTACGGCTACACGACCAAAGACCTCCACCTTTACTGGTACACAGGAAACAGCAGTGTGGCCAACACACATAAAAAATTAGCCCAATTTACCCTGGAGGATTTCACCCTAGAAGAGGAGATACTCAAGTTAGTAACAACAGCTCATTTATGTTAGACCATCTTTAATGGCTATGGTATATTTGAAAATTAAAAGAACCGAAACACCCAAAATGCCGCATTAAATTCTACAAACACGTTACTATATTAACAAAATCATTCATTTAAGTATAATTAATTTTATCGGAGAGCTTGTAAATATTTAACCATCAGGTTATATTTTTTGAATTTGCATTTTTCGAATCCTTAAAAGAAGATTGGTTGCTAATTACTGTCTCGATTTCTGATGTTAAAGTGAAGCACCTACTAATAAGTCCCGCCCAGCTCATATTGACCAAAATTGTCGCTTAAGAGTCCCTGGATAACCTTTCAGATTTTCCACTGGATCTTTCTCCCAACTACGAGTGCATTTCCACTTCAAACGAGACCTTCTCTACTTTATACTGCAGAGCTATGTACCCTCCACCTTCATAGTCATGTGTTCCTGGGTCGCCTTCTGGATCAACCGGTCTGGGATACCCGGAAGAGCTTGTCTATCCATTACTACTGTTCTCAGGTACCCAAGCTTCACTGAACCCCAAGAAAAAGTCTTTCTGTTAAACAAGGCTATCATTTTGATACGATGGCTCCATTCCAAACTCACTCATTCGACCAAGTTTAAATAGTCGCACTTTATTCAAATTACAGCCTCATTTCAACTTCGTGTTTATAGTTAATTCCCTCATACACTCACAGAGCTAAGAGTTATCTTATCTTTTATATTTCCAAAAAAAGAAAATATTTACTATCGAGGCTTTCAAAAAAAATCTCCAGTACTTGAAGGAATACTTATCCTTTAAGTAAAAAAAACCTTGCAGCATTTTTAATCCTTAAATATATTTATCAAATCCTTAAGGATGGCAGGAAAAGGCTCAAATGTCAAATGACAGACCTATTTTTTTCAGCCTAATTACTCTGATTGGGTCGACAAACGCAAAGCTGCCCAATGTCTCTGCGGTGAAGGCACTCGACGTCTATTTTGGTATTTGCTTCGTGTACGTGTTTGGCGGACTTCTCGAATTTGCGACTGTCATCTACTTGGAAACGAAGGAGAAAAAACAAACGGCTGCCAGAAAAGCCAAGGTTTTTCATCACTCAATATTTCCACCAATTTCCAGTCAAGCAACATCCAATTTCGACATCAGTTTCACCATTAATCAACTTCAAAAATTGCAAAATAATGAGAGTAGACTAGGTTTCTTAAAACTGATAAAAGAAAAAATGTTACAAGAAAAACAAATCTCCTAAAAAATTTGGCTGCGAAAATTAATCCGATCTCAATGACTACACCAAAATTACTCGCTAAAACCATCAAAAGAATTAACTTCTGATAACGCTTAACTCAGGTCGATTACAGGCAATAATTATCAATCCAAAGAATCTTAACCATTACTTGAAATTTACGTCGATTATAATTTATGAATAGGAGGAAGAGGCTAAGAAGTACAGGGACAAAGTGAAGCAGTCGACAGAGAGACAACTGATGGACGAAATAGAGACTAACTTCACTCACGCCATCCCCAGAAGAGTCAGTACTCTGGGGGACACTGTACAGCATCAGGCAAGCGCCCTCACCCCCCTCCCCCCCTCCAAAAAAAACAACTCACTCAGACACAAACTCATGGCAAATACACAATCGTACAACTACACCGCAAGAAATACAAATACACGAAGCCAGAACTATTTAACAATCCAACATTAAATATTTTTGTGACCAAACAAGAAACTAAATCCAGATATTTCGAAGCAGTCGTTAAGCAGAATTTGCATCTCCGCCCTAATTGGGTAAAACCATTGGGTAAAACCATGACAAATATTGCGGCCTCCATGACACTAGTAACCAGAAGGTCCAATTAATCAAGGATATGATTTTGTTAACCAAAAACTGGTTACCAAAAAATTTTCAAAGCTAACTTCTTTTAGGTAGAACTATTTTAGAAGAACTATAATTAATAAAACTAACTTTCAGGCGCGTTCAATCCTGCTAGAATACAAATCGATGAAACTTTCCGAGAACATTTCGGCACTCAACATTGATAGTATCCACGGAGATCCACCCACAAGCACCAGTTCCATACCTGCAGGGGCAGTCTCCCACCTTTCTATTAGCAACAAAGCACCCCAGCCCCCCAAGTGGACTGCATCTACTATAGAGAAATACTCCCGAATCCTATTTCCATCTTCTTTCTGCTTATTCCAGGTAACACAGATTTACATCTTTGAGAGTTTTGCGCAATCAACTCGTAACTCCGAAAACAATCAGCGCTCGTTCAAAACAGAAGAGGCGCCTCATAGCTTTAAAGTCAATTAAATGATAACTTTACATCGGTGAAATATTATTTTGGATTTTTCTCCTCGATTTCCGAACAAACCAAATTACGTCATGTGACTGACACTCTCACAAATCACAATTTAGGTCTGTATAGCCAATTTTTTTTACTATTTCTACATAGACAGCATCTTGTATAGAATCGTCATAATTATATGAAATAAATCTCTACAGCGAGAATTACGCCAAATCACCAGTCAAAAATGATAGTTTCAATAAATTGCTTAACAGGTTTTGTACTGGAGCTACTACAACATCAAAGAAGGGCACCAAGACGGAGGTCACTAGATACAGAAGAAAAACAGAACAAAAAATGACGGAGTCGTAACCCGGGCCCCGAACAGTTCCTTTCATTTCCACAATTCATACAGATATTAAGCGACACATTGAACACAAAACTCGCCATTTACTATTTGACCAATTTGCATCTATATCATAATTTGATATGTTAGATTTAAATTATCAATTCGTTGAATTAATAATAACAGATGCCGCAGATTTTCTACTATCTAAAGTGTTGAGAAATTATAAACAAAAGAACAAATACGGACAAAACTCAAAAAGTGGTAAAACAAGCAGTGAAATTAAGCAGTGAAACAACGTTTTATTAGAACATATTCATCGCATTTTATAAGAATTTAACGAGAAATTATTGGACTGCTCTTCACTGAAAGAGCGCAACTTTAGAATCATATGCAACCTGATTTTGAACAAGGGGGCTCGGTAATGTGCGTCCGCACATAATGTTCCGACCCCGCTTAGCCACGTTCCTGACTTAATTGTCCATCAAAACAGATAGAAAACTTCGAAAAAACACTTGTGGTTCGAAATTAATTTGTTTATCCATGTAAAAAATCGCTCTACGTACTAACTAATATACAAAAGAAAAAAAATCATTAGAGAGCCGATGATAACTGCCATTAAGGAGAGTAAGAGACAAGGCAATCAACAAAATCAATTAAAACAACAAGCATTACTTACGACCAAAACTCAATGTTTATCCATCTTTTTGAAAAAAAAAACTTAAAGTCAAAATAACATAAGATTACACGTTAACTAAATCCTAAGACTTGCTTTTACCAGAAAAGATATGGGAACTGCTCCATTGGGAATAATTAAAAAGTAGACAGAAAACAAAAACGGTACAGTCAGAAAATACGTTTACACTTTTTCAAAATAAAGCCATGAAAGCAATAAGCTATCAACTGAAATCATTCGATGGTGTCATTTATACCTTCATGTCAAATCATTGAGACCTGTGATTATCTAGAATCTCAAACGGCTACAAAAAGAACAATTAAAAACGAAAATGAAAAAGTGATTTCAATTTTGCGAGGAAATGGTGTCGAAGCCTAAAACACAAAAGTCTATTCACTGAAAAAATTTACTTTAATTGCGCCTAAAGTAAACAGAATATTTATGAAAACTTGTAGTATCAACGCCAAAACTCAATTATTTAAATATAAACTTACAATTAAGATTACATTATCATTCACTTGAAAAAGAATATGACCTCTCTTTATGAGACTGCGCTTGAAGATCGCAAAAAGAAGATTGAAATTGGCAAGACATTATTTTTTTGGAATCAAATTTTGAAAACCGTAACACATAACAACCGTAAACTTTCAACTCAAAATTTTTAATTAGTTTAACTGATTACTGCTTAGGACGACAACTTACCATGATACTAATTCAGAAACACATCACATTTACACTTACAACAGGCCGAAATCAAAATTTCGCGAACAGTTCTATGAAAATGCTGTTGAAGCCAAAAAAAAACATATGCTTTCCGCTGAAATTACAATGTGTTTTCATTGGCCTCGCTTTTGCCTCTAAATTTAAGCTGCAGATAATTGAGGTTTGATTTTAAAACATTCTGGTCTGTGACTAACATAAAAAACCCAAAAAAGTCAAAAGTACTTTTAAAAAATCATCTACAGCACCCCATTGAAATCCGAATAATTTTTGAACTATGAAAATCCACAACTAGACCAAAACTGATCTGCAAATGCCTGTCCACTGAAACGAAAATTGTACCAAATGTTACCGAAGTAGTTAATTTGACCGAAGTCCATATCAAAAATATATGAACTTTGGATACTTATCGAGTGATAACACCAAAAAGAATTATGTATCATCTGAAAGCAATAGATCATTTCTTTAATAGCTGCCTAGATACCCAATTAGAAATTTGATTAAAGAGATTGTCATAAGGCTGCAAAAAGAACAACAACACATGAAAATCTCATGAATTCATCAGAAAGTTAGGAAAACAATTCGTCATAGCCATAAAAACTATGAGCTTTACTGACAAAACCCATACAACACTCCAAAACTTGCCTTGGTAACGCTGCTCAGCTGTTAAAAAACGCAATCATTCTAAAATAATTCGCAATAGGTTTTTGGCAAACACTAATCCAAATATCAAAATAAATTAAACATCTTTATATAAATATCGATTTAGTTAACCGAAAGACCACAAAAATGTTATTTAGAGAAATTTTTTGTAGGAATCGGAAGAAAATTAGACCATATCTGAGTAAAGGAAGATTGTGTCAGCAGTTTTTGACTGCACCACTGGTCAAACTGGACGAAGTGCGCCAAATAGTCATATTTGATGCCATTTTCTTATAGAAATAATGAATTTCCAAAAATTTAGCTGACAACTTTGCCAAAAAGTGAGTTCAAACAGTTCACCCAAAAAGTGAAATCGAAATAAAGTTGTGAACCAAAAACGGTCCAGCAGAAATTTTGTATAAAAAGACATGCTTACAACAATTACTTCACACTTCATGCGAGAGCAATAAAAGATGCATCAAAATTTGGAAATTAAATCTCACGAATCTTTTTCTCAGCCAAACCACAGTTTTTCCATGACTCCAAAATGTTTCCGCCACAATTATTTGTAATTTAAATTTAGCGTGTGAATCGCCAGTCCAAATTCCAAAAGACGCATTCAGATTATCTTTTCTCGTTTAATTAGCTTTTGAAAAGTTACCTCTGAAAGCTTTCTCGATACCAATTTATTTAAAAATGAAATCAAAACTTGTTTTTAATTGGAGGAAGATTTGGTATCGAGCAAAAACTAGCAGAAAAGATGGTATAAAAACTTGGCTCCTCCATCTTTTGATGTCTTCGAAGTTTTCGACAATAGAAACTGAAAATTTTGATGTCCACTGTTTTTACTTGTTACTACCATTTGATAGACCAATCCATTCATCTGTTTCCAATGTTCAACTCTATGTAACCAAGAAATCCTCAAATTTTGTTAAACAATTTGACAAACTAAACAACCCATTTGAAAGCAAAATTTCAAAACAAGGAGGCTCGGTAATGTGCGATCGCAAATAAGGTTCCGACCCCGCTCATCCTCAATTTTGGAAAAATTGTCTACCAAATGAGGAACAGATAGAAAAACACAAAAATTCTTTTTGGGAATCTCAAAAAAATATATATTAAAAAAATACTGTATGAACGAAAAAATAGCCAGCAAATAACTCAGTGGAGTAAAAATGAACCGCTAGATTGATGAGCCAATGATATTCCAATATTAAGAAAGCGAGTTAAGGCGAAGAGCAAAAACAACAAACATAGCTGGCAGATTGCCAGAAAATAGCCGCAATAGATTCGTAGATCGGCAGTCTAAAAAAAACAGTAAAAAAGACAGACCAAAAAAATTCGTCTTTTCATTGAAGGCTGATATGTTATATTTTGATTAAAAATCTATGTAAAGTTATTGATGCCTCTATTAGCTGATCTCAAATAACCTTCATTTAGAGTGATACACACCCATTTGACCTTATCTCTTTGAATTAAAGTAAATAAAAGTCAATTTCAAAGTGAGGAAGTCATTTTTGAGAGTGAGGTAAGTCAAGTGTGACCAAAAATTTAATCACGCGAATGAACAAAAAAACGCGCTCCACTAAGAGTGAAAAATGACGTCACACATGCAATTCAGTTAAAATTGCATGAACGAATGAACAAAAAGTGGCTGTGACGTCATATGGTCGTAACAAAAATCATGACGACGAAATAAAAAAAACATAGCAGGACAAGTCCTGACGTACAATTCAAAGAATTTTCATTGACTAAACAGAAAAACTAGACCTAGAATGGACTATGAGTGGATTGAGAAAACCATTTTTTGAAAAATCAGATTAAAAATGAGAAAAAAAACAGAAAATCAATGTCAAAATGCCGCATGTGAACAAAAAAACCACTAGCGAGAAATGAAAATTTAATTCAAACAAAAAACTAGGCCTAGAATGAGCTGTGAATGGATTGGCAAAACCATTTAGAAAAAAATCCGATCCACAAAATCGAAAAAACAGTAAAAATCAGAGTGAAATTGCCGCATGTGAACAAAAAACCACTAGCGAGAAAGCGAATTTTTGTTCAAACACCGTTTTCTCACTCTACTTAAAATTTAGAGCGAAAAAATTTCACGCCGCAAAACCACTCGCTTTTTCGCTCCATTTCCTGTTTCGGCGTGACCACTAATTACTACTCCAATTTGACTTCAAAAATCATGAAAATGTGTGAACAGATCTTAAAAAAAAAAAGACAGCGCCCCAATACAATTCAAATTCTTTGAATTGTAAAAAACCAAGAGAAGGCCAATAATAGCCCCAGCTATCGCTGTGCGGCTATTAATAACAAACATTAATTACATCAAAAACTTTATGTCCGTTTTAAAAAACAAAACTTAATAACAAAGTCAACATTGCGCCAGATAAAACTGCAACTGAATAAAAAACTTGTTATTCACGAGAAACGATATGGGACCAGTCCATAATAAGGCTCGGTAACAACTAGACAAAAAAGAGCAAAAACAGCCGGAAAACGCTGTCGAATCCGTAAAGCCATTTTTTGGCTCTCAAAATACGTTCAATTGCGCCCTCCTCAAACACCGATAATATAGTATGTGGCCTTTCATCATTTCATTAATAAGACTAGGTAACAAGTAGACAAAAAAAGGAAAAAGGGCAAAAATAAGTGGTACTTTCGAATTTTTTCGAAACAAAATTATTTCCAAAGTCTTGAAAGCAATTAATTACAAAACGAAACAACTGAATAGGTTCATTTATTCATCCCGTGGAAGCCCTTAAGAACTGCAATGATCCATAATATGTCTTAAGTCTACAAAAAACGTCAAAAGATGACAAATCAACTTATTTTTTTTTTGGGAAAAACCGAAGTCGAAGCCAGAAAGGTCATATTCTTTAATTTTATTAAATTTTGTGACAGTAATCCCCTTTTGGAACCTTTTTTGACCCCAATAATTTCATATTCGACATGTAATTAACGACTAGGAAGCAAGAAGACAAAAAATTGCAAATTTAAAAAGTTTTATTTTGGAAAAGAAATGTTTTCAAAATCATGAAAGCTATCAGCTATCTACTAATGTCAGAACATCGGCTCATATATTCTTACATGAAGAGCCAATGCGATCTTTCATTATTCTGGAAATTTCATACGACTAAAAAGACAAAGTAAAAACGACAGTTAAAGACAATTGCAAAAAAAATCAAATAAATTCTTCGAGAAATGGGTGTCGAAGCCGTTAAAACGTTAATCTATCTTTCAGGATTTTAATAAATCCGATTGTGTCTTATTTTTAACGCCAATAATGTGATATGAGAATGCTCACTGATAGGATAATGTGACAAAAATAGAAAACGTGAAAAACTGGCAAATATCTAAGAATAAAAAAATCTGAAATCTAATGGTATCAAAGCCAGAAAACAATAACTTATGGCTTAAAACCGCAGCAGAGATTAAATTTTAAATCAGTAGAAAGAAGAAGCATTCTTTCTTTGATGACACTAAGCTACAAGTTGACCAAATTAAGAAAAAAAATAGGAAACTCATTAAGCCAATATTTACTTTAAAATCAATTACTTTTAAGTCATAACGACCATAAGCTTTCAAGTAAAAAAAACTAAATGCATAAGCTTGGAGCTGCTTAGGAAACCAATTAGGCCTATCACTCCTGAGCTTTGAATCGATATGTTCTGTTCTTTAATTAAAATAAAAATCATTTTTTTTAAAAAAAAAGACCGACTGATTTCAATCCGAATTCTTATTGGATTGTAACAGTCCAAGATTGGTCCAAAACTAGCCCTGCTAATGCTTTAGGGCCCTGTTAATGCTTTACGCCCTTTAGAAACACTTAATTTTGTGAATGTTATAGATATAGATAATTTGTTAGTTATAAATCAATAATAAATTCTGCGTTTTTGATAATCAACGAGTAAATTAACGAAAAACGGCAGTTTTAACTGCAGAGCACTCTCAACAGAGGTTGAAGTAGGAATAGCCCCCGTTTGAGTCAACAAAGATTGTATTAGTGTTGTTTGGGGGTGTAATTCAGGCAAATTTAATCAAAGTGGACTAAAGAAGCTTATTTCGTGCTATTTTTGATGAAAAAGGCTGAATTTTGAAATATTTAGCCCGAATTGTTGAGAAAAAAAATTAATTCAAAACAATCAACAATACTTTTTTGTCTTTAAAAATAAAATCAACAACACTATTCTTAAAATTTTTTTTAAAAATTTCAGCAAAATTGGCGAAATTTTAGTCAAAAATTCCGGAAAATGTGAATAAAATCAACGGAATTCACTCTATTTTCTCAAAAGTTTAAACGTCAATAACTCCCTGTAAAAAACAAAAATCAGACAAATCTTTTTAATGCCATATTCTGCGCTGGACAAGCTTTCTTATGATACCAGACTCTCTACGATTAATATATCGATCGGCGAAAATTGACTGGACAAAAGAAAAAAACCCATTTGAGTATATAGTTCCTCCCCCCTCAAGAGGGGTCGGAACAATAAAACAAAACAAAATGCAGCGAACAGTTTCTAGACAAGAAACATTTCCAGCAGCATCATTTTTGCCATATCTTTATATATCGTTGAAAGTTCTTGAAGAACGCGAGAGCAACGAAAAATTAAACCAGAGACAAACTATTTAAGTCTCTTTAGACCACCTTCCATTAACACAACAATTATTTTTTGCCAGTCAATATTTTAATCGGACAAAACTAACAAAAGTCAGTTGGTATCACACAAAAACGTGCTGTTTTCCCATCTTGGAAAAAGATAATCTAAAATAATTAATTGGCGACCAACTGCTGTTTGCCCTAAAAACATTTAAGAAGAGAGAAAACAACAGGCAATCAGCAACGAAGATAAAACGTTAAAGATTTACAAAAATTGCCCTTTCAATTGCCCTATCATTTTTAGTGATTCAAGTACTTAAGACACCAGTCAATGTAAAACAAAAATGCAGCGCAAATTAACGACCTCAGCTTTTACCAGCCTATAACTTCATGTCTCCACAAACGGCCAATCAATTAGACCAAAATGAATGGAGTAAAAATTGAGCTAAAACGATCAACCGTAACCAAATAATTGATGCAGAATTCAATTGACAGCGATTCAAATCTTCAAATCGAGGTCAAATTAGTTTTTAGAAACACTTACTCGACATTGACTTTGGCCATCGAGCTTTATCGTTGCATTTCGTTTCTTTTATTTTAAGTTTTTGCTCAGCAAAAATTGATTCAAACAAAAAATTACTTCAGCAGATGCTGGATGTCCATTTTCAGCTGTTAATTTTAACCTTTTCGTTCTCTTTTGCCTTGTTCAATAGCAGTACTGCAAACTCTACAAGCACAACTTTCGTCGCAGAACAACTCAATTTTTTTTTAAATATACATCTAATAAAAATGGCTTTAAATCTAATTCAACGTCAGAAATAACAAAGAACGAACGCAAATTCACCTTCAGAAGAAGGAATGATCGGAATCAACAAAATAGTATTTACTGCCCGTAGTATAGATTCATCATATTTGACAGATACATGCGCTGGGCACTATTTAAATAAGCCGCGTGAACATTTCGGGATTGTTCACTGATATCATCCGACGGAAAACGACTCGGCTGATCTAAACTATCGTTAACATTCGCATCCGTGGTTATACACTCTTTTTCAAGAACATTCGAAACCTCGCTCTCCTCTATATTTCTATCCGAATCTTCCGAACAGCAATCTGTCTTTTCGGTTTGTGTACTTGCATTATTTGTAGTCTTCTCAGACGCCAACGCTTTCTTTGGCTTGACAAAATTTTTCATCGTCAATTTTGGTATTGGTTCATACTCAACAGTTGTCCATTCAGGCATTTCTCTAAACTCACCAGTTTCGTGAAAATGTGTGTAATGCTCTTTGAAACTTTTATATGTGAACTGATCTACGTTCAATTTAACTTTCTTAACGGATCCTTGGAACACTGAGTTGTACATGTGAACCAAACCGCCTATCTCACTATAGAGATCTTTCGGAATGGTCAAATCATCTTCAGTTACTTCACTATCATAATCACCGCATTTTCTTTCAGAATCAACATCCATAGATAGCTTCTCATCAGTTTTCTCTTCACACACCTTGAGGTTGACATCCTCGGATACTATTTTCTCATTATTATTTGCATTCATTTTTGCTTCACCATCCAACTCAACAGAATTCCACACAGAGAATTGCTTGAATTTTTGTACCATCCGAAGTTGAAGATCACAAAAATCTTCAGAGATAAAATTTGTGGACAAGGTTGCAACGTTATCAATCATCATCATATTTTCTAAGTTACATCTTCTGGCGATTATTTTGATCTTTTGCACGTCATCCTTATCACTAAGAAGAGTGAAAGCGGCACCTTTATCTCCGAATCTTCCCGCTCGTCCGACTCGATGTATGTAGGTCTTCCAGTCTTTGGGTACGTCCATGTTCACAACCAGATCCACGTGTTCCAAGTCTACACCTCGTGAAATGAGATCGGTGCAGACGAAGACTCTAATCTCGTAGTTCTTCATTCGACGCATATTCTCTATCCTCTCCACTTGCGACTGAGATCCAGCGATGAAAGCTACAGACCACCCTAAAATTTCTCTCGACATAGACGGCTAACTGAGTCGACTGTACAAAATCGAACTTTTAGCAACCCAGATTTGCATCGCAAATTTACCTAATATTTGAAACTATTTTTTGTTTCGGGTCTTTCCCATTATAATTTTTATTAGCTAATTGGGCATAAAGCGCCCAGTTATCCTAACAATACCACAATACGCAGCTAAAATGTGAACCCCCCCCCTCCGTTTGTTTAATTTTCAACATGTTTACTCTTTTGTTAACGCTTTGCCATGCAAATGTACACCACTGTACATCGCTTAATTATTTTGTAACTTTTTAAGGACAGCCAAACTAATTTGAACGCAGTCTTGTGTTGGTGGATGCTTATTAAGCAACCTTAGCTATATTTTAAATTAACACATGGCAATTTCCTTTTTAATGACATGGGTTAAGCACAAGGCGAATAGTGCATCGGGGGTCAATTACCGAGAAGTTCCGAAGCCCTAATTGTCAACAAAATTGTTTTTTCAAATATCTCCAAAACCAAAAATCTTCAAAATCCAAAAACCAAATCAAAAACAAAATCCAAAAATCTTCAAAAACCAAAAACTCCGCTTTCCAAGAGCAACTATTCTTTTAGAAACTATTAAAAAGGAGTCTGAATTGAGTATAAATCCGCTGATAGCAGACTTGGCCTTCCATTTTTGTTCTGGTGGTTGAAATTCTAAAAAAATAGTCGGAAGATTGCTCGAATAGTTGTGAATTAGACTTGCGTGCCCTATAATACAGATAGAAAGGAACAGATATAAATTGGACAAGTTATCGACGCTCAAAGAAACTATGTAAAAAAGATTTAGCGATAAATAAAGTTTTGCAGAAATAATTGAAGAAAACAATAATCAGACAAAACTTTTCAGCGGATTTTCAGCAAACTCTCAGTGCTGCATTATATTAAATGAAATTGCGAACCAAAAAATGAAAACATCTAAGAAGGCTGAAATCATTAACTTTTTAAAACAACTAATAAACGCAAAGCGAGTAAAATTATAGGTCTCAGGAGAATTTTAGAATGACAGTTGCTAGAAGAATGTGGCCATTGTGCAAAAATAAACTATAAAAAAACAAAGAAAGACTAATTCTAATAATGAAATTGTAAAAAAAATGAAGTAGAAAAATCAATTACTAATACATTACTAATATATTCGATAACTGCAGAAGTTACAAAGCCAACCTCTTGCATCAATATAACAAAGGAAAACAGTTCAATTATTAAATCAGTTATTAAAAAAACAAAATTAAAAGCCCAGAAGCTGCTTAAAAACAATTTTTCTGTAAACAAAACAAGAATACAAAGAAAACACAAAAATTGCCAAGTTCATATTAGCATGTGCACAATTTTATAAACAAAAATACCTCGTAACAGAAAGAGGCATTAAATGCATTAAATCAAAAAAATGTCGGCTTCAAGATCCACCAAAAATGAAAAGTTAATAAATAAAGCCAAATATTAAAAAAAAGAAGTATGTGCGCATTTTACGCCTAAGCTCTCAGAAACACCGTGTTATAAAAATCAGAGGGTTACCTATTTATAAAAAAACAACTTAAAATTAGTTCCACAAACAAACCAAAAAGAAAAAACCAAAAAAATAGGTCCATTGGACAAAACAACGTTTATTTATATGCGCCATTCTGTCAAAAACACGTTACAAAATTAAAAAGTCATTCACTGAACGTAGCGCATGATCAAAAATTTCTCTCAATCAGAAAAAAATAGTACACATGGCAATTTTACTCACTTTCAATTTTAGTTCAAAACGCCATCTGAACGAATAGTAATTCCGGTAAAAACAAAGCCAGAAGAAATCCAGAAGCAACTCGAAATTTTGGACCTTCACAAACAACACCGTAACTTAAGCCGAAACCGGATTCTTTTGTCCGATATTGGTTCTTCACCTCACAAGATTTCATTAAAAGAATTGGTAAAAATTTGCACGTCATATTTGAGCATTGACATCATTGAAACAAGCAACATTTACATAATTATCGAGAAACCATCTACAAGAAGCTGCACAGAATTAAATCTTAAGACATATGTTTTTCGACATAAAGTTACTACGAAATCTTGATAACGCAAAATTTAGTAATATTATCTAGTGACGTATCTGGTAAGGTCAGAGAAGTACCAGATTTTTTAAGGTGGACAAGTACTGATAGAATGACAAAATAACGGCTAAAAATGAAAAACTTAGAACACCGCAATTAACTCTACTGTCCAAAAGATACATTGGGAATACAAAAGGCGCATATTTTTAGAAACTGGACAGAAATTTTCAATAAAATTTTTTTAAAAAAATTAGGACTCAACACCTTAAAGTGTTTCTTTAGTCCGTGCTATACAAAACTGTCACAAACCTTTATTCTTGAGGCTCTGAGTTAATTGCTCTGCACTGGCATGCATGTTGCAAAACAACAGACACTGGTTGAAGTTCACCACTTTCAGCATTTGATCAATGAAATTTTCCTTGGCTGAGTAGACTGCCAGGATTGCGTCTTTTCCCTTTAGACCATCTTTGATCATCAGATTGCACACAACTTGTTTGACACTGAGCAGCGCCATTGAGTCTGAATCAAGACGAACATACAGAGGATCTCGCATGTAGTTTTGCAGAAAGTGAGCCAGTCTTTCCGGATAGGTGGCTGACAGGGCCATCATTTGCTTTCGTTCAGGCAACACAGAGCAGATCCAGTTCACTATCTTGTCAAATTTCTCATCTACAGTAATAAAAAATCATACCCGCATACAGCATTCAAAAGCACGTTATATAGAAGGCAACTACATACAGAAACAAACCACGATAAGATTTCATTGAAAATGTCAAAGGAGGTAGGTATGGGGATAGTTGAGTAAGGGGTTTAAGTTGGAGCTTCTGTGGTTTGGATAAGGTGGAGGGGCCTTTTATGTCATCAAAACTTCTCAACACGACCTCTTGACCTTGAATTTTATCAGTAGTTGTCAATTACTATACAAACTGAAGAAAGAAGTCAAAGTTGAAGTCATCTTCAAACTTTTTCAGCTAAAAAATCACCAGTACCGGAAACTATTCATGTCGTGCAATATGATCACTACCAAGGCTAACCTTACCCGAAACACCATTATAAAGCAACGAAAAGTTAGTAGCCTAATAAAACCAAAAAAAAATAGTTTTAAAAAATGAAGACAAAACTTTTAGTTTTTTAGTTAAGGGGTCTGACAGTTGTGCGCGGAGGGGAGGGGAGGGGGGGGGGGGGTAATGGTATTCAATGCTGCTTTTCGGGGGTAATGGTATTCAATGCTAATGGTATTCAATGGGGGTAATGGTATTCAATGCTAATGGTACTTGTGAATACCAATACTACTTTTCGAGCCCGAAAACAATACAACCAAAAAATAGGTTTAATTTACATTCAGACCTACATATAAAGCCAGAGATCCAAACAAGACTAAAATTAGGCAAAAATTAAACAAAAGCTAACACAGGTGAATAAAACTTGAATAAAATTTTTTGCTAAGTAAACGGAAACAATGGATGCTAACCAAAAACTCAAACACATCAACCTTGAGAAACACAAAAATGAAAATAACTAGAGCAAAAAGACAAGAATAGAAAATCGAAGAATGCAAATTTCTGCAAATATTTGGCCATTGTTTTCAAAACTGTTACCAACAAACTACAACCGACCCAGAAATCCAAGGCACCCCATCTCTTTTATGAAAAAATAAAAAAAATTGTTCACATGTACACCATTAAAGCGCATAAAGTTGAGCAAAAATCTTTGACTTGACAAAAGCTTCGTTTTATAACTTCGATAGCGTTCATTTTATAATACTCTGATCAGCATCTGATCTTTGATTACAAATTCAGAGTCAGAAACCTCACGCGAAAATGTAAACACTCAGACTTAAATAGGAAATAATTTTGTAAAAAAACTTCCACAGCGACCTTTATTGTTCTCCCCCAAAAAGAAAGATACAAATATCAGCTCACATCTCTTCACTTTTGCAAATTAACCCGACTATTTTTACGAGCGGAATTTATTTTATGGTTAAAACTTAATGATAGGGCTAATTTAATTGATTAACTTTGTGTGAGCGCATTCAAAAATCGCCAAAAAAATACTGATTTGAAGACCTATAATTGTTGTAAAATTTGTTAGCAGATTTCTTCAGAATATTTATGCGAGGCTCGCTTTTTCCTCCAGACAAAATCAGAAATTAAACTCATCCTACGAATATTAAGTGGTACATATGAAGGGCTCTTGAGACGCATATTTCAAATACCTAACATTAGCAAATTGGAGCTCGTATATTACAAAACTTTGTATACTGATACCGATAATAATGCTTGAGGGACTCCTAACAATTAAAGGTATTTGAATAGTATAGGTGCGTTGTTTTTTTAAGATATGTACACATTTTTTTTCGACTGTATGTGGTGGATGAGAATTAGTGAAAGGAACAAAAAGAAGGCATGAATATTTCACACACGTGGAGCAAAAAAAACGGTGTAAAAACAACTTCGGTTTTCATAGAACTTTCCATTTGCTGATATTTGATTCTCGTCTTTCTCTTCTTTTCTGCAAGAACGCTTTTAAACGTGGCTCATGTGCTCTAATAAAGCTGCACCTTGTTGTTTTCTTACTTAATCTACTGAATGACTGATTATATTGGCTCAATGATGAAACATTGTTTACTTATCGACTTACAACATCACGTGGGTTTTGCGAGCTTTTATAGTTGTTATTGCCAATCAATAAATTAGATTAGTACCACCAACGACCGCTCTCACTGGCTCTCTAATTACACATACTTCAAACTCTTTGATAGCTTGCGTTTATATCTAACTGTTTTAAAGACTTCGACGCGACTTCTTTTCGAAATCTCTTTGGATTTTTTTGGATTTTGTCCTCTTTCACAGGTGTGCCCATTTTTGTAGATATTTTTTGTTGTTCTATCACTTAGTCTCAATAAAAAACATACCAGGCAGATTGTCCGAAAATAGCCGCCGTTGATTCCCATAACTCTATTGAGATTGAAAGAAAAGAAAATATCAACAAAAATTGATTTTTGTATGAAAACATTTCTAAGTGCGATTTATTTTGATGTCATTTCGTAATTGAACATACTCCTGTCTCTCAGTGAGAGGCTACGGGGTCTAGTATCAATACCAATAAGGATTATAGATAGTAACTAAAACTTATAAGAACAAAGTTCAAGTACCGGGCATCTAAAAATGGGCTTTATGGGTTTATCCCGTTTCTATTTCTGACTTTGATTTTTTTTATACTGACTCTCTTCACTTTGAATTGCTTTGCTGAGCAGCTGCTGTTTAAAAGTACTTTGAGCAGAATGACAAAAGAGTGAAACTAGCCTAGAGACGTCAAAAAGATTTCACGCAAAAGGTCGAAAAAGCGGCAAAATGGGTAAAGCGGAAAAAAAGTTCGACGAAGTAAAAAAACATAGCAGGACAAGTCCTGACGTACAATTCAAAGAATTTTCATTGACTAAACAGTTAAACTAGACCTAGAAAGGACTATGAGTGAATTGAGAAAACCATTTTTAAAAAAATCATATCAAAAAAATAAGAAAAAAACAGAAAATCAATGTCAAAATGCCGCATGCGAACAAAAAAACCACTAGCAAGAAATGAAAATTTAATTCAAACAAAAAACTAGGCCTAGAATGAGCTGTGAATGGATTGGGAAAAACATTTAGAAAAAAATCTGATCCAAAAAATCGAAAAAACAGTAAAAATCAGAGTGAAATTGCCGCATGTGAACAAAAAACAACTACCGAGAAACCGAATTTTTGTTCAGACACCGTTTTCTCACTCTACTTTAAAATTAGAGCGAAAAAAATTCACGCCGCAAAACAACTCGATTTTTCGCTCCATTTCCTGTTTCGACGTGACCAAAATCACTACTCCAATTTGACTTCAAAAATCATGAAAATGTGTGAACAGATCTTAAAAAAAAGGCAGCGCCCCAATACAATTCAAATTCTTTGAATTGTAAAAAAATAGGAGCGCTATAATAGCCGGCTGAGAAGATGAGGGCGGATATTTAAAAAAATTTAATTAGTTCTCCAATGAGTTAGCTAAAAACAAATTAAAGAGTAGGCTTTTGCACGTTTTTCTAGTTGTTTTGTGATTGAGTCAATTAGTTTTACTAAGAAAAGGTCTCATTTACGCTGTTAGAGTCAAAATTTAAAGCATTTCATTGTTTTTATTAGTATCTGCTTCAGCAATGTTAGCGCGGGAAGAATTTGCATATTGCTTGTTAATTTGGCCGTTCATAATTTTTTATTCTGTCACTTGGCCTCTTTAGTTATGATGGTCTCAATTACACTCTACCTAGATGGGCCGATTTAATTTTAATAAATAGTAGTTTACATCTGACCGTTTTCTTGGCTTGGAACCCATAAAAATATAAAAATAAAATAAATAAATATAAAATTTATATATATATATATATATATATATATAAATATAAATATATATATATATATATATATATATATATATAAAAAAAATATATATAAAATAAATAATATATATATATTTATAATAAATAAATAATATATATATAAATTTAAATATAATATAAATATAAAAATTATAAAAATATTTCATCGTTCTTGACCATTGCTTGCATCTGATGTGACTTCACAATGACTTTGATGTCATATATTTTCCATCCATTAGTACAAAAATCTATTTTTGACAACCTCTTCTGTACTTTACTTTGTCTCATTGGTTTAATACAAAGCTGGTGATCGCTGTCGAAAGTTTCATACCATATTGCCAAGGCTCCCCGCATCACGTCATTGGACCGTATAACTTCGATGTATTGGTGTGCGACTTATTTAGTACCAAAGGCTGCTCTTAGCAGGTCAAAAGACATGAATTGTCACGCTATTTTTTGTCAAACAAATATTGCTTTGCTTTATAATTGAAAAACTAAATCCTAAAAATGTTGATTATCAAAGAAACGTGATCTTCAATTGCACTCAACAGAATTATTTCTTGTCAAGGGAAAGCAACAGATTTCAGAATAAAATCCATTTAAAGTTTTTTCTTTGACTAATTTTGTGTGGTCTTACTATTTTTGTAGCTTCTGAGCTGATAGTGCTATCATGTCATTCAAGTTTAATATTGGAACTTCGCTGTTCAGCGCACAGTGCTAGGCGAGACCTCTCGCTCTCTTCTATAGGTATAAATGGACAACATTTACTCCCCTCCGTTCATGACGTAATATAACAAAATGCGCATATGAAACTGGATATATGATTGGAAGGTCGCAATACGCTCTATTCGTTTTCATTTTTTTCTTGGTTCCTTAATCGTTTCCCCTGAACTTGGCATCCTTTACAAATTGGACAGCAAAACAAAACCAATTCAAGCATTGTGAGAGTACAACGCAGAGTGTGAGAGTACAGTTAGTCATATTTCAATTGACAATAACAATGAATTGTCTCCATTTTCAAAAATCACGGAAAACAATCAGATAGAAAAGCTAGTTCAAGAATTTAAAGATAACTATATTCTAGGTGGCAGCGATTTGGTAACTGTTTTTTTTGGTAGTAGTTGGTTTTCTCATGGTCTTTTTAAATATACTTTTCTTTATTATAAACACTGACTAACTTGATGTTTTTGGGGAAAAAAGCCATTTTAATGGTGAGGTTGTCGATGATAGAACAAAAACTGATTAATCCAAATTTGTCCTGAGGAGACATCACTCTAACAGGTCCATTGACCTATTTGATGTTCTCCCCAAATACATATAACTTCTTGATTGTAAATTAATTGTGTGATCATTGAGTGAATTACTCGATATGTAATTGGAAAAATTCATTATTATTATTATTATTATCTAGACAATATGACTAACTTACCTAATAGTTTGTCAGCTTCATCCATCACAAACACTTTCAAAGCACTCATGTCTAGATTGCGTTCCTCAATTAGCTGTTTGATTCTGCCAGGTGTGCCAACTACTATGTGACATCTTTTCACCTGGTTAATATCTTCCTTGATCGAGAGACCACCAATGAAGCTGCGACATTTGAGGTCCGCAAGGCAGCTCACACTGATAGAGTTTATAACTTCTTGAATCTGGATGGCAATCTCGCGTGTAGGGGCCAGAACTATAACCTAATCAAACATGATCACTGAAAGATCGAATAATTTTACTATTATTTAATAAAAAGCAATCTTATGTCATTTTTTCTTATGTCAAGAACTGGGCATGAAAGGTGAAAATTTTATCGTGTAAGATCTTACAAGTTGTTCCCAATGTTCTTCAAAGTTTTCCATGTTTGAAAAGCGCCCTGCTCAGGAAAAATTAGTCATATGATATTTAATCATAACATCAGAAGTAATGCTTACCAGTTTGACTCAGCAAGCACATTCCGAAAATAAGTTGAAAAGAATTTCTCTCTTCGCTGAAAATTATAGTAACAGAACATTTTGTTGAACTGACAAAGTCTGCCCTCGAAAACATATAATCATTCATTCTTATTATCAAAGAAGTGTGACGATATAAATACGGTATAACTAGTTCAAATCTATTGGAGCGTGCCCGGATCCAGGATATCCATTATTCAAACAAGGAGGCTCAGAAAAGTGCGCTTGCACATTATGTTTCGACAGCGCTCATCCAAATTCGTGGCTTAATTGTCCACAAAATCAAACAGATAGGAAACATTCAAAATAAAAAAAGAAGTATCTCTTGTAAACAAAAACTCGGTGTAGCAAAATAGTACAGATTTATATACAGTGAGGGTAACATCAATGAGGTTAATTTTTCATTACACTAGCATTAGGAAAGTGAACAGAGCAACACATTATTTGAAAAAGATATCAACTTCAGTACAATATCTTTAGAAGAAAAAACAAAAAATCGTTCGAGTAAACATTTAATTCTGCCAATAAAAAAATAGGTTCCGAATTCAAATTCCAAATTAAAGCAGAAAATAAAATATTAATATCGTTCAGGAAAGTTGTCTCTAGTTATATAGCTTGGTGTAACCCTAACTAATTTCGATTTGATTTTGCACTCCCAATTTATAGTCAATTCATTGGGTGGGTTAAGTTTTGGATTTTTCAAAAAAGCACAGCATGCAATAACAAATTAATTAATCATTACACGTTCAGCGCCAGAACTTAGTGGTAGAATTCGGCTAAAAAAGTCCCTTCAAAATTTTGACGCGTGATTCGATTGTTATAAGAGAAGTCGAAGAAAACAAATTAGAAAATGAAAACATGACAAGCCTTGAAAAATAGTCTAAAGAAATGAAGAAGCTAATGACTTTAACCACAACCTTCTTACGACAGACCAAGCCTTTCATAGTCAACAAAGCAAAAAATATAAAAACCAAAAGAGGAAAACAAATATATTAACGAATGAGATCTCGACTTTCTTCGTACAATTAGACTTAAACAATCATCAAAAACAATTATTTTATTGTTAAATATCACCAATAGCAAACAGCAACTTCAGGAAAAACCCATGAGAAACAAATAATTATTAGATTAAAAAGACATTCCCGAAGTTAAGTGTGAATGCAAATCAGTGTCGTCAAATTTTTTAAAGAACCTCAATAAAATACTTAACAATGCTAAAATATGTAACCAAATTAAATCGTTGTTTTTTAAGGTCGTTAACATAGTTTTCTACCTGCACGAAGCGACAAAGCCCCAAAGCCAAGTCAATAGCAACAAATGAAGATTCAAAATCCTTCTAACTAAATGACGTCTTCGTTAAAATATAATTATCTACAACGTTAACCCTCTAATCCAATAAGACCTAATTGAAAACCATACCGAAATATAGAAAAATCTTCAGAACTCCAAGATTTAAAGAAAAAATTGTTTCTAAGCTTGATTACCATCAGAGGTAAAATAGAAGCACTAAACAAAATCAGATAACTTTGTTAGAAAATGCTGAAATCAATCAACACTTTCAAAAACAAATGACCAAAACCACAACCTATTGACTATAAACATTCTCTTAAAGTTCGCGAAAACAATAACATACCCGGCTGATGGCAATTCAAAGAATCTTTATTGACTAAACAAAAAACTAGACCTAGAACGGACTATTAGTGAATTGGGAAAACCATTTAAAAACAGATAAAATTAAAAAAAAAAACGAAAATCAATGTCAATATGCCGCATGTGAAAAAATAACCACTAGCGATAGAAATTTGGTTCATAAATAATGAAAATGTGTGAACACATCTTAAAAAAACAGCGCTCCAATACAATTCAAATTTTTGAATTGTAAAAAAATAGGAGCGCTATAATAGCCGGCCGAGCCGCAGAGGGCGGCTATTAATCAATGATTTAAAAACAAAAATTAATCGACTTCAAAAGTTGTTTACTTATGAATACCCAGAAAAAAACCACTGCTCCTGTCCATTAAAAATACGCAATAAAGGCGAACAATTGAGCGAACATTTCTAAAATCATTCGAAAATAATGGCAAAAGTAAAAATGAAAGTTCACTATTATTTTAAACCTCGTTTAATACTCGAAGAGGAGGAAATTTTAAAACCCTGAATATAAAATTTTAAAGTATTGTGCGCTTGACGGTTTTCTATTGATACCACTGACAACTCTTTACGATAAATATGTCGATCGGTCCAAATTTACTGAACAAAAAAACAGTTGCCCATATAGTTCCACGAGTAGGGTCGGAACAATTATGACATATCATGGTATATTCACGAGTAACGATGTTAACGGTAGCGTGAAAGGGGAGTCAGAACAAAAAGCCAATTTATAAGGTCAAAAATGATTCTACGGAGGAAATCAAGAATGGAATAAAAAAACTGTACAAGATTTTCCCTTGAGATTTTTCTGCCTGAAAACACTGCAATATAAGATTGCACGGCTATAATTTACACAATTTAATATCGGCCCAAACGACTCAAACTGTCTAATGATTTTGAATGAGAAAAAATTTCATATTAAACAGTTTTCGTTCTTTTAAAACACTTTCAATTTTCGTACTTGATAACATAGAATGTCTGCTCACTCGTGCAATTTGCTTGTGAACATCTATATTCAGATTTCTTCCTACCAAAATTTCCTATCTACTATAAAAACGCCCTACTTTTATATTGAGCGTACAAAAAGGAAGAAACCTTTTTATAAACTTTTCTGTCAAGTACTTCTAAAGCTGAAATTACAGCCTAAGGAAGACATTGAAATCATTACTAATTATAAGACACAAAATTGGTTGCAATGTTAACATTGCAATCGATGTTCATATTTTTTTAACCTGGACCCCAAAATCATTGCACTGATGCTTATTAAATAAACCCACCTGAGGCGATTTTATTGTCACATCAACTGTTTCTAAAGCAGCAACTGCAAACACACACGTTTTTCCTGTTCCCGCCTTGGCTTGTACTATCAAATCAGCTCCATACCTCGCTAGTGGGATAGCTTTGGCTTGAATTGGCGAGGGTTGTTCAAAGCCTGCCTTATTGAGTCCAGAGACAAGCCAGTCAGGCAAACCAAGTTGGTGGAAAGACTCGCAGTCCTCAGGTGCCGCTGTGACATCCTGAGATCGGAATCTGTTTTTGGCACTCAATCCTACAACCGTGCTAGCGCTGTTCTTGTCTGTCATAATTTAATATTAATCAATCCCAGCCTCCTTCAATCTGCTCGCAGCAATAAACATATGCAATCATATGAAATTATATCTGAAATCAGTGACCATAAAGAAGGCGGCCCAATGGCAAATACGATATTTTAGATTCCTGAGAACTTTTCACTAACAGTAATTTCATCAAATAATAAAATAAAACTCGAAATATTCTGGCCCTCATCCTACCATTCAAGCAAAAACAATCACTGAATTTGCCTCACTGTTTCGTAGAAATGAACATACAGGGCAGTTTACAATATCTCGAGTCGTTTTGGCACAATATTAATGGATGAACATAAAGTCTAGCTTTCGTGCTGTGCCATGATTAATTGTCTTGCGCAAATCAATAACTGTTCCAAGAAAAATTTTAATCTTTAAAATTTGATATCATGGTGTGATCTTTTGTCGGCGAGCTACTGAATCTAATGAGATAATTAATAAATTTTTAATCTTTTCGGAAACCTTCGATTCGCTTGTGAATATTTCTTCAATCTACGAAAAACCCAAAAGTTCAAATGTCATAGTTGAGTTTGAGCTCAATTAAAAGTCACACTTAACACGGTAAAAGTTAGTTTCCAACTCCCCAGTTAAATGTTCCGTCATCATTAAGTTTTGTTTATTGTTGAGAGCAGCACGGTTAAAATCAAAAAAATGATCAACTCTCGTTGCGATAACAGCAGTTGCACAATTGATTGGCGAAATACTTCGTAAGAGCTAGATAAACGATTATAACCATCTTTGGGACAAACTATCTTTGAGATGAATTTTGCGCATGTTATGTAACTATTGTAATCGCAACAGGAGTTTATTAAAAAAAACATTACCACACGGTTGATATTGCCTTGTCAAAATTATTCGACAACAATATCCTATCAAATTTTTTTACAAATCATGGAACCATGACTGAGATCGTCGGACGACTTTCAACGAAAAAATTAATCCAATACGAGAGCGTTTTTCGTTTTTTATTTTAGCAGTATACCGCCACCAATTGAGTTCAACTGTTCTAAACGAGGGCAACTTAGATAACGCAAAAGACAAGACCGTGGCAAAAATGTCAATGAAAAGTCAATTTCTTGAAGCCTAGTTAAAAAAACACAGAAACATACCCGACTATTAATTGCTCCAAACTTGGTTCCAGTGCAACCTTGATTTCAGTGGTGCAAAAACTGAAGTTTACAATTCCAGCTTGCATCATAAAAATGCAATTCAAGTCCAGCGCGAAGTACATAGTGTTGGCTGATATTAGATCTAGTGATATCTTTTCTTTGATCCTTCTCTAGTGCATTACCTGATTAATTAATACTTTCTGTTGTTGACCCACCTGTATTTTTATCTATAAAGCTATATTACCCTACACTACCATTGATAAAGTTACCTCTTGACATTGTTTTTTGGATAAATAAAGTGTTACTTTTTTTTAAAAGAATCGCGGGGGCGTAATTGGGAGGGTGTGGCGGCGGTTAAGTGGGAGGTGATCAAACTCCAAGAACCGCCCTTCACACCCTGTAATTATGTCTCTTGAGCGTTTTGGTGAATTGCCTACATAGAGACTAGTGAGCCCCAAGGCTCTAAGAGAACTTAATTCACTCCGGGCATACCTGTTTATCCCGTTTTTGAGGACAAAAAATCACAAGCTCAGATGAAGAAACCGATCAGACGAAAAGTTAATAATACGAAAAATTGCAAAAGGACCAGCAGGACTAATATAATTGCTACAAACTTTATTCGAGAGCAATTTAAAAAGTCAGATTCGCATTTAGTTCCTATCACCCGTTTTATGAAGGTTTCGGAAAAAAACTGAATAGGATTTTCAATTTTGAAAATTCTCATTTTCAACACAATCTAACCAAAACAAAAGATGTTTCTAAAATTAGTTATCTCTCTTTATATGATGTGGATAATTCGTTCAAGTCGCTTTTTCGTATCTTCGTGCTGCAATTGCTCAACAGTCAACAACGAGAGACCCAATTGGGTCTCTTTAGACACAGGCTGTGCCATTTCACGCAGGAACTTCTTGCTCAGATGAACCGCTTCATCTATGCTCAAATTGACAGTACTGTCTTTGAAATGCTCTTGGATCCATTTTGGCAGCTTGCCACGCTTGTCCGCTCTCGTGAACCTTTTGTCAGCAAATATCATAATCCCGTAATCAGTTTTGCCTCTCAGCGCTCTCCCCACGCACTGGGCAGCATGTCTCATAGCATCAAATGTGAGGAACTCGCTTTCCTTAATATTAAAATTCTCTCGAAGAAACTCAAGTCGAGCTTTGAGAATCCTGCTTTGTGTGTACACATACGGAATACCAAACATGATTACGCATCGACCTAAGTGGTCGGTGAAATCTATACCCTCTGATACTTTACCCCGAGCCACACAAAGCAAAACGGCCCCGCGACCATTAGCACAAGCTTTATGATAGTTGGTCAAAGCCATGCTAGTTTCGACAGCGTCTTGAGTCTCGATGAAAATTAGCTTATGTCTCTGGACGTTGTCCAGAATTCCCTGGTTGTACCAATTGGAGATAACTGTTTCCATGTAAGAGTAACTTGTGAAGAAACAAACCATTCCATCTGGAACAATCGAGGCCATGTCCACAAGCAGGCATCCATAGTTTCTGATCACACTGGCATCTTCTCGACTCTCAAACTTGGATGACATCACGCCCTGATCATTACCCTTACTCACAATCAGCGGAGCAATGCTCTCTCTCGCCAGACTCATAGTCAGCGAGGCCATAATACAGGGTCGGAAATTGAGGATTTTTGGGTACATTTCAATGGGCGAAAGGGTCCCCGAAGTAATTATGACAGATTGAAAGGCATTGAAAACGGGTTTGATCGACAGAGAAGCGTCCATGCAGCTGAAGAACAGAATAGGATTTGAAATAGTTGGTGTTCGATCATCGAACGGCTCGATGACGATTACAAACCCATTGCAATACGTGCTTAGTAAGGTTGCAAATCTGCAGATAGCCGATATTGCTGAAAAATCTTGAATATTTGTCAATTCCAAGGTACTCATCATTGACTTCAATCGAGTTGCACAGAACTTGAGCGGCTTTTTATCAATACAGACCGAATCGAAGCAGTCTTTCAAAAATACCGACGGTGTTTCAACAACAACGTGGTTTACTTTCAGTCTAGACCTGATATACTCCACAAACCGTTTTAAAAATTTGACGAAATGTTCAGCACTTCGTATGGAACCAGGAACTGCCTCTTGTAACACGTCTTCGGGTAAAACTGGGTTTGACAATACAATGTCGGTTTCTCTCGCTACATTAGCCAATCGGAGACCCTCAACCAAAGCCTGATATTCGTCTTTCAGCTTCTGCTGATCAACCGATTTAATTCTGTTAACTTCTGAGCTCAATGAAGATATATTTTGAACACTTCTTTCTAACAATCGCGAATTTATGACGCAGCTCATTGATTCTATACATACTGAGTCGATATTATGTGCTTCGTCGAAAATAAC
This sequence comes from Convolutriloba macropyga, assembly GCF_964194025.1. Taxonomy (NCBI): domain Eukaryota; kingdom Metazoa; phylum Xenacoelomorpha; order Acoela; family Convolutidae; genus Convolutriloba; species Convolutriloba macropyga. Next base: position 79,925,711 of record NC_134469.1, on the reverse strand, counting down.
CACGGCATTTTTGGATAAATCTTTGGAAATAATATCTGCTATCTTTGGATCAAGCAAATAATGGTAACTGTACACTATTAAATTTGCTCTACTAAGAGCGTTCCGGGCCACAAAATACGGGCAAAAGCCCTTTCGGCGCCCATAGTCCTTTAAATCATCAAGATCGTAAACCCCAGTAGGCAACGGGTACTCTTTACCGACAGAGGAAAAGTTTTCGTAGAATTGACAAACAGGAACAGAAGGATCATTTTGTGCTTTGTCTCGTACAAACGGCGCTGTGAGTGAGAAGCACTTCGAGTTAACAATTTCACCCTCCCTGTAGTGGTTAACATCGGGGTTTATGCAGAGATTCTTCCTCGAACTCAAAGCCAAAGCGACAATTTCCGACTCCTCATTGCTTTCTTTCAAATACAAGTTCATATAACGCTTCATTTCTGAGAGAACTTTCTCAATCTCAGGAACTGTTCTGGAGCAGTAGATAACTTTGGAAATAACAGCCGGGTGAGTTCGGTGGTAGGCTAAGACTAAGGAGAGGAGAGATACTGTCTTCCCAGTTCCAGAAGGCATTTCGAGCAGACAGTGACCTTTGGCATCCAGAGTCCGTTTCAATTCCTGCATGTATGAGAACTGCTCCGGGTAGATATAATCGTAAGGGAAGAAAACTAAAAGGCCGTCTACGTTAACCTTCATTATTATCGATCTAAATCCTGGGCAGGGAAACGATTACATAACTTAACTCTGAAATAACAGTCAGACGGCTGAAAGACGTCCAAGGCAGACCTTTCGATTTCTGTCGGAAATTAATTATGGAACACAAACCACTAACGTCGGACGAATTGCTTTCACACGACTTGTGCGGTGCCCGATTCCTTTAAGCCCGCTTCAATGAGGGCTTGTATGTACAGGGCACAATAATTTCACTTCAAATAAAGTTAAGAGTGAATTATCTGCCACTATTAATACTTGAACAGATAAAATGTTTTTTTTATTTTGCGCTCTTTTCATTTCGGAAGTAAACTGACGCCAACTCAGCTGCCTAATATTGTGAATGAGAGAACAATTTAGAGCATTCTCAGCTCAAAAAAGTTGTAAAAGTCGAAACATATGTATAAAAAAGACACGACTACAATAAAATTTGTTGGAAATCAACTCCAAATATCCAGCATACTGAAAGATATCTGCTGCAACAGCCTTTTCAGAGATGTACTAACCACGTGGCAAATGTGTAAAAACTGAAAATCAATTCTAGTTCAAGCTGATAAACATATTTTCGTTGAAGGAAATTAATATTCATCAAACAACCTAATGACAATTATAAAACATAAATCGACTAGTGTCGGGTGAATTGCTTTGGAACAACAGGCGGGGCAAATCAATTCAAGAGCGGTGAAGCACAAATGTTTCATGGATACAGGAGTTCGAACCACCATGCTGCCACTGCATTATCTTAACCACTCAGCTGCAATGACGTCGATTCTTTATCGCTCACAATCTCTATTGGCAGAGAACATTATTTCAGAACGACAGCTACATATATCACTAAAAACGAAGAACTAAAGAGTGAAAAAGTCAGTCAAGAAGTCGAAGAATGTTCTAGATTAAAAGTAAAAATTTTGCATAAGACACACATTTACAGCAGTTGCTTCAAACATCATTCGAGAGTAGTTAATCAAATTGCTCTCAGCTACGCTTTTTCAAATCCTAAATTCCGTTCAACTCAATGTGTATAAGGGACAACAAAAACTGCGTGTCTTGGCTTGACCCCAATTTTCCACACTTAGATTGAGTAGCATCTCTAGAGACGAGGAACTGAAAAATTTCCAAGCATCTATGAAGCAATCTTGCAAGTTAAAGGAAATCATGAAACTTTTAACACTTATTTGAGTTGAAACATAACACGTCGACTAGAAATGAACAAAAGCGGCAAAGGTTTATTAAAACATTGCTTTTTTTTTAAAAATGAATTAAAATCGAACTAATTAGAAACATTATGCATCAAATGAAATCAATGAGAGAGTCCTTTATACCTCAGTAGAGAGCGACTGAGGTCTTTCATTATCCAGGATATGTCATACGACTACAAAAAGAACGACAAATTTAGGCAAAAACAAAAAAATTGCACGAAAAACTATGCACGAGAACGATTTCCCCCAATCAAGTGAATATTAAACTTTTCACGAAAAACAATAAAAATCTTCCTTTGCATTTTTTGCAGGTGACAACATTTCTAAGTCAAATGACGCCCATTATTGGGATACTGTGAAAAGAAAACAAAAACCTACAAAAAGGGGGCAAATTTGCAAAAATCACGAAATTGGTTTTATGAAAACTGGTTGTTCCAAGAAGAAAGACCAATTGAGGAAAATAAAACCGTTATGAAGAACAAATTGTATTTCAAAAGACAAGTGATGTGAATTGTATATAGAGATGCTTAGCTATAATTTAGCAGAAATAAAATTTGCAGATCTCAAAAATCTCTGAAAAAAAAACGCAAACCAGAACCGAAAGGGATAAGTTGAAGAATACTCTTACTCATTTTTTTTTAGAAATTTAATTCGAAAGTCGAAACAACCATTAGTTATTTACCGATATCAGTTATTTAAGATCACTTGTTTATCTATAGTTGGCCACTGAGACCTTGAATTACACAATATTTGGCATATGACAACAAAAATTAACAACAATTAAAGGGCAAAAATAAAAACTCTACCAATGTCTCCAAGAGAACGGTGTCGCATCTCTTCAAACCATAAGTTATGAAAGCAAAAATTATATTCAGTTTCAAATGTTGTAAACTTTTTTTCAGTTCGATTGTTAAATGATTTGACAATTTACAAAAGAATCAAAAATGGCAATTATGCACAAAAATCAGAAATTTTTTAATAAAAAATCGTAGAACCAAAAGCAAGAAAATCTTCTCTTAAAACAATCGGCCAAAAAATTAGTTTTTATTCTATAAGGAGGAAATGTTGACCTGTATTGACTGAGACTAAGCAAAATGTTGAGAAAAAAAATATAAAAAATTGACAAATTCAAAAAATCACAGAAATTTCCTTAAAACAAATACATTCAATAACATAAGAGACATTAGGTAACAACCGAATGAATACAAAAAGGTTCACTTGCACCTCTTGAGGAAGGAATTTAGATCCTTTAGTGGTTAAATTTACAAATCAGACCGCCAAACGAATAACAATTGAAGGCAAAAGACAAGGATTCAGTTAAATTTTACTAAAACTCTTCCTCAAATCCATAAAAACCCTTTGGTTCTCTGAAAACAAACTGTATCTACATTCGGCCTCAAAATTACGTAAATTGGAGCTGTCATTAACCGAGCCGTGGGTAAAAAATATTGTCAGTAATGAACATTAAGAAAAACAAAAGCAAAACATTTTGAAAAAAGGCTGCATCAAAAAAACCAAAAAGTCTCTGATTCTAAGAGTCCATCGAACCTTCTATCGAACCTCTCCCTGAGTTCTATTGAACCTCTCCCTGATTTTTGAGCCCAGCAAACCGACTAAATGTTATAAGTGTTTGCGATTTAGACCAATTGTTGAGTGGAATTCTTCAAATATTGAAAAAAAAATTCGTTTTGTATAATTATCGAGTTAAATCTGCAAAAAACGGCAAAGTTTTAATTTCAGAAGGCTTTCATTCGACGCCTAATTGCAACTAGCGCTCTTTCTAAGATTAGGGAGTATGTGTTAAGGTTTCTAGGTCACTAAGTCTGGCAAAATTTAACAAAGTGGACCAAAATAGCAAATTTTGTGCCATTTTTGATGAAAAAAGTTTGAATTTTGAAAATTTTATCAAAAATTTTAGCCAGAAAAACTTCAATCAAACAATTCAGCAACACTATTCTATCTCTATTGGCAACAACAACACTCTTCAGTTAAAAACTTTAACTTATTTTGAATTATATTAGCGAAATTACGCCAAGCTTTAGCAAAAATTACTGAAAATGTGAACAAAAACAGTCGAATGTTCACAAAACTTTAAACCTCGATAATTTCTTGCAAAACAAGAAAATCGAAAAAATCTTTTTAATTCCGTATTCTACGCTGGACGGGCTTTTTAATGATACCACTCACAATTCTCCACGATGAATGTATCGGTCGGCCAAAATTGACTGAACAAAAAAAAACACCCAGTTGAGTATATAGTTCCTCCCTCCCCACTAAAGTGGGGGTCGGAACAATAATCATCAATATGTTCCGAAATCTTTTAAAGAAAAACAAAAGACACCTACTTTATTATTTAACCAGGATTGATATCTTGCAAGTTATCTTGCAAGATATGATAGTTATCTTGCCACGATTGATATCTTGCAAGTTATCTTGCAAGTCAGCCAGTATGTATTGCATATTTGAAGAATTCATAAGGGTTTTCATAATTTTGTACTTGACTGTTTGCAAAAACATAAGCTCTTTTAAACTGTTTTTTTTTTCTGTTTACCTGTTAACTAGTTTCATTAAGGACGGATCTCATTCTTTTTTTAAGCAAAGTAGTTAATTTTTGTATAGTTCAGTTGTATCTGATGCTATTTTGTCTTTGCAACTATGCTTCTTTTTGTTCCGACCCCACTTGTGGGGGAAGGAACTAAATACTCAAATGGGTTTTTTTTTTTTGTTCAGTGAATTTTGGCCGATCGATATATTCGTCGTAGAGAAATGTGAGTGGTATCATTAAAAAGCTGGTCCAGCGTAGAATTCAAAAGTAAAAAGATTTTTTTGAATTTCGTTTTTTTCGAGGAGTTATCCAGGATTGAAGTTTTGTGTGAACAATGGGATCTTTAGCATGATTGTTCACTTTTAGTACAATTTTCTTCAAACTAAGATCTTTTTTACGAAAACATTAATTCAAATTTCTATAAAAAGAATAAATTTTGAGTTCGTAAAAGTTGAATGCAAGGCAATAGAAAGACTAGTTCTGGTCTCATAGGGAAGTTCACTATCAAAAAAAAATCGAACTCTAATTGAGAGCCCTTTTTTTAATAAAACTTTTCTCTTTTTTGCTTTTTTAAGTCACCTAGAGACAAGTCACATTTTATATCGACGTTCTATTAATGACAAAACTCCTTTATAGTCGAATGAAGCGCAATGAACAAAAAAACGTCGTTTTCAAGGAATTGCTCATGTTTTTTTTTGGCTTCGATTCTGAGTTTTCGTAATTTTGAATGAAATTTTGAATTTCTTTTTGAAGTTTTACTATTTTTTTTGGAGTCCTATGGTAGGGATTCATTGACTAACAGTGCAATATGTTCCATAATGAGCATTAAGTGAACATGTCTATTTCATTGAGGGGGCGGCTAATGGCTGTTAAGACTTAAAAAATAATTTTTCGAATTTTTTTTTGAATATTAAAGAATCATAATCTTATTATAGTGAATTGTAAGTCAGTCCAGGGGTGAGAGCACCCTCTTCCTTCCTACTGCAACCAAAATTAAACTGGTTAGCGGTTTTATCTTCTATCTATTGGTTATATGACTTCAATGACAAAAAATTTCAATTTTTTAAAATTTTTTTTGGATTTTTACGTATTATTGGTTACTTTTGAAATCTTATCACATTATCCAAATATTGAAAGTTCCCATTAGCTTAAAAACGATGTTCTGTGGATGACCAATAAAAATTTTAAACAAAAATTTATGGTTTAAATGGCTTCGACACGTTCTTCTTGCACTTTTCTACTGATTTTTTGGTTTTCTCCTGTTTTTTTTTTGTTGTTTTAATAGTCATTATACTTACTGTGATCTCATAATGAATACCTATGCATGACAAACATAAATGTACTGCCACCGGGGCATCTTTGAGCGTTTTTATTGACTTCCGTTGAAAGCTATTGAATTTAATGTCTGTTAAAATAAAAATCATTTTTCGAAAATTTTATTTGAACAATAACAATTCCTAAATTTTTCTTGAACTGTTAGTGAGTTTCAGTATTGAATGGACCCACTTGCTTTTTACTGCGACTAAAAATATTCTGTTTAGCTGTTTTATCTTCTAGCTATTGGTTATATGACTTCAATGACAAAGATTTCAATTTTTTTTAATTTTTTTTTTGGATTTTTTGAATTATTGGTCACTTTTGAACTCTTTATCACATTATCCAAAGATTATTGTAATTCAATTGGCTTAGAGAGGACGTTCAGTGGATCACAGAGAAAGTTTTCAGAGAATAGCTAATGGTTTAATTGTCTTCGACACTTTCTTCTCGCATTTTTCTACTGAATTTTAGTTTTTGCTGTTTTTGTTATTGTTTTCTGTCATAAGAATTATTGTGATGTCTTTTTAACTATCTATGCATGACAGACATCATTTTCCTCCCTATGGGTTATATCTGAGCATCGTCATTGAGCTCCGATGAAAGATTGAGTTTACTGGCTGTTAAGGGTTTAAAAATAATTTTTCGAAACTTTTTTGAAATTCAACCATTCCTAATTTTTTTTCGCGAATACTCTTGGTCATTGTTGGTTCTAACAGAATCCATTTCCGTTCTACTATAGCCAAAATTAATCTGGTTAGCGGTTTTATCTTCTACCTATTAGTTTTAAAACATCAATGCCACGAGAATTCATATTTTTTTTGGGTACTTTATTTTGTTTTTCGATCCTTTTGAAATCTTATCACATCATCTTACTGCTGAGAGTCCCTATTGGTTTAGGGAAGAAGTTCAACGGATCATAAATAAAGTTTTCAGGGAAGAGCTTATGATTTGAGTTGCTTCGACATTTTCTTCAGGTACTTTTCTACTGAATTTGTGGTTTTTGCCTCTCTCTGTTGTTGTTTTCATAGTCATTAACTTGTTGTAAGGTCTTATTGATGAAATACGATTGGCAAAAAAACTTATTGTCCCCTCGAGGCATCATTTATTGTATATACTGGCTTCCGTTGAAGGCTAATGAATTTAATGGCGTTGATAATACGTGTTTTCCCGCAATTTTCGTGCGTCTAATGTATTTGTTTATATTTGTTGATTTTTTGAAATTATATTGATAAAAAAGGTTTTCCCATTGCTCCTGAAAAATTAATTTAAAATTGAAGAGTGTTTAGTGAAAAGTTCATTTTTTTAATGCCTTCGACCCTTTTGTCGCTCAATTTTTTTTCCTGAATTCGCTGTTTTTGTTCTTTAGGTAGCCGTAAATTGCTCACAGATCTCATAGGCTTGTAATTGAGGACTGAATGAATGATGTTGCTCGAAACATTCAGTATAAAGCGAATAGGTTCCTTTCGTCAAATTTAACTTCTATTCATCAATCAGATGTCCCATCGAATTTCGTGTATTTCAAGAAATAACATATATATTGATATTATGTGCCACTGTTGTTTCGTTTTTCTGAACGTTTATTGAATGGCCATTTTTTGCGTTTCTTTTTCTCTTCCTTCAGAACAATCGCGTAATAACAGATCCCAATGGTTTTTAAATGTGGCCCAAGTAAACTTATTTAATCTTTCAGTATAAATCCTTCAACTGAAATAGCAGAAATAACAACTGAATTAAAAATACATATTCAGATGATAGCTATTGATTTTAATGGTAGCAAAGGTTTGTGTTTTCGCAAATCGTTTGTAATTTTTTGAGTTTCTCTTTAGTTTGTTTCTATGGCATAGTCTGACCACAGACGGGTGCTTTTGGTTTTGTAATGACTTTTTAGTAATTTATCAAGGATTTTTTTATTAAAAACCAATGTTTTTTAAGATTTTTGAATTTTCTTGGAGCAAAAAATGTTGATTAATTTTTAAGTTTCGCCTCACTGTTCGTTCTTTTTGTCGGCTTGTTACCTAGTCTCGTTAAGAAAACTTTTCATCTGCTGTATAGTTAGTAAAAGGTAAACTTGTGTAGTTAAGGTTTTATCTGACTGCATTTTGACGTTGTTACCAGGTGCTTTTAAATTTAGATATTCATTTTTTGCCGCCAAAATTTTGTTGGTGCTATTTTTTTTCTAGTCTCTTCAATGTCAGGTCACGTTGGTGCTGTAATGAAGCATGGCATTAGTAATTCAATTAGTAGATAGAATGTGTAACGATTGTTTTAAACTCAAACATCTATTTTTGTTATCTCTTGATTTGGTTGACATTTTAGTCAAAAATGTAGATGAGCTCGGGTCGGAACATCATGTGCGAACGCACATTAACGAGCCGCCTTGTTCAATATATAGACATTGAGTTTTGGTTGCAGTTCTAGTCATCATCCCTCGATGGTTGTATTATTAAATTAGTGTGGTTGCAATTTAAAGCAATGTTTCAAACTCAAACAGCAAATATTTTTGAACAATGTGAATTTTTTAACGTACTTGAATCATTTCTCTCTCTCTCTCTCTCTCTCTCTCTCTCTAACGCATTTAATAGACAATAAAATCAAAAATAAGGATGAGCGGGGTCGTAACATAATGCGCCTCCTTGTTAAGTTGCTAATAAAATACATGCCAACCAGTTGTTAAATAGTTCAAAAAAGTGAACAGTTGGTAGACAAGTATGGAAAACAAACTGTTTAACGCCGAACGAAAATTCGTATGCACCACTTGTATGGTGCACAAACTTCAGATTGGGGAGAGGTTTGACCTCCCGGATGAGAATCGTCGACATTAACCTCTACAGTACATGGGCTATGTAATCATCGCTCACAACCAGCAACTTGATATATGAATGCACTCAATTCAGATCCCTCAAAAGAAAATCAAATCAGTCAAGCGTGAGAAAATCACCCAAGAAGTGAAATCGAATGTTCTAGAAGAACAGTCAAGCAAAATTCAAGCAACATAAAAAGGACAAGCACGTTTACAATAACTGCTTCAAACATCGTTCAAGAGCATTTAAAAATTACTTTAGAAATAAGAACCAAAAGTTTTATTCGTGTAAAAACAATAAAGAGAGTCTGAACAACTTCAATATTTCAGATGAAACACAAAATTGATAAATTTAACTGATAAATTCAATTAAAAATTTGAATTAAGACGCCTATTTAAAACAATTTACACCTCCACACACACACACATGCGCAAGGAAATGAAAAAATCCCCTAATTCTAATGATACCACTGGTAAACATCAATAGGAGAAAATTCGCTAACAAAATCCGTTAAGCATATTGTTCCTCCCTCACAAAATGGTTTACAGCAATCAGCTGAAGTGATCAATGAGCACATTATTTCCAGCGCGATTGAAATCGGGTCCAAAAAATTGAGATAAAAAAATGAGGCTATACAATGCACCTAATGCTCAGGCCCCACTTATTTTAACTGCCTCGAGTATTTACGAATCAAAGCCAAAAATTGACCTCAATTCTTCAAAATGTTTGGGCTCTTCGCCGATTCCTGCCTGGCAGCTTGTGATCACCTCAGCTTCAAATTAAAAGAATCTTAGCAAACATGTACCAACAAAAAATTAACGTCCCTTATCAAACCTAAACCGACTTAAGTCAAACGAATTGCACTGGCGAGGCTAGAGAAAAATTTGGTGCCGAAGTATTTTGACTAGTGTGGGCTTCGCGCCCACACTCTTTCTGTTGAGCGTCGGTGACATTAACAATATGTTGCACGTTCTATGTACTGTATTCACTCAGTCACTTTTATTTCAGAACAGACTAAACTTCTGAAATGTTCAAGAAATTGGACAAAAATTTTGCATAAAAGACACAAACGTTTACAGTAATTGCTTCAAACTTTTCGAGAGCAATTAATAAATGTGACTATCAGGTCTCCAAACAATCCAAATAAACAATCCAAAAGCTTCAAACAGTCCAAAAGCTACAAAGAACGATTAATAGAATTTAAACTGCTTCTCGGTCACTTTACTTTGAATTGCATGACTTATTGATGCTAATATCGGTGCTAAATGGAAATTATAGCATCAAAATTCCAATTTAAATAAACGAACACGTTGCAGATCACTCAAGTACAAGACAAAACGAGCAAATCATAATACCAAAAACCAAAAATAAGGAAGCCGACGAAAATTTTTGAAAAAGATTACTTTCTTAACATGATAGTGAAAGTAGGAAAAGTAAACCGCGAACAATTAGACAAAAAAACATCTGACAAAACTGTATTGGAATTACTTTCACAAAGATTATTCGGAGGTCACTCTGTGTTCCTGGGCGATCAATTGCAGCTGTGTAAATTGCAACCCAGTGCAGAAAGTCAGCTCAGCCCTATAAGAAGGGCGAAAACCCCAGCGAAAGACTCACTAAAGCCCTTAACTTCTCAATGCCTCCGTTTTCAAAACTTGAACCTATAAACAAAGACTCAATTCGATTTGAGACAGGAAAAATCAGTAAAAGACGATTCTCACAAACAATTCTAAATCAAATTTAAATTTTTTTCAAGATTTATGAAACTTTGGACATAATAAGTCAGACTGTACATATAACCCAGCAAGGGTTCCTACGTCTCTCAGTCACAATATATCAAAAAAGATACATAAGAGAAAAAATATAGTGTCCTCTTTGAGACAGACAAACAAGGCAGTATTTTCATTGTTGTGTCCTTGGGTAATACATGGCCTATTTTCATTTAGTCACACCAATATATAAGCGTAAAGCTCTAAAGTAATACAAAATGAAGATGATACAGTAATTTTGATGACATATGAGTTAGTTAGGTTCACCGAAAACTGAAGTTAATGGAAGGTCACAGCCTAGGAACCCTTCGAATCAATACCTAAAATACAAATGCATCTAATGCTCTTAGTAGCAAAGGGGCCGAAAAAAGTATAAAGCAAGTGATCATATTGTCAAGAAATTACCGTCCTTCATATAAATGGAACTCGAGTCTTTCCCATTATAGAAAATTAAGTAAGCTATCAATTAAATACAAGTCAAACAGTAGTTGCAGAAAATGGCGCAAGAAATCAACATAGCTGACAGATTGCCAGAAAATAGCCGCATTAGCTGTGTAGATCTGCAGTCTCAAAACAAACTCAAAAAATTTGCGTTAGTATGAGCGAAAAATGACGTCACACGAAATTCAGTTGAAGCTGCACGAACGAATGAACAAAAGGAGATTTGAAGTGATTGTGACTTCATATGGTCGCAACAAAAATCTTGACGAAAAAAGACAACAGGAAAAAATCCGGAAGCAACTCGAAGCATCAGAACTTTACAAGCCGCAATTTTAACTGGAACTATAAAGTTTTGCCTTAAAACATTAACTCTCCATCTCATCAGAATTGATTTCAAAAATGGTAAAACTTTCACCACTGTCACCGAGAAAAAAAATTGAGCAATGACATGATAGAAAATTTGAGCAAAAAAATTACGACATCATTCAATTACTACATAAAAACAAAAATATTTAATACGTTTAAATATTCACAGAACGGAAATCTTGACACCGTGAAATTTAATGTTATTAAAAAAACAATCAGTAACAATGAAAAAAGGCCAAATACATAAGACGGTCAAATAATTATGGGCTCAAAAAGGCTACAAATCCTTATGAACAAACTCAAAATACTAACTTGAAGAAGATAGAACTCCAGATTCACAAAACCACACGTCGTGAAAGCTTAAGGCAGTTAATATTCTTAGAAAAAGAACTGGATTTTTCAAAATAAAAAACCCAAATATAGGACTCAAAAAAAACATTAAATGCATATTTTTGAAGTCACTGCTATCAACCCAAAAATTAGGTAAACCTCTCGCAAAATTTAAGTACCATAGACAAAAAGATTTCAAACTCTTGCAAGAACTAAATTAATCAGAAAACGACAAAAGAAACGACAAAAGAAACAGAATATAATTCGAAGGCAAAAATCTTCTAAAACCAAAATTAAGACCCCAATAATATTCGCAGAAAGTAATTACTAATCGTTGCTTTTAATAACTGATAAAAGCAGTGCTGACTAAACTATAGGTCCCGGGAAAATGAAAGACTGATAAACGCTAGAATGCGGAGAATAAGGATAGAAACAAAAGGATAGAAAAACAAAAGACAAAAAAACCAGTTCTTGATTTTTGAAAGCTAAAAATCAAATTGACAACAAAGAAGCATTTCCCTATTTAGCACTGGACGCATTAAGAGATCATAGAGCTATCCTCCTAAATAGCATAAAATGCAGAAAAAAAGTTCAAAGATTGGTACCGTAAAATCTTTTGCAATGAAATGGTAAAAATTTTGAAAATTGCGCTTCAGAAAATTTTTTGCAGAAATACTGAACCCCACAAAATATTTTAATTATTAGTTGAAAAAATTAGGATCCCTGACAGTGCACTAAAAGACTTTCCAATAGATAAAACAATAAAAAATTAGAAAAAAATTGCCAAAATCGGACATGTGTACAATTCTATAAAACAATAATACTTCACGTTATAAAGAGGCATTCAAGAATTATCAATGGTAAGTTGCCAAATGTAGGAAATTTTGAAAAAAATCCAACATTAAGAAGTAAAATTAAAAAAGCAAAAAATGAACCACAAAATTGGGAAATTTGCTCATTTAGAATTCAAAACGCATTATTAGACTCTCAAAAACCCTGTGGTATGAATTTCAGAGGTTCAAACATTAAAAAAGCTTCTATTAAAAACTAATTATACAAAAAAAATAAACAATAAGCAAAAAATTGGCCTAAAGGACAGAAAACGGCTGAAAATGTTTATCTATATGCAGCAATCTGTCTATATGCAGAAGTCATTCACTGATCGAAGCACTTGATCGAAAAATTTCTCGCTCAAAAAAATTAGTTCACACGACAATTTTATTAACCAATTTATAAACATACCCTGCAGATTGCCGGAAAAAAGCCGCCGTTGATTCCAATAACCATGATTGGGATTGAAAAAAAAAAGAGAAATTTGGAGAAGAGCAACTTTAAAGCGCAAAATATTTTGATGCCATTTTGTCGTTCAACAATTTCCTGTTTCAAAGTGAGACGATACATGAGCTCGTATCGATACCAATGAGCATTAGAGATGGTATCCAAGACTTATAGGCACCAAGTTCGAGTACCGGGCATCCAAAATTGTGCTCTATGGGTTTATGACGTTTCTATTACTGAATTCGTTTTTGATACCGTCTCTGTTTATTTTGAACTGCTTTGCTGAGCAACTGCTGTCTAAAAACTCTTTTAGCAGAGGGAGAGAAGAGTAAAACTAGCCTAGAGAACTCAAAAAGATTTCACGCAAAATGTTGATCAAGCTGTGAACTAAGTTAAAGCGAAAAATTTTCATTCGAAGAAGTAAAAAACATTGCAGGAAAACTTGAGCCATTAATTAGGTTCAATTAAGCCTCATTGTCAACCAATCAGACATCTCATTGACGATACTAACTGATAAGACAACAGATAATTTTAAAAAGCGGGCGAAATCTAGAATTCTCTGATATTTTATGACAACAAATAGTGGCAAAGTTATAAAAAGTTTTTGCTGCCCCTTAATGACTTCAAGCAAAAGCAGACAGGCACAATTAGAACACATATGTACCGCTAAAAGCACTGAAGGAGAGGAAACTCTGAAAACAGAAGTCAAATTGACGCACCTGTAAACAAACCATCTCAAAAACTGCCAAATTGTTCAATCACCAATTTCTCACTCCACTATAACGGTATTTTCAAAAAAGTCACGCCTCAAACCTACTCAATTTTTCGCTGCCCTTACAATTGCAGTTTGACCAAAATCACCACTCTAACTTGACTTCTCACTGGCGAGAAAAAGCCGAAAAAAAGCGTGAACAGATATTAAAGACAGCGCACCAATCTAATTCAAATTCTTTGAATTGTAAAAAATAGCAGCGCTATATTAGCCGGCTGAGAAGCTGAGGCGATAATTAATAACCAATACTCCTCTTGGAGTCGTAAAAAACAAAAAGAGCCTCAGAAATGGCATCGTGGCTATTGAAAAAATATTGTCTAAAAGATACCAATACAGTGCAGCTAATCTTCAGTGCTTTGATCCTAAGTCACCTACAACCCCACACGATTTCATTATATTCCATTTTTTTTTCAGGTTTACAGGAAATAACCAGCTTGCCAGTCAAAGCTCTTTACGTATATCTAATTTTTGAAAGAGCTGAAATGAAGCATAAAGGACTTTCTATGAAATATCTATTTCATTGCAGAACATTTACCAACAACAACTTTAGTAGACGAAACCAACGTTTACAAGAATTACACCTTGTTTTTTCAGCTAACAGCCTCGCCCCGATTTAAAGACGTTTTTTATCTGCAAAAAAGCACTATTCCTTAACACTGGCTCTGTTGCATTTTTAATATGATATTAACGATGCAATCTGGCGTTTTTAATTGAACTAAAGTAATTTTTTACGGCACCACCAGAAAGTGAATTGAAAAATTATGCCGTCGCGGACTGAAAACACGCTCATGATACAATTTAATTAAAATAAAAGGATTTTCATAAATAGATTTTTTCGAAAATAGAATGGCTTTATTATTTTTTGAGCTTATGAATCACCAGTTGCAGCAAATCTCAAATGTTTGTCAGATTCTAAACCCAGAAGCAATAAATCAGCTTTGCATTCTTCCATCAATGACAAGCTTAGTTGCTGAGCAAATTTTACCTCAACGCGATCATCGTTGATCTCACAAGTTTCGTTCGGATGTGAAACAGAAGTCTCATATTTCGATTTAGCACCGACTGAGGAATTTTGGCTGTCAAAATCAGCCGATAAAGCACCTATTCTATCGTTTAGCTTCGACAGCGTTTCATTCAATGCTTCAAATTTCTCGTCAATTCTAGCACATAATCTCCGTTCCAGAGCTTCAATTTCAGAGCGCAACTCGGGCGCTTTCACAGAGTCACCATTCACATATTCGAAACCTGTTTGGGTGCTCACCGTTAACTTGGAGGTTTTAGAGCTAACTTCTGCTCCATTCTCAACGATGGGGCAAGCTTTCCGATCGACAAAGGGAGATAGAGGAAAAACTGGTTTGGAAGCATTGGGTATGGAACTTGCTGGCAGAGAACTAAATGGCAATGACTGGGAGATATGCAAATTAGCAGCTGAGAGAGTGTCGAAAAATTGATTAATGGGTGGAAACTGTGTCGTATTTGGTAAAGATGGCAGATGTTCAAAATTTTGTTGAGTAATAGTTTCCAATGTAGACAGGCGTCTCCTGTCAGATGGAGTACTTGTAAAGAAATGAATATGGAAAATATTAATTGGACTGGTATGCGTAGATTTGATGAGGCGGCACCGTATATAGCTGATGGGCTGATAAATGACCAGATTCAGAAACAATGTTGATATTGAATAATCGTTTGCCTGTGATTCTTGATCAGCCATTAGAACCTCTGAATTGACAGTTTTTAAATAACCACTGCGAGAATAAACTTCGGCTAGCTTAACATTTTCACAAACAATTTCTGCTCCAAAAATTGCCTGTTTAGGAGTGCATGTTACAGCAAGTTCGCTGGCAGTTGGCTGGTCGAAGCTTACATGGGACTGGAAGTCAACACATGAGCAGAACATGGACGCTGTACACTCTTCCACAGATCCCAGCTGTTGAATCACGGTCACAGGGGATTTGGTCAAGTTCTGGGAATCAATCACCAGAACGACCATGAGTTCTAAAAATAGTAACTTCAAATTATTCTGCTAAGAGGCGTGGAGCCCTCCCAGCACTACGTCTTCGTAAAGCACTTCGTATTGTTTAAATATATCAATAAATATAATTATATATAAACATCAGCTCAGGAAGTAAAACAAAAGACAGACAGCATTACAAAACAAACAACTAATGACAAAAGCAGATGAGTCAAACTAACAGCCTCACTTCTTCAACCACAGCTCCCATCGAAACATCAACAATTTTGCTCCGCCTTAGCGTCGTTTACTCGCGAATGCAGAGGATGACACTCCTCAGGAGCGCAAAGCTGATTTTCGTCCTTAGATATATCAGCGTAGCTGTCTTCTTTTCGCAGACAGCTTCGATACCAGTTGTTTCAGCTCTTTTGAAGCTGGTGGGCCAGCTCCACCAGTGCATGCGACGACAAGCGGACAAACTGTTGCTTTCTGAACCTCAGTTATTCCTTGTTCATACATGTTCTTTTAGATAGATCAATAATACTTGTAGGCTTCGCTAGCCAGCGGGTTGAAAATTTTAACATCAAAATAGTTTTTGTTGAACCTCGATTCCCAAAGTCTGATGGCATTGATTTCTAATCTTGCATCATCATCAGTTGTCGTTGATCTAAGAGCAAAGGTTTCCCATTGCAACGGCTGAAGATGAGGTTCGATCTCACAATCATGGCAGACATCACTTTACACGTTTGCAATGGAATCGTCATGTTCATCATGTCTCATGAGCGGGCATCCACCTTTCGGAGAGTGGAGGGCATGTGCAACAGTGAAGTTGCACATGCCCTGTGATTTTTATGGCTGGGACCTAGTGAAGTTGCCATTTTCCTTGCATGCGCATAGTGATGGCTTCTTCACTAGGTCCCAGCCATAGCAAAGGCCAATGCCATCACGAAACTCGCTTTTTGTTACGTCAAAGTGATATCGCTTCAATGGAATAGCGTTTAACCAGCTGGATGCTCCCTTTTCACTAGCTAGGTTAAGTGAGCGAATCTCGTTCTTATTCATTTCGCTCTTAATTATCGTCTTTTTTGATTTATTAGCAAACGCTTTCTCGTTTTTATTTCTTGTATGATTTGTTGTTGTTTTAGTTCGGCTTTGGGCAAAGATAAGAATAAGGGAATTGACAGTTGAACTCATCGTTCATATTCCTTAAGGTGGTCCTCTGGTTTCAAGATGTTCAGGCCGCCCTCCCTCATTGGCAACGAGATGTTCCTGTTTTTTTTATTGTACGCAGGATTGTTTTAAAGATTAGGTAATCTCATCGTTGATTGATATCTCACTTTCTTTTAAAAGGTCTTCAATATTGGGTGTTGTACGTGCTAAAAAGGTCAAATTATGCTGAACCGATGAAGTGAACGATTTATAAACAATTTGAGGTGAAACATTGGCATGAGCGGCCAGCTTTTTTAGTAGCGATTTCTGCTGTTTACGTGATCTTTCTGCACATTTTTTTCTGCATTATCAGAACCTATTATACTGCCAAGTACTTTAAAACAAAATGAAGTACGGGCCGTGTACACCATCCGGCAACGATGGATGTAGGTCTGAAAATAGGGGATGATGAATAGCACTTAGCCGGATGCTGCACTTCAAGCTGTTCCCCTCCGGACAGTGTAAAGACGGCCCAGTCACAAAAACAACTAACAAGTGGAAAGGAAAAAAACCTATATATTTATAGCACACATAGGGAACTGGTAAGGAAGGATTAAAATAAAAATGGAATATCAAGGAATAAGCAAGGGAATAAAGTTAAGCAGCCAAACACTCAGTGCAGCCTTCTCTCTTCCACGACGGCGCTAATCGAGGTCTCACTGAGAATACGAGGCTTGAAGGGCGACATCCCCTCAAGCAGAGAACACAGCTCCTCAGAAGTGCGAAGCTGATTTTCGTTCGGATGTAGCTTAGTGTCGGCGTACGGCTCTCCGCGTTTTTCGTTGATCTTTGTTGTCAGTTGTTTCATAACGCGCGATGCTGATGGCCCAGCACCACCCGAGCAAGCAAAAATCAGTGCGTTGAAGCTGCTGTGTTTGGTTTCGCGGATTCGCTCCTCGCACTTATTTCGCTTGATGCTCTCGTGATATTTGTATGCATCTTTTATGGTCTTAGGTCAGCTCTTCGCATGAGGGTTGAAAACCTTCACGTCAAAGAAAGTGCGATTAAAGCGGGAGCCAAACAGACCGATTGCCTTGATGTCCAGTTGAGCGTCATCATCAGTCAATTTTTCGCTGCCCTTACAATTGCAGTTTGACCAAAATCACCACTCTAACTTGACTTCTCACTGGCGAGAAAAAGCCGAAAAAAAGCGTGAACAGATATTAAAGACAGCGCACCAATCTAATTCAAATTCTTTGAATTGTAAAAAATAGCAGCGCTATATTAGCCGGCTGAGAAGCTGAGGCGATAATTAATAACCAATACTCCTCTTGGAGTCGTAAAAAACAAAAAGAGCCTCAGAAATGGCATCGTGGCTATTGAAAAAATATTGTCTAAAAGATACCAATACAGTGCAGCTAATCTTCAGTGCTTTGATCCTAAGTCACCTACAACCCCACACGATTTCATTATATTCCATTTTTTTCAGGTTTACAGGAAATAACCAGCTTGCCAGTCAAAGCTCTTTACGTATATCTAATTTTTGAAAGAGCTGAAATGAAGCATAAAGGACTTTTTATGAAATATCTATTTCATTGCAGAACATTTAGCAACAACAACTTTAGTAGACGAAACCAACGTTTACAAGAATTACACCTTGTTTTTTCAGCTAACAGCCTCGCCCCGATTTAAAGACGTTTTTTATCTGCAAAAAAGCACTATTCCTTAACACTGGCTCTGTTGCATTTTTAATATGATATTAACGATGCAATTTGGCGTTTTTAATTGAACTAAAGTAATTTTTTACGGCACCACCAGAAAGTGAATTGAAAAATTATGCCGTCGCGGACTGAAAACACGCTCATGATACAATTTAATTAAAATAAAAGGATTTTCATAAATAGATTTTTTCGAAAATAGAATGGCTTTATTATTTTTTGAGCTTATGAATCACCAGTTGCAGCAAATCTCAAATGTTTGTCAGATTCTAAACCCAGAAGCAATAAATCAGCTTTGCATTCTTCCATCAATGACAAGCTTAGTTGCTGAGCAAATTTTACCTCAACGCGATCATCGTTGATCTCACAAGTTTCGTTCGGATGTGAAACAGAAGTCTCATATTTCGATTTAGCACCGACTGAGGAATTTTGGCTGTCAAAATCAGCCGATAAAGCACCTATTCTATCGTTTAGCTTCGACAGCGTTTCATTCAATGCTTCAAATTTCTCGTCAATTCTAGCACATAATCTCCGTTCCAGAGCTTCAATTTCAGAGCGCAACTCGGGCGCTTTCACAGAGTCACCATTCACATATTCGAAACCTGTTTGGGTGCTCACCGTTAACTTGGAGGTTTTAGAGCTAACTTCTGCTCCATTCTCAACGATGGGGCAAGCTTTCCGATCGACAAAGGGAGATAGAGGAAAAACTGGTTTGGAAGCATTGGGTATGGAACTTGCTGGCAGAGAACTAAATGGCAATGACTGGGAGATATGCAAATTAGCAGCTGAGAGAGTGTCGAAAAATTGATTAATGGGTGGAAACTGTGTCGTATTTGGTAAAGATGGCAGATGTTCAAAATTTTGTTGAGTAATAGTTTCCAATGTAGACAGGCGTCTCCTGTCAGATGGAGTACTTGTAAAGAAATGAATATGGAAAATATTAATTGGACTGGTATGCGTAGATTTGATGAGGCGGCACCGTATATAGCTGATGGGCTGATAAATGACCAGATTCAGAAACAATGTTGATATTGAATAATCGTTTGCCTGTGATTCTTGATCAGCCATTAGAACCTCTGAATTGACAGTTTTTAAATAACCACTGCGAGAATAAACTTCGGCTAGCTTAACATTTTCACAAACAATTTCTGCTCCAAAAATTGCCTGTTTAGGAGTGCATGTTACAGCAAGTTCGCTGGCAGTTGGCTGGTCGAAGCTTACATGGGACTGGAAGTCAACACATGAGCAGAACATGGACGCTGTACACTCTTCCACAGATCCCAGCTGTTGAATCACGGTCACAGGGGATTTGGTCAAGTTCTGGGAATCAATCACCAGACAGACCATGAGTTCTAAAAATAGTAACTTCAAATTATTCTGCTAAGAGGCGTGGAGCCCTCCCAGCACTACGTCTTCGCAAAGCACTTCGTATTGTTTAAATATATCAATAAATATAATTATATATAAACATCAGCTCAGGAAGTAAAACAAAAGACAGACAGCATTACAAAACAAACAACTAATGACAAAAGCAGATGAGTCAAACTAACAGCCTCACTTCTTCAACCACAGCTCCCATCGAAACATCAACAATTTTGCTCCGCCTTAGCGTCGTTTACTCGCGAATGCAGAGGATGACACTCCTCAGGAGCGCAAAGCTGATTTTTGTCCTTAGATATATCAGCGTAGCTGTCTTCTTTTCGCAGACAGCTTCGATACCAGTTGTTTCAGCTCTTTTGAAGCTGGTGGGCCAGCTCCACCAGTGCATGCGACGACAAGCGGACAAACTGTTGCTTTCTGAACCTCAGTTATTCCTTGTTCATACATGTTCTTTTAGATAGATCAATAATACTTGTAGGCTTCGCTAGCCAGCGGGTTGAAAATTTTAACATCAAAATAGTTTTTGTTGAACCTCGATTCCCAAAGTCTGATGGCATTGATTTCTAATCTTGCATCATCATCAGTTGTCGTTGATCTAAGAGCAAAGGTTTCCCATTGCAACGGCTGAAGATGAGGTTCGATCTCACAATCATGGCAGACATCACTTTACACGTTTGCAATGGAATCGTCATGTTCATCATGTCTCATGAGCGGGCATCCACCTTTCGGAGAGTGGAGGGCATGTGCAACAGTGAAGTTGCACATGCCCTGTGATTTTTATGGCTGGGACCTAGTGAAGTTGCCATTTTCCTTGCATGCGCATAGTGATGGCTTCTTCACTAGGTCCCAGCCATAGCAAAGGCCAATGCCATCACGAAACTCGCTTTTTGTTACGTCAAAGTGATATCGCTTCAATGGAATAGCGTTTAACCAGCTGGATGCTCCCTTTTCACTAGCTAGGTTAAGTGAGCGAATCTCGTTCTTATTCATTTCGCTCTTAATTATCGTCTTTTTTGATTTATTAGCAAACGCTTTCTCGTTTTTATTTCTTGTATGATTTGTTGTTGTTTTAGTTCGGCTTTGGGCAAAGATAAGAATAAGGGAATTGACAGTTGAACTCATCGTTCATATTCCTTAAGGCGGTCCTCTGGTTTCAAGATGTTCAGGCCGCCCTCCCTCATTGGCAACGAGATGTTCCTGTTTTTTTTATTGTACGCAGGATTGTTTTAAAGATTAGGTAATCTCATCGTTGATTGATATCTCACTTTCTTTTAAAAGGTCTTCAATATTGGGTGTTGTACGTGCTAAAAAGGTCAAATTATGCTGAACCGATGAAGTGAACGATTTATAAACAATTTGAGGTGAAACATTGGCACGAGCGGCCAGCTTTTTTAGTAGCGATTTCTGCTGTTTACGTGATCTTTCTGCACATTTTTTTCTGCATTATCAGAACCTATTATACTGCCAAGTACTTTAAAACAAAATGAAGTACGGGCCGTGTACACCATCCGGCAACGATGGATGTAGGTCTGAAAATAGGGGATGATGAATAGCACTTAGCCGGATGCTGCACTTCAAGCTGTTCCCCTCAGGACAGTGTAAAGACGGCCCAGTCACAAAAACAACTAACAAGTGGAAAGGAAAAAAACCTATATATTTATAGCACACATAGGGAACTGGTAAGGAAGGATTAAAATAAAAATGGAATATCAAGGAATAAGCAAGGGAATAAAGTTAAGCAGCCAAACACTCAGTGCAGCCTTCTCTCTTCCACGACGGCGCTAATCGAGGTCTCACTGAGAATACGAGGCTTGAAGGGCGACATCCCCTCAAGCAGAGAACACAGCTCCTCAGAAGTGCGAAGCTGATTTTCGTTCGGATGTAGCTTAGTGTCGGCGTACGGCTCTCCGCGTTTTTCGTTGATCTTTGTTGTCAGTTGTTTCATAACGCGCGATGCTGATGGCCCAGCACCACCCGAGCAAGCAAAAATCAGTGCGTTGAAGCTGCTGTGTTTGGTTTCGCGGATTCGCTCCTCGCACTTATTTCGCTTGATGCTCTCGTGATATTTGTATGCATCTTTTATGGTCTTAGGTCAGCTCTTCGCATGAGGGTTGAAAACCTTCACGTCAAAGAAAGTGCGATTAAAGCGGGAGCCAAACAGACCGATTGCCTTGATGTCCAGTTGAGCGTCATCATCAGTCAATTTTTCGCTGCCCTTACAATTGCAGTTTGACCAAAATCACCACTCTAACTTGACTTCTCACTGGCGAGAAAAAGCCGAAAAAAAGCGTGAACAGATATTAAAGACAGCGCACCAATCTAATTCAAATTCTTTGAATTGTAAAAAATAGCAGCGCTATATTAGCCGGCTGAGAAGCTGAGGCGATAATTAATAACCAATACTCCTCTTGGAGTCGTAAAAAACAAAAAGAGCCTCAGAAATGGCATCGTGGCTATTGAAAAAATATTGTCTAAAAGATACCAATACAGTGCAGCTAATCTTCAGTGCTTTGATCCTAAGTCACCTACAACCCCACACGATTTCATTATATTCCATTTTTTTTTCAGGTTTACAGGAAATAACCAGCTTGCCAGTCAAAGCTCTTTACGTATATCTAATTTTTGAAAGAGCTGAAATGAAGCATAAAGGACTTTCTATGAAATATCTATTTCATTGCAGAACATTTACCAACAACAACTTTAGTAGACGAAACCAACGTTTACAAGAATTACACCTTGTTTTTTCAGCTAACAGCCTCGCCCCGATTTAAAGACGTTTTTTATCTGCAAAAAAGCACTATTCCTTAACACTGGCTCTGTTGCATTTTTAATATGATATTAACGATGCAATTTGGCGTTTTTAATTGAACTAAAGTAATTTTTTACGGCACCACCAGAAAGTGAATTGAAAAATTATGCCGTCGCGGACTGAAAACACGCTCATGATACAATTTAATTAAAATAAAAGGATTTTCATAAATAGATTTTTTCGAAAATAGAATGGCTTTATTATTTTTTGAGCTTATGAATCACCAGTTGCAGCAAATCTCAAATGTTTGTCAGATTCTAAACCCAGAAGCAATAAATCAGCTTTGCATTCTTCCATCAATGACAAGCTTAGTTGCTGAGCAAATTTTACCTCAACGCGATCATCGTTGATCTCACAAGTTTCGTTCGGATGTGAAACAGAAGTCTCATATTTCGATTTAGCACCGACTGAGGAATTTTGGCTGTCAAAATCAGCCGATAAAGCACCTATTCTATCGTTTAGCTTCGACAGCGTTTCATTCAATGCTTCAAATTTCTCGTCAATTCTAGCACATAATCTCCGTTCCAGAGCTTCAATTTCAGAGCGCAACTCGGGCGCTTTCACAGAGTCACCATTCACATATTCGAAACCTGTTTGGGTGCTCACCGTTAACTTGGAGGTTTTAGAGCTAACTTCTGCTCCATTCTCAACGATGGGGCAAGCTTTCCGATCGACAAAGGGAGATAGAGGAAAAACTGGTTTGGAAGCATTGGGTATGGAACTTGCTGGCAGAGAACTAAATGGCAATGACTGGGAGATATGCAAATTAGCAGCTGAGAGAGTGTCGAAAAATTGATTAATGGGTGGAAACTGTGTCGTATTTGGTAAAGATGGCAGATGTTCAAAATTTTGTTGAGTAATAGTTTCCAATGTAGACAGGCGTCTCCTGTCAGATGGAGTACTTGTAAAGAAATGAATATGGAAAATATTAATTGGACTGGTATGCGTAGATTTGATGAGGCGGCACCGTATATAGCTGATGGGCTGATAAATGACCAGATTCAGAAACAATGTTGATATTGAATAATCGTTTGCCTGTGATTCTTGATCAGCCATTAGAACCTCTGAATTGACAGTTTTTAAATAACCACTGCGAGAATAAACTTCGGCTAGCTTAACATTTTCACAAACAATTTCTGCTCCAAAAATTGCCTGTTTAGGAGTGCATGTTACAGCAAGTTCGCTGGCAGTTGGCTGGTCGAAGCTTACATGGGACTGGAAGTCAACACATGAGCAGAACATGGACGCTGTACACTCTTCCACAGATCCCAGCTGTTGAATCACGGTCACAGGGGATTTGGTCAAGTTCTGGGAATCAATCACCAGACAGACCATGAGTTCTAAAAATAGTAACTTCAAATTATTCTGCTAAGAGGCGTGGAGCCCTCCCAGCACTACGTCTTCGTAAAGCACTTCGTATTGTTTAAATATATCAATAAATATAATTATATATAAACATCAGCTCAGGAAGTAAAACAAAAGACAGACAGCATTACAAAACAAACAACTAATGACAAAAGCAGATGAGTCAAACTAACAGCCTCACTTCTTCAACCACAGCTCCCATCGAAACATCAACAATTTTGCTCCGCCTTAGCGTCGTTTACTCGCGAATGCAGAGGATGACACTCCTCAGGAGCGCAAAGCTGATTTTTGTCCTTAGATATATCAGCGTAGCTGTCTTCTTTTCGCAGACAGCTTCGATACCAGTTGTTTCAGCTCTTTTGAAGCTGGTGGGCCAGCTCCACCAGTGCATGCGACGACAAGCGGACAAACTGTTGCTTTCTGAACCTCAGTTATTCCTTGTTCATACATGTTCTTTTAGATAGATCAATAATACTTGTAGGCTTCGCTAGCCAGCGGGTTGAAAATTTTAACATCAAAATAGTTTTTGTTGAACCTCGATTCCCAAAGTCTGATGGCATTGATTTCTAATCTTGCATCATCATCAGTTGTCGTTGATCTAAGAGCAAAGGTTTCCCATTGCAACGGCTGAAGATGAGGTTCGATCTCACAATCATGGCAGACATCACTTTACACGTTTGCAATGGAATCGTCATGTTCATCATGTCTCATGAGCGGGCATCCAACTTTCGGAGAGTGGAGGGCATGTGCAACAGTGAAGTTGCACATGCCCTGTGATTTTTATGGCTGGGACCTAGTGAAGTTGCCATTTTCCTTGCATGCGCATAGTGATGGCTTCTTCACTAGGTCCCAGCCATAGCAAAGGCCAATGCCATCACGAAACTCGCTTTTTGTTACGTCAAAGTGATATCGCTTCAATGGAATAGCGTTTAACCAGCTGGATGCTCCCTTTTCACTAGCTAGGTTAAGTGAGCGAATCTCGTTCTTATTCATTTCGCTCTTAATTATCGTCTTTTTTGATTTATTAGCAAACGCTTTCTCGTTTTTATTTCTTGTATGATTTGTTGTTGTTTTAGTTCGGCTTTGGGCAAAGATAAGAATAAGGGAATTGACAGTTGAACTCATCGTTCATATTCCTTAAGGCGGTCCTCTGGTTTCAAGATGTTCAGGCCGCCCTCCCTCATTGGCAACGAGATGTTCCTGTTTTTTTTATTGTACGCAGGATTGTTTTAAAGATTAGGTAATCTCATCGTTGATTGATATCTCACTTTCTTTTAAAAGGTCTTCAATATTGGGTGTTGTACGTGCTAAAAAGGTCAAATTATGCTGAACCGATGAAGTGAACGATTTATAAACAATTTGAGGTGAAACATTGGCATGAGCGGCCAGCTTTTTTAGTAGCGATTTCTGCTGTTTACGTGATCTTTCTGCACATTTTTTTCTGCATTATCAGAACCTATTATACTGCCAAGTACTTTAAAACAAAATGAAGTACGGGCCGTGTACACCATCCGGCAACGATGGATGTAGGTCTGAAAATAGGGGATGATGAATAGCACTTAGCCGGATGCTGCACTTCAAGCTGTTCCCCTCCGGACAGTGTAAAGACGGCCCAGTCACAAAAACAACTAACAAGTGGAAAGGAAAAAAACCTATATATTTATAGCACACATAGGGAACTGGTAAGGAAGGATTAAAATAAAAATGGAATATCAAGGAATAAGCAAGGGAATAAAGTTAAGCAGCCAAACACTCAGTGCAGCCTTCTCTCTTCCACGACGGCGCTAATCGAGGTCTCACTGAGAATACGAGGCTTGAAGGGCGACATCCCCTCAAGCAGAGAACACAGCTCCTCAGAAGTGCGAAGCTGATTTTCGTTCGGATGTAGCTTAGTGTCGGCGTACGGCTCTCCGCGTTTTTCGTTGATCTTTGTTGTCAGTTGTTTCATAACGCGCGATGCTGATGGCCCAGCACCACCCGAGCAAGCAAAAATCAGTGCGTTGAAGCTGCTGTGTTTGGTTTCGCGGATTCGCTCCTCGCACTTATTTCGCTTGATGCTCTCGTGATATTTGTATGCATCTTTTATGGTCTTAGGTCAGCTCTTCGCATGAGGGTTGAAAACCTTCACGTCAAAGAAAGTGCGATTAAAGCGGGAGCCAAACAGACCGATTGCCTTGATGTCCAGTTGAGCGTCATCATCAGTAGTGCTGGAATTACTCGAGAAAATTTCTCCATCGAGCGACTGAAGTTTTGGCTCTATCTGGACATCGTGGCAAACGTCATCCAGCAGGTTTGCAAACACATCTCTGATTTCGTTGTGTCGTAGGTGCGTGTACCCCCCTTTGGCTCAATGTAGGGCATAGGTGAGGCTAAATTTTTTTCCGCATGTGTATATGGCTGGCGTGTTCTTCTCTTCTCAGGTGAAGCAAAGTGCTATTCCATCACGGAACTCAGTCTTCGTGAGGTCAAAACCATGTTTTGATAACGGAAGTGAGTTAGGCTAGCTAGAGGCTCCTTTCTCCGAAGCCAGCTGGATGATATACTTCATTTTCTTCAGCTGGAAGTACTCTACAACCGTCAACTAATTCCACTTCGTCGTTAACACAAAATCTGCTGTGCTCTTTCAAAAAGATGTTCTTTAATAATGATGTGGCATTTGGAAAGATGATAAATTAAAGCAGGAATTGTACGTGATATGCTCTCATGTGAAGTGAAGCATCCATTAAGAACCAAAAATAAGATTTTTTTTCCTGGTGTTCATTGGCAAAAAATTAATTGAGAAAATGATTGATTCAAAAAAGTCGGTGGAAATTTATATTGAAGCTACCGCACATTAGGTACTCAAATTACATTATTGAAATTTCCTGCTCAGTGAGTCCATAGCAAAGTAAAAAATTATCTTTAATACAGATCGCAATACAAATCGATTGTGACATTTTTATGCGTCATGAAAATACAACAGATTGCCAATGATGTCTGGTTTAGTCTGAAAGTTTAAGGAACCAAATTGGGAAGATATCTCAGAAAAAACGCGCTAAGACTTGGACACTTTTTTGAAAAAAAGGATAGACTGGTATACAACATTGTGTTGAAAATGTGATGTCATTCGGCGTAATTATATTGTTTGGCAAAAATTCACCTGTTTGAAACTTTTTGTTGGCAATTCTCTATTTCTTTTATATGAAAAATTGGACCTACATCCAGCTTTTTTTAAAGAAAAATCTAAGGGAATGTATTCAAACTTCAGGTCGGTCAAAATTTTGAAAACTTGGAGCTGGATCCGGCAAACAACTTATTTCTCACTTCACCAAACATTTACGGCTTTTTCGGCGAATCAAGCAATTGAAATTATTTATCATTCCTCGGACACACCCAGGTCAGACTAAACCAGACACACTCAGGTCAACAGGTTCACAACCAGCGAGGCTTTATGGCCTGGCAAAGGTACATAGGAAAGTGAGAGCCAAGGCAAGGAAGGTGCAACAGACACAGACTGATGAGGAGCTCCTGAACAATCGGGCTTCTTTGCCCCCTGTCCTTGAGCTTCTTTGAGGTATGTGGTTGCTGCTACCGAAGACGTGGCTCAGGTATATTATCACTTCAAAAACCAGAGCTCAGTAAAAACTTTTCCAGATGCGACCAAAACGGGAATTGCAAAGACTGTAACCGGAGAGTGACCTACCGAGGAAAAGGAGTGGAATGTGAGTCATGCAAAAACTGGTTTCATGCAAGATGCCAAAAAATATCGAATGAGGAATACGCCAACATGCAGGATGTGGTTTGGATTTGTACTTATTGCAGCAACCAACAGACAGTGGGACACGATAAGGAGATGAAATTGTTTAAAAGGTATGTGGATGATATTATCTGCACGGTTCGTGGTGACCCGGATGAGTATTTAAAATTTGCAAATTCATTACACAACAACCTGCAATTTACCTTAGAAAAAGTGAACATGGATGGGGTTTGGCTTTTCTTGACATTAACGTAAATGTGAGCAGCAAAAATAATATCACCTGTCATTGGTATCAAAAACCAACTGACACTGGAATAATACTGAATTTTCGCAGCTGTGCACCGCTTCAACATAAGAAAAATGTGATTCAAGGGACGGTTCACAGGGTTTTTAATGCAACCTCTAATTGGTTGGCCTTCGATCAGGCTCTTGAAAAGAACAAATCTTGCTGGACCAAAAATCAATATCCAGAGGAATGGTCTTTAAAAATTGTGAATCAGACTCTAGAAAAAATAATAAGTGGCGGTAAAGACCAATTAAGAACAACACCAAAAGAGCATCAAAAAAGCAAGACTAAATCTAATGATAAGCCAACTATTTTTCTACAATACAGAGGCAACCTCACTCAAAACTTCGCAAGCAAATTGAAGAAACTATGCGAATTGCAAGTAGTTTTTACAACGCGAAAATTAAGATCGTGCCTCCCCACCCTGAAATCATCCTTTGATAGAGATCTGAAATCCCACGTGGTATATGAAATTAAATGTAATGGATGCGGATCCATCTATGTTGGGCAAACAAGCCGGCATGTTACCACAAGGATAACAGAACATCAAAAGAAGGATTCACAGGTGGGTCAACATCTAGTTGAATGTCGTGGCGCCACGAATGACATCGAATGGAGAATTCTGGACGCCTGTCGGTCAGTAGAAAAACTAATGATCATCGAAGCTATATATATCAGCAAGCTGAAGCCGGCACTAAACACACGCGACGAATATAGGGGGAGGGAATTCACGCTAAAATATTAGTTCAAATCATAATTTTGACTAAATGTGAATGCATAGGGCAAAAAACATTTTGTGCATGACAAAACGAAATTTGCAAAACCTCCACAAGAGGGATACTTATGGTTAGGGCAAATTCGGAATAACCCTAAAAATACAAGAACATGGACAAAATCGAAAAATCCGGAATAGGAATGTTTTTAAGTAAATTGATAACAGATGTAAATATGTGTTGTAAATAGGCTAAATATTGTATATAAGGAAAAATTTTCGATTGAATTTTTTAGAATGTTTCCTAGAATTGTTTTAATTGTCATCTCAGACAAATGTAAATACATATTCATTTTATCTTTTAACAATTTGTAAAACAGTTTTAACCTGACGATGAACGTAAAGTTCGAAAACGTTTGTTTTAAGTATTGGAAGTAATTTTAATTTGACAAATTGGTTTCTTTTACATCCAAAACCTTTATTCAAGCAAAAATGTTCATTAAGTTTGTAGAATGACTCCAATTACAAAACATATGGACGCCTTATTCAATAGGCAGAATATAAATTGGGTTCAATTTGTGGATATTTCATAACTGAGTGAATCGTTTGCAGTAATTCCAGTAAACAGCTGCATGGAATCTTTTGATGAAATCCTTGCGCGAAAAACCCTACTATCAGATCAAAACATTACCAGAAACAACAAATCTTTGGAATAGTTGTTAGAAAAAAGATGTACGAGTGTTAAGTAGAATTGATGTGGTAGAATTCGAGGAACGTCGATTTCAGACACGGTTTGAACATTTATTTAAACAAAGGATTGACTATTATTAAAACAAAATCGTTCAATTTACTGTCTGGATTCTCCCTAAAATTTTTCCTTAACTGTAACAATGAAGCAAAAGCTGAAAAAAATTAAGACTGAACTTCCAATTCTTTCTTGTTCCGACCCTCTTGAGGGGAGGGGAGAACTATATACTCAAATGCTGTTTTTGTTCAGTCAATTTTGACCGATCGATATATTAATCGTGCAGAGTTGTGAGTTGTGTATCACTGAAAAGACCGTCCAGTGTAGAACATGGTAGTCAACAAAATAGATCAGCAATATGATCCCTAAAAATGATCTTGAGGCCTGCCCCCTGAATGCAACAGTAGAGTCACCTATTGAGGAAAAGGAGTGGAATGTGAGAAATGTGAAAATTGGTTCCATGCAAAATGTCAAAATATTGATGATTATCTTAACGCGAAAAAGAAGAACATGGTGTGCTACTGCTCTAATTGCCAGAAGATTAACAAATTAGATAGTCAAGAAGAACTTGAAGGACAACTATTATTAAGATATGTTGACGATATAATTTGCTCGGTAATGGTGAACCGGACACCTTGCTCAGAAAAGTAAAAACCCTTCATAGGAAATTGATATTCACAATGGAAAAACCTGACGAAAATGGTAGTTTAGTTTTTTTAGACAGAAACATCAATGTAAGTAGCTGCAAAAAATTAATTGCGAGTGGTACAAGAAACCAACCGATACGGGAGTTGTCTTGAATTTCCGTAGCTGTGCACCAATCCAACATAAAAAGAATATTATCGATGGGACTGCTCACCGCGTTTTTAGAAGCCCTAGCACGACAAAATTTTTTACAAAACTGTGAAGGAAAATGAAAATGTTTGGCTAAAAAATCAATACCCTGAATAATGGATTTCCAAGATAATCAACGATGCTTTACAGAAAATCATAAGTAAACCCCAGTTGAAAAATGAAGGCGAGAAGGTACAACTGAGGCGACAAAAATGGCCAGCGAAAAATGTTAAACCATTATTTTTCCTGCAGTATCGAGGTAACATTAGCCTGCAATTGAAGCAAAAACTGAAAAAAAAACGTACAAATTGAAAACCATATTCACAATGCGCAAACTATGTACTTGCTTACCATCCCTGAAATCTAATTGTGATAGCAATCTGAAGTCTCATGTGGTCGACGAACTCATTTGTTGTGGATGCAGTTCCACCTATGTCGAAAAAACGCGTCGACATTTGGCCACGAGAATTTCTGATCATCAAAAAACCAATTCATTGGTGGGACAACATGTAGTGGAATGCTGTGGGGCTCTAACGGCATTTAATTATAGGATAACTGATCAGTTCCAGGATAGCAAATAACTTAAGTACATAGAAGCTCTACACAATAGTAGACGCAAGCCAATACTGAATACGCGGGACGAATACAAAAGTAGGGAGCTAACACTGATTTATTAAGTGCAGAATGCATGTTCTGCCTAAAAAATTTCGAATTGCCCTGCAAGTAACGTTATATTATGGATCAAAACGAAAATTTCCTATCAAAAAATCATTCATAAAAAGACTCATTTTATAAGTTTTGAAGTTCTTTAAACATTTTAACAAACTTTAAGGTTGAAACCGGAATAAGTATTAAAAAAATTCGAAAATATAAATAGATAATCGAGACGTTGCTGTATATATACATGTCTGACATATATATACAAAATTTTGACAAGTTTTGAACACCTGACCATGCAAGTTTTTGCGAAAACGTTCGGGAAATTTAACAATTTTATATCGACTTTAAACAATTTTCAGCTGAAATTTTTTTGGAATGTAAATTTGGGTTATTTTTATACACATTTGCCAGAGTTTTTTCCTGAAATTGCGTCAACATTGTAACAATATCTGAAATGTTAACAACAGTATTGTTGGTTTTCTTTATTGAGACAAACATTTATTGCTGACTAAATTGATTCAATTTTTGGGCTCAAGTTTTGGCTAAATATTTCAAAGATTAGACTTTTTCATCGAAATTTGTCCGAAACAAGCATTTTTTGTGCACTTTGCTTAAATTTGTCGGAAATACACTCAAAAAAACTAACACAGTCTTCGTAAACTACGAAGCCAGCTATTTTTTACTTCTATTGAGAGTAGTCTGGAATTACACTTTTGCCGTTTTTTGCTAAGTTTACTCTACACATCAAAAACGCAGCGTTTTTCATTTTTCAACCAACAAAGGATATAGATACATAACATTTGAAGAATTGAGTGTTCTTAATTGACAAACGGCAATAGCAAGGCTGGTTTTGGACCAATCTTGGCCTGTTACAACCCAAAAACAAATAGGATTTTGATCATTTGGTCTTTTTTAAAAAAAAATTAATCTTTTTATGTTAATTAAAGGACGGAACAATTCAAATCAAAGCTCACTGATGACAGGAGCGATTGGCTTTCTGAGCAGCTTGAAATCAATGAATCTAGTTTCTTCACGCAAAAGATTGTTTTAGTTTGATTTTAAAATAAACAACGGCTTATTGAACGTCCTCTCTACTATTCTCTTGATTAATCAACTGGTAGCTTGCTGTCAGCAAAGAAAGAACGCTTTTTTCTCTCCTTTCTACTGAAATAAAATTTAATCTTTTTTGCAATTTTGTTCGTTAAGTATGGGTTTCCTGGCTGGCAAACTACTATTTTTCACAGTTTTCATATTTTTAGGCATTGGCCATTTTTCACGTTCTGTTCTTGTTTTTTCACATTATCACATTTTTGACAGATCACATATTACATTTTTGGCTTTCAAAATATGGCGGAATTGAACATATAAAAGTGAAAAAAGGCATAGATATTCTCGAATAATCTAATTGAATGGTGCAAGGAAACCAAAGGTTGACCATTTATTTTCTTTTTTCGTTTTGCCGTTAACTGTCGTTTTGACTTTGTTTTTTTTAGTATTATGAAATTGCCTGGATAATTAAAGGTCTCATTGCTTTCTCATAAAGAAACAATTAAGTTTATTCTGATTCGATTAGATAGCTGTCGGCTTGCATGATTAAGAAAACAAATGTGTTCCAAAATGAAAAAAAAACTCTTTTTAGCCTCGCATTTTTGCACCTTTGTGTCTTTTTGTTACCTAAACTTGTTAAAACTAGCTCATATGACAACATTGTCGGTGTCGAGGGAAGGCGCAATTGTAAAAAATCTAATGTTTTTAACGAAATCATTATGATATTACGGGTTTCGACAGAAGGCCCAAAAAATGGCCAAAAAAGACCAGGTTTCTGATTTTACCTATATTTGACGTAATTTTCGTAGAAATAGGACATATTGTGAAAATTTAGAGGTCTCAACCGCTTGCTATGGACGAGCAAACAAAATTAATTAATTATTTCATTTTGTATTTAAAATTTTTCCGGAATTTGAAAAAAAAAGTATTCCGCAAATAAAAAATTTTTCTTAATTTTGCTCTTTTTCGCTTTTTTGTCCACATACTACATACTACTATGAATAAGAGGTCCCATATTACACTAATAGCGTCCATGAAAAGTTCGATTGAACATATTTGATGGGAAAAATGTTTGCTTTACGGCTTTGAGGGCGTTTTCTCGTAACTTTAGTGTGAATTTTTGCTTGTTGTCTCTATTTGTTGCTCTTTTTGTAACTGCAGTAAATATTGAATAGTTACAGGCGTTAGTGCCCTTCTACAGAGCTGCATGTAATCATAAACATGCTGGATGTTTTTAATTGCTTTTTGGTGGTTTTTATAACCGAAATAATTTGAGACTACGCTTCGTGATAAACAAATCGATTCAAGGTCAACCCAAGCAGTGAAGTTAGAATAGCATGACATGCAAAATTTAACGCTACATAATATTGCGGCCATGCTTTTTTGTTTATTTTGTCTTTCCTCTTATTTAGAAACCTTTTTAATGCATGATTATCATACATGAAGTGAAACTCAAACTCAACTCAAACTATCTCAACATCAGCAAAATAAAATTACGACCTAACTATATTGCATCAGATTCTTTGCAATTAGTTTGCGATTCGACCAGTTTTTGATAAAGAGTAGTCGAAAATTTTTCTACTTGGTTAAAAAATTTCCCATGACATCTAACTTACTCTAAAAATGTGACGTTAAGGAAAACTGTTTACATTCTGTTGAAATCTTGATCTACATCTATCAGAAATGCATTTTTGACATATAAACCCACGTGACTAGCAGATTAAAAGGACCTTTAAAACCTAACAAAAAATAATTGAAACTTGCTTGTTAATTTTGTCCTTTAAAAGAGACACGTAGTGCGTACTGAAGGGAAGATTCCCGAGATGTAAATTACTTGTTATCGTGTTTTCTTTGTGTAGATAGACTTAGTGATTGTACAGTTCAACTAACCTTGACTTCTTGAAGAGAAAATAAACATTGATATTCTCAAAACGATTGTTCTGAGGATCAAATTTCAAAGGGAAGAGATCTTTTTTGCAAATCACATTTTCAGTTGTTCTTACTGGCTTAATCGATACCTAGCAAAGTTATTGAGGCCCATTGAAGACCAGAAATTGGTTCTTCAAGCGAATTTTGGAAATATTTTACTAACTTCTTTTTGCGTTTTTTTTCAGGTAAATTTTTTTCAGGTAAATTTTTTGCATTCAACATAAAAGTCTATTTTTGAGGACTGTACTTTGAGATAATTTTCTATTTTGGTTTATGTTTTGAGCTATTAACAAAAATATCTCAAATTGTTCAATTTGAATTACTTTGTTTTCTGAGAAAAACTAGTTAGTTACAGAGCAAAGCTGAAGGAATAGTTATCAGGACTAGCTAAACAACAAGTAACGCAGTAGTAATCTATAGTATAGCGGAAAATTCAGCAAAAGTTCACTGCCAAAATATATTAACCGAACAAATTTGAAACCACTGAAACGATCTGGGTGTTGTAAAATATTTCTTGTTTTTGATAGGATAGCAATCATTGCCCGGTTAGAGGACGGCAAACTGCTGTCTAATCTGATGAAGAGAGTCCTCAAGACATCCACTAAAGCATTCAAACGAATCAACAGCGCGACACCAGCGAGGCAAACAGAAAAGTGCAAATCAGAAACAAAATTGAAGTGCCAACCCTGCTTAAGGGAACAAGGCATTGCAAAAGCTATCAGCAATCAGGCATTTACAGCCTAATCAACCGATTGTGTCCAGTTCTCATACAATATCAGCAAGCAGGAATCCCACACGACAAGAAACTTCAAGGTTTAGTGAAAGAACTTAACACTAAAACGAGGTTTGGCTACAACAAAAATGAAGATCCAATTTGACCCCAAAAATTAAAGGTCTATTACCAACAGGCTGTTCACCTAACCTTCTAGAGGAAGAAAAACGCAAGCAACTAAAGCATCAAAACAATCTTGTTCCCTACCCAGCACACTTTTTTGAAGAACATCTACAAGCAGCAAGGGCGTGCAAAAAAATGAACTATCATTGCCTAGCATATATAAGCAAAGGCACGCAACCAGCTAACAATGTTGAGCAAGGCAACACAGCTGAAGCAGTGACCGTTAGTTGCAGAAAAAAGTTATCCAACGGAAAACCCAGTTGCTCAAACAGTGCAAAATGGAGCAACTACCAAAGTTAAGATACGGAGCATAATTCGGTAACATTTTCAGCAATACAAAAACTTATGAAACCAATGAGAAAAATCAAATTTGAATTCAAACTAAAATTCGACTAGAATAAGAAGGGTTCGAAAGGAGGAGGCTAATGCTTGAAAAACAGAATAAGGGGCTGGAAACAAAGCATCATCAACCTGAAGAAGAGCATGAGCTAGAGCGCAAATCAAAGAGAACAGCACTAGAAAAAGATGATTTTCAATCTCAATCAACTAGTGCTTGAGGCGAATCTTACCCTTCAATCGAACTCCAAAGAAGCGGGATGTCTCAGACTGGGTCAGTAAAATTGACAACAATCTAACATTATATCGATCAACAGCCCGCTCCGAGGCAACCCCGGAAGCAAACAAGCGTAGTCGTTTCTCATGAAATCGCAGTTCACGCGACCACTGATCAAGTGTTGAAGACTTGGCCGTTTTCCCCCGAGCTGGTCTACTGAAGATGAACAACTTCAAATGTAACACGCTTGAATGACTGGAATGGTCTAGTCTGTCACTGCTCTAAGGAATCAAAGACTCTGAGAAGATGAGCCATCTGAGGTCTCTACGGACAAGCCAGGCCAAGTCAGCGAAATCTCGAATGGTCTATTCTGGATATTTCTATGGTGCTCAATGAAGCAATCTGGAGATGAAATTTGGAAGGGCTCATTTGATCATTGATGCACAGCCAGAAATTCTTCGCATGGCTAATCAATTGAGACTTCAAAGCTCAGCAGGTCTGATCAGTTTCCAAGTTTTTTTCTCAAATTTTGTGGATATGCTCAAAGAGTACGATCAGACTGCTGATTTGTAATCAAGCAGGACACTGTATATGGTGGAAGATAATCTTCCTCAAGTTCCCAAAGGGAAGTTACGTTTCTATAGTGATAATAAAGACGAAGACTGGCTTGATCTGATTATATTTTTAAACTGGCTATTTATATCAGGATTTCTTCTTGAACGGTTTTTAGATTTTATGGGAGAGCGAATGGAAGGAGACCGAAGAAGCAGAGAACGAGACAAACGATTCTCGAAAGCATCGAACTTCAGTGCTAGTTCGAACGCGAAAGAAACAAAGCAAATGCAAAGTGGTCAATGTACGCTAGTTGATAGCACTCATGAATTTTGCAATTTTCCATGACCCAGGAACAAGATTGTAAATGATTGATGCAGCAGGAACAAGATTGACGAAGCAGTGAGGAAGCAATATTTTTTTACAGATGTCTAGGCAAAGAACGTGCAATCAAAAACTGTAAAGTCAATGCGTTCGTTATCAATAGATGCATCAAGAGACCAACAACTGGTTGATCAACTCAGAAAACAGAATGGACAATTGCTATCATGCAGTCAACGTTTGTGCAGCAAAAATCAACCGGGAGTAACGAGTTTTCCCGGATAGAATTTGTCTCAATACAGAGCGGTGGCAACAGGACGAACACATACGCTTTCCTTGATAGTGTATCAACGGTTTCTTTCATCGATCAAAGTGTGCAAGTGAATTTTTGATCACAATGCACCCATGGTACGCTCAACATAGCTGGCATACAGCGAACGAAAGATCTGAGGACAAAAAAGATCCTCTAAAAAAATGGACATCATTAAAATAAGCATTCAATCGAAGCGGTTGCACACCAGTCAACCCTTTGAGAAACCCAATTTACGACTAGAACAATCTGAAGCAAAGCGTCTATCACTTTAGTGTTCTACCCAACGAAATCTTCAACTTGATGGAAGCTAGCATCGTCCTTGATTCAGTTGCTTATGATCTACAACGCCCATTGGATTATAAGATAGGAACACAAAAAGAACTTTGTCGTCAATCAGTCAGTCGAGGCACCAAAGATGGTTGAAAACATGACGAAGTTTACAGGCGGGTGGTGCGAGGTGGGATTGCTGAGGAGTGAACCAGATTCAAACCTACCGAACAAAAAAAGTTCTGCCTTGGGTCTGTTTTATTCAGTGAAGCGAAGATTCCAAAGGATCCAAACCTGAAAAATTTGTATCAATAGTCAATAGATACAGATGTAGGGAAGGTATTCATAAAGATGTCGGACAAGTCCGAAATGAAAGGCACCTTCGGGAAAGAATGAAATGAAAGGCACCTTCGGTCTTTGCCACACCATCCACTGCTGAACCTGAACAAGCAATATTTGAACTGTTTGCAATGATGCATCAAAACACAGAGAAGCATGCCTAAACGACAGGTTACTAGCAATGTCTACACGGGTCAATTGGACCAAATTTCAGATTTCGCAAAGGACCAACAGCCCTGACAGTTGACATCGAATCGAAGTTTCTAAAGGTTCGAGTTCTCGAACGGAATAGAAGTTGATTGAGGTTTCTATTGCATTCCAAAAATAACAGACCTGAGCAAATCTACGAAAACCAACGTCATGTGCAAGCGGTAATACAAAACAACTTCTACATGGACGATTTCATCCAACCAGCCAAAATCTCTGAAGAATCAATTGAAGCCTTCAATCAACTACAATCTCCTTTCCCACAGCATGTATTTGAACTCAAGAAGTTGATAAACAGCAACGATGCAGTTACCGAAGCAATCCCGGAAAACGAGAAATCAACCAGCAACCCAAAGCAAACTGAAATGGAACTAAACATAGAGGGACTTTAGGTGCAAGGACTACTATGGACCAGCACTAATGATAGCCTTCAAGTGTGCAGAAGTACTAGTAAAGAACTTGAAACCCCTATAACTCGGAGAAAGATTCTGTCACTGGTATCTTCAGTAGTTGATCCGATCGGATTGTTGGTTCCGTACAGTGTTCACACGAAGCGGCTTCTAAAGAAGATGTGAACAATGAATGGGCAACATTGGGACTTCGAAGTGGGGCCTGGTGAAAAAGCGGAGTTCTTGAGATTGAATGAACATTTTCCAACTTTGGCTGAAACAAGCATAGATAGAGGGTAATTCAAAACAGAGAGAGATGAAACCAAAATTCATGAGTTTGTTGACGTATCTGAAGACAGGATGTGTGCAGTAGCCTAATTACGTAAACAACCGAAAGATTACTCAACTGACTACGCGTTTGTTAATCGGAAATGTCGATTTTCCGGGTTTTAAGTTGAATTACCAGCCGCAGTCATGGCAGTGATGTTGAAAGAACACACAGTCAATGAACACGGAAAAAAATAAATAATAGACGTTTTTAGTTAAATTAAACGACTGTATTGCAGTGGATACAATTTTAAAAGATGAATAAAATTTGAAAGTTACAATTTTAAACAACAGGTGTTTGTGGCCAATCGAGTAGCTGAGATTCTCGATACAACTGATGTTTCAGAGTGGAAACATATGAGAGCTATCGACAACCCAATGGAAATTGGCACCAGAGGAAACCAGCTTAAGGAGCTCAAGAGAAGTGATTGGCTCACTAGGCCGGCCTGGTTGAAGCTATCATAAACTAAATGGCCAAACCAATTGAACCTAATCGTTGCCTCGGATGAAGGGAATATACCCATAGGTCTTCATGATAAAGGCTGAAGAAAAGAAAGCTGTTTTTCAGCGGTAACGGTTAAAAAACTTTAACAGACTAGTAAATACAAAGGCATACGTACAAAAAGCGTTGAACAAAAACCAACCAGTAAAACTTGTAGTCAGCGTTGAAGAAAAGGGAAAAGGCGAACAAAATTATCTTCAAATTACTAAAGCAGGAAAACTGAACAAGAGATGAATTCTCTAAAAGCTGAGAAAAAAATCCAAAAAGAAGGAAACCACTAAAGTTCTCGAGATTCCACAATGAAGAAGGACTTACACGCGCCAAAGGCAGATTAGGCAAAAATCAATTGGATTTCCAAGGGAACCATCCAATAGCTCTACATTGAAAACAATTGTTGTTAAGCTTTTCTTCCGGAGCGAGCAAAATAACAAACAAAACCAGGGCCCTGAGCCTGTAGGAAACATTGTTCACCAGAAGATATGGGTCCGAGGCATACGAAATGCCTTGAGATCAACCGAGAACAAGAAGGTTACCTGCAGAAAAAGCAGAACATAAACGATAGCAGCAGTAATCTCTAAGCAGAGTGGTTAGTTGCTTCAACAAACTTTACAAATGTTGGAGTTGACTACTTTGGCCTTCGACTGTGAAGATTGGGCGAAGAAGAAAAAAGTGATGGTGTTGTCTGTTCACATGACTAACTAAGAGAGCGATGCATATAGATGTGGTGTCCAGCGATAACGAGAAAAATTTTGTTGGAGCTGAAAAAAAATGTGAAAATTAAATCCAGCATGATATAGAGGGGGGATCAAATAACATCTATTTCAACAAGGAATCAGATGGAAGTTCAACCCATACGCAACATCTCACTTTGCAAGTGTACGGGAACAGTTGGTCAGAAGTTACAAGAAAGCATTGTACGTAGTGTTGAGGAACAGATCGGTCACGGGGGACGCTTTCCCAGTACGATGGTATTGTTGAGAAGACAAAGAACGCCAGCCCGTTGACTTCAGTCTGTTCAGATCTTAACGACTTGAAAACAATGACTTCCAATCTTTTCTTGCTTAGCAGCCAGAACGAGTGTTTAACCTATATATAATGCTCAGACTAATTCGTTCATCATCAAAAACTTTTCAACAAACACAAGTTCAATCGAATCTCATCTGGGACAAATTCCGAATGGAGTATCTGCCAACTTTAGACAGTCGAAAAAAATGGAAATGCAAATCTGATGGAAATGCAAAACTGGCAGACACAAAGCAAGGTGATCTCGTTTAGTTGGCTGAAGATAGTGACCAACAAGGGTTTTACAAAATTGGTCGTGTTACAGAAACCATCAAAGGTTCTGACGAAGAAAACCATCAACAAGGACTCTAAAAAAGATGGAGTCTACAGGAGGCCTGTTGTCAAGCTCTCTCCACTACTATCAATTGACGAAAAAGTTTCACGAAAAAGACAGGTTTCGTAAAAAGTATTTGCCCACGTTAAAAAAGCGGCAAAAATGTGATCTAATACAAACAAAATCAAGACGGCAATGTATGTAGTATTGAGGAACAGATCAGTCACCGGGGATTTTTTCCCACTACAATGGTATTGTTGAGCAGACATTGAACGCAAACCCATTGACTTCAGGCTGTTCAGACCTTAAAGATTTAACGGCCTTGACTCCCAGTCACTTGCTTAGCAACTAGAACGTCTGTTTAACCACAATACCATGCAAAGATGAATTTCATGATCATCGAAAACTTTCCAGCAAACAGGGGCTGACTCGAATCTCATATGGGACAAATTGCGAAAGGAGTGTCTGCCAACTTTTGACAGCCAAAACAAAAGAAAATGCGATTTTGACGGAAATGCAAATCTGGCAGACACAAAGCAAGATGATCTCTTTTGGTTGGTTGAAGATAGTGACATATAAGAGCTTTAAAAACGTTCAGAAACCATCAATGGTTCTGATGAGGGAAACGATCAGCAACGATTCTAACTAAGAGATGAAGTCTACAGGAGGCCTGTTGTGAAGCTCGCTCCAGTACTACCAATTGATGAAAAGGTTTCACGGAGAAGACAGGTTTCGCAAAAAGTATTTGCCAACGTTGAAAAACCGGCAAAAAAGGTAATCTACGAAATCCATAAAGAAGGTGCTCTCGTTTGGTTGATCCAAGATAGCAATATGCGATAATATTATAAACTGGGGTCAGTTACGGAGATCAGCGGTGGGTCCTACGGTGTTTTTCGATCAGCGATAGTTCCTACGAACAACGTACTTTTAAAGAAACCAGTGGTGATGCTCGCCTCTTTACTACAAAACGGAGATGTTTTCGCGGTGGAACACAAGGCCGACTGTAATGAGGCTACGTTTAATGATAATAAAACTGGTTCAACGTCAAACCGAGCATTGAAGTTAGAATATTAAGACAAGCGATATTCAACAATAAAATCTATCGCGACCATATTGATTTGTTGACTTTGTTATTGTTTACATTTTGTAAATTTGATTATTACGTGATCAAAAAACAGGAAGTGAAACTCAAAATCTAACTAATTCAACACCAGCAAAACAATGTTACGAACTATCTATAATGGATCAGGAATTGAGGATCAGGAATAGCAGGATCCTTCCCATTGGTTTAGGAACGAACCGGTTTCTGATACAGAATATACGACAAAACTTCAACTTGGTTAACGAACTTCCCATGACATCAAAATTACACTGAAAAAGTGAAATTGTTCAAAAATGATCACATTTTGTCAAAATCTATATCTGCAATTAATCAGAGATGCAATTTCGATATGTAAACAGTGACGAGCAGCATAAAAGGAGCTTAAAAACCATCAAAAACCATTTGAAACTTGTTAAATCGGTCCTGTTAATCTGACGGACCGTGCGTATTGAGGCACAATTACTTGAGCGGTAAGTTATTTGTTCACATGTTTTGTTTCTGTAGATTGTCTTAGTGATTGTACAGATTAAATAATTTTGACTTGTTGAAAAGAGACTGGACTTTGATATTCTCAAAACGTTCGTTGAGGAACCAAGTTCCTAATTTAGAAAAACTTTCTGCAAAGCACCCAGTCAGTTGATCTTACTGGTTTTAATGAAACCTAGAACAATTTTGTATTGGTCTTATTGAGGCCAACTGAAGACCAGAAATAAGTTATTAAAGCCATTTTTTGGAAACTAATCAAAGAGTTTTCCTTGCGTTCACGCAGTTTTGTTACTTATATATCTGTTTATCTAAATATTTGAGCATTCAATAGAGATGTCTAATACCCAGGATTTTAGTTGGAGATAATTTGAAATTTCGACGTATATTCTGAGTTTCTTTAAAATGAGTAAAATTTGATCCTTTCTATTTGAATGATTATTTATTCTGAGCGAAACAAGTTTGTTACACAGCAAAGGTGAGCGATAAGTTATCAGCACTAATTGAATAACAAGTATTGCAAGTTTAACAAAATAGGATAGTGGATAACACGGTTCACAAAAGTTAACATAAAAGACACAATTTCCGGACAGTTTAGAAATCGCTGAAACGAACTAAAGGGTGTAAAATTTTCCTTTGTCTTTGATAGGAAATGAGTCTTTAAAAAATTAATTGTTTTTGAAAACAAAATTCAATTTTATTATCTTTGCTTTTTTCCAGTATTTGTGTTGCTGCGTTCATGTTTTCGTATCTTTTCTAGTGAAGTACCAGTTCTTTTTTTCATTGTTAGTTTTATCTTACGCCATTTTGACCATGTTAATTGGTTTTTTTTGTGAAAAAAATGGATATAAAGTTATCGATGCAATTAATGTTTGGTGTAATTATTGTTTAATTGTGTTGTTCGTCTCGACCTACTTTCATAATAATGGCTGATCTCAACAATCTAATGCGACATTTTTTACTCTCCTGAGTTTTTTTGCATTGGAGGCAATCTTTTTATTCATACACTCTTTTTTGAAAAATTTTTGAATTTTCGGGGGTTTCCTATCTGATCCTCATTTGGTGGACATTTATGCCAAAAAAAGTAATAAGAGAGGTCGGAAATTTAGGCGCAAACGCACGCTACCGGGCACCCTTGTTTGGACAAACAAGATAAACAGGATTAATTCGAAGGGCAGAAGCTAAGTTTTTAGCTACATATGATTTTTTCCATACGACATAAGTTATTACGGCCAAAATTCTGTACATGAAGCCAGCACTCTTTCACAATAAAATATTGAATAACTCCCTCACTACAAATTTATGCAGATGTTCACTAGCATGCGCTACTGAGTTTCCATTCTTTGAACAAAAAATCGGAGATATTAATTAAGTATAAAAAAATTTTCAAAAAAGGCCAGAGAAAAAATGAAGCAGAAATAATGCATTTCAGGCTAATTTGGTACCTTAGAAAAAACCGAAAAAAACTCAGGAACAGCTGCCAAAATAGAAATTTATAAAACCACTAGCTGAACATTTGATCGCCCTCATTTTGGAGTTTTTTCAATTCCCACGATCTGGTGATTTTTTTTTTCAATTCCCACGTCCCACCTCCCACAATTGAATATGCTTCCACCCATGTTGAAAATCTTGATAAAACGTTGAGACCTGTCAGTTTTATTTGCAGCTTGTCGAAATGTAAACAGAAATCAGAGAATCAGGAAAATGTTTTGTCAAAATTTGCTTTAGAGAATGTACCATCCAACCAACCAACTTAATTATGATTGACCAATGCACTAAGAGTGGCAAAACCTATCAATCGTTGCGTTTGAGATTGCCTTGAAAGCACCTGGAATCAATACGGACGACAAATTGAGGTGAAATAGATGCAAAGATGTAGTAGTAGTAGTGGAAATAGAATAGGATTTAGGTCAAAGACTTGGGTTAAGCAGCACAGAAATTAAAATCCAGTTTACAGTTTAGAAAGTTCATTGAAATGACAATATCCGCATTGGGTTTTCGAGATTAATTTTTTTTTCGTTAGTTTATGCAGAAAACGTCCAGTAAATGTTGCGGGATGTGTTTTTGTTCTTCAAATCGGAGCAAAAATGTTGAAATTTTTCTCTCATTTTATTAAAGGACATTTGCTGCGGAAGAAGAATTTTTCATCAGTGCAGGATAACGGATTTTTGCTAGTTTTTATCTGGCAGCGAATTGACGTGTTTACATGATTTCTAGGTTTCAGGTGAACTCTGGTTGCAGGTCCGAATGATTGGCAGATTGGCAAAATTTTCAAAAATTTCGCACGGTGTATTAGCTTGAATTGGCGTTTATGATCCGCCTTGTTAATGTCTTCTGAGAAATTACAAAAAAACTCTGGAACAGCTGGTAAAAATTAAATTTACAAAACTACAAGTTGAACATTCGATCGCCTTCATTTTGATGTTTTTTTTTCATTTCCCGCGTCCCATCTCCCACAATTGTATATGCTTCCATCCTTGTTGAAAATCTTGATAAAACGTTGAGACCTGTCAGCTTTATTTGCGGCTTGTCGAAATGCACACAGAAATCAGAGAATCAGGAGAATGTTTTGTAAAAATTTGTTTTAGAGCAAGTACCATCCAACCAACCAATTTAATTATGATTGACCAATGCACTAAGAGTGGCAAAACCTATCAATCGTTGCGTTTGAGATTGCCTTGAAAGCACCCGGAATCAATACGGACGACAAATTGAGGTGAAATAGATGCAAAGATGTAGTAGTAGTAGTGGAAATAGAATAGGATTTAGGTCAAAGCCTTGGGTTAAGCAGCACAGAAAATAAAATCCAATTTACAGTTTAGAAAATTCATTGAAATGACAATATCCGCATTGGGTTTTCGAGAGTAATTTTTTTTTCGTTAGTTTTTGCAGAAAACGTCCAGTAAATATTGCGGGATGTGTTTTTGTTCTTCAAATCGGAGCAAAAATGTTGATAGATTTCTCTCATTTCATTAAAGAGATATTTGCTGCGGAAGAAGAATATTTCATCAGTGCAAGATAACGGATTTTTGCTAGTTTTTATCTGGCAGCGAACTGACGTGTTTACATGATTTCTAGGTTTCAGTTGAACTCTGGTTGCAGGTCCAAATGTTTGGCAGATTGGCAAAACTTTCAAAAATTTTGCACAGTTGTGTTAGCTTGAATTGGCGTTTATGATCCGCCTTGTTAATGTCTTCCGAAAAATTATAAAAAACTCTGGAACAGCTGGTAAAAATGAAACTTACAAAAGCACAAGCTGAACATTTGATCGCCTTGATTTTGGAGTTTTTTCAATTCCCACGTTCTGGTGATTTTTTTTTTTCAATTCCCACGTCCCACCTCCCGCAATTGAACATGCTTCCACCCATGTTGAAAAACTTAATAAACTTTGAGATCTGTCAGCTTTATTTTTGTGTTTTCGATATGTAAACAGAAATG
Source organism: Convolutriloba macropyga (assembly GCF_964194025.1). Classification (NCBI taxonomy): domain Eukaryota; kingdom Metazoa; phylum Xenacoelomorpha; order Acoela; family Convolutidae; genus Convolutriloba; species Convolutriloba macropyga. The sequence goes on along the minus strand of NC_134469.1, from coordinate 79,880,843 downwards.
AGAGAATCAGGAGAATGTTTTGTCAAAATCTGCTTTAGAGCAAGAACCATCGAACCAACCAACTTAATTATGATTGACCAATGCACTAAGAGTGGCAAAACCTATCAATCGTTGCGTTTGAGATTGCCTTGAAAGCACCCGGAATCAATACGGACGACAAATTGAGGTGAAATAGATGCTAAGATGTAGTAGTAGTAGTGGAAATAGAATAGGATTTAGGTCAAAGCCTTGGGTTCAGCAGCACAGAAAATAAAGTTCAATTTACAGTTCAGAAAATTCATTGAAATGACAATACAATATGGGTTTTCGAGAGTAATTTTTCGTTTCGTTAGTTTTTGCAGAAAACGTCCAGTAAATGTTGCGGGATGTGTTTTTGTTCTTCAAATCGGAGCAAAACTGTTGAAATTTTTCTCTCATTTCATTAAAGAGATATTTGCTGCGGAAGAAGAATTTTTCATCAGTGCAGGATAACGGATTTTTGCTAGTTTTTATCTGGCAGCGAATTGACGTGTTTACATGATTTCTAGGTTTCAGGTGAACTCTGGTTGCAGGTCCAAATGATTGGCAGATTGGCAAAATTTTCAAAAATTTCGCACGGTTGTATTAGCTTGAATTGGCGTTTATGATCCGCCTTGTTAATGTCTTCTGAGAAATTACAAAAAAACTCTGGAACAGCTGGTAAAAATGAAATTTACAAAACCTGAAGTTGAACATTCGATCGCCTTCATTTTGGTGTTTTTTTTTTCATTTCCCACGTTCTGGGGATTTTTTTTTCAATTCCCACGTCCCATCTCCCACAATTGTACATGCTTCCATCCTTGTTGAAAATCTTGATAAAACGTTGAGACCTGTCAGCTTTATTTGCGGCTTGTCGAAATGTACACAGAAATCAGAGAATCAGGAGAATGTTTTGTAAAAATTTGTTTTAGAGCAATTACCATCCAACCAAACAACTTAATTATGATTGACCAATGCACTAAGAATTGCAAAATCTATCAATCGTTGCGTTTGAGATTGCCTTGAAAGCACCCGGAATCAATACGGAGGACAAATTGAGGTGAAATAGATGCTAGGATGTAGTAGTAGTTGAATTAGAATATGAATTGGCGTCTAATCCGCATTGTTAATGTCTTCTAAAAAATTACAAAAACTCATATGTTGCATAAAATTGATTGAACCCGTTTTTACACTGTGCTAGCTAAGTTTCCGATCAGATTTCCCTTAGTTTTGGGGTAGTTTTGTTTTGCCGACATTTAGTATGTGCTACACCAATTTGTTAGGTATCTCACGGACTCATCAAGGTCACTTTTGTTTTCAACTATCACGAAGATGGTCCGCAATAATGGAAAATCGGAAACAAGATGGGAATTGAGCGTTGCAGCACTCCGTACTAACTGCGTTGCTTCTCGATCGACTTATTATATTTGCACATACTGCCTGCATTTTGTGAGATACGATGCTAAGTGTTTAAGAAAAATGTCATATAAACCAATAGAAAGAAGATTTTCCAATGAATTATTGCGTGGAAGGGTTTCAAAATTATTTTTCAAGCTTTAAAAATTGAGATATAGAACTGTTAGCTCTTTTTTATCTCCTCGCAATCGTACTTTTTATGTACACCGTCCAGGAATAAAAATAATTGCAAAGTAGCAGGTCGACTTCAAGAAAAACCATATAGCAAATGATGTAGAATTTTTACGAGTTCAAATTGTTTATCGAACACTATAAAAGTGAGTGTTGAAAAATATTTTCAAATTCACTTTTTTAAAAAAACACGCAAAAACACATGTAGAAAGCATCCGTTGGTCAGCGGAGTCTAATTTTTCAGTATTGTAGATCATAACAGTCGAAAGACGTGTTTTTCTTATGGACGAGATGTTTTTGAATTTTACTAAACCTCCAACTGGCAAAAACTTCTTTTCAAAATTTCAGAGATCCATATCACTGGATTTTTGATTTTCTCCCTCTACCCATTGGTACCATTGCTCAAGTAAGAAATTTGTTTTGCTGAAGCAGTATTGATTGAAGGAAATATTTATAATCGAGTCAATAAGCTCTCCAATCTGCTTTTTTGAAGTCGAAATTTGTGTTAGTAGCAACTAGTGGCACAAGGCAGTCAAGATTGACTGAACAGGAGGGATGATTGAACAGGAATGTGAACTTTGAACAGCGAGTATTCGATAAAATAATGAGTTATTAGTTCTGGATTATTAGAGAGAACATCCAGTTTTACATGTTAGTTCCAAGAAACCTTGTCGGCATAAAAAGTTTTTAAAAAATCATCTCTGACGTCAAATATATTATTATAATTGTAATTAAATAGGATCACAATTACAGTATTCTAATAAATTAAATAAAACAAATTATGCAGTGTGGTAGAACTTTTGAATTAATTGACCAAAGATCAAACTTTTTTCAATTTTGAATCAATTTTTCGTAAATTTTAACGATAAAAAATTTACATTTTCATTTTTTTATATTCTATAGAATTCATCAAAGTGATTTTATCTGCGGCTGCCATTAATCTCGAAAATGGTTCTTTTTCATTTTATGAAATCAAAATGTAGTTTCATTCCTATGGCAACACGGAAACATCAATCAGTCTTGCCTCCTCGAGTATCAGCAATTAAAACAAATGGCATACACTAGGCAGTTTTCCTATAATGATACAATTTCTTTCTTATCCATGAAAAAAATTATAGCTCAAGACCTCTAGGGTTGGAGAATGTTTGCAGTTCCACAAACTCCCCACTGCTAAAATGGAATCGACTTACAAAGCACTTGCTCATTTCGTATAATGTATCTTAAATGCACTTCAATTTCAAAACAGCTACGAATTGGTCAATCTTAGAATTTCATTTAAAAAATGAACAGCAAAAATGCAATTGATTCTGCGAAAAAAATCTACCTAAATGTAAAAATTTACAGTCTTGAGTCCTGAAATTATTGTTAAAGCCCAACAATATTTGGGATCAATTCTGTACCCCCTCCCCCAGTGTTTTTTATGACCCCCAGTTACAAATTATGTGTTGTTATATAACACGTTACTATGTAAATAACGCACGTGCACCTTGCTGTCATAAAACATATATTCTCACTAAGCTTGGGGGAAGCAATCATTGCAGCGTTTAACTTCTTTATTGAACATTGCAATGATTGCTTTCCCGTTTTTCTTTTTGCTCAGAGGCGCTCTATCATTTACCACATATTTTGTCGTTGATAATTGAGTTAATTGCGTTCATATTATTGGCCTCAATTCGCTCCATAAAATTCGCCTATTTGTGGGTATTTAACAGAAATTTTTTTTGCATTGCATTTGATTGCGTCTAACTTTGCATGTATGAATTGCTCCTCATATGTAAATGTAATCTATCAGAACAATTTTTGAGCTAGGCAAATGATTGACCGTGAATTCAAACGGAAATAGTCAATCAACCCATCTTGTGAGACGGCTCTTAAAAGATTTATTATCTCGCTGTTTTTATGCATGGTTGAGAGTTAAGTGACATGATCAGTAATGAAGTTGAATTGCCTACCGCATAGGTAACATTTGCGGTAAAATTCTCGCATGACCAAACTACGCCGCCATGAGGTTAAAATTCTTCAACGTAATTTTTTTCTTCTTCGGTATTAAGTAAACGCAAGTCAAATGCTACGGCTTGGCAACCGTCTAGGCTACGTTGGGTACGTTGTTCAGGAGCAGCTTCAAAACTTTTCCTTGAAGCGTCACATTTTGTACGGTTTTCGAAGTTTGGCTTGAAATGTTTATTTTAAATATTTTCAACTGTTTTTTCTTTAATTTGACTGGTGTGCCTTTTGTGTTTGTCTGTGTAGATGAATTTAGAGTCTTTCTTTATTAATGATGACAAAGTGAATGTCGTAAAAGATGACAAAGTCGTGACACGTTCTGGATAAATTTTCCGAGATGATGAACTGAACCCACGAATGATCTTAATTTTTTTTTAGTTTTTTTGGTGCAGTAAAGACTTGTATTGCCGCTGTTCTGCTTGCTGATGATGTCACGTCGAATTGATTAATTTTGTGACCAAGCCACTCCATTTGTTATGGCATTTTGCCAGACTAATTTGTAAAATTTCATCATCTAGTTTTTTGAGACATTTCTTAGAGTCGTACATTATCTTCAATTTTCCCTCTGCTTACTATGAGAATGCTGTCAAGAATTCAGAAAGTTTTAGTGAGTCTAGTATTGATAGCTTTTTGAAATTCTGCAGGCATATCTGTTATACAATACAATCCCGTTTTGACACGGTATGTGCATGCCACTAACTAGACTGAAATTACAATGGCGGGCCGTATCAACGCATAAGCTATTTTGGCTATGAAAATGGTGAATCGACGTTGGACAATTGGTATTTGTTTTTTTAATGGTTTTACTTAGAATGTTTGAAAATAGAGCTATTTTAATTGATTGATAACCATGATTTACCGTGATAACCATAGATGAAGTAAAATAATGATCCCAACAGTTTGAAAATTATTTGATTCCAATTTTAACTTAGGTTGTAAATGGATAAATGAATTGGGACCTTTGGCACTTTTTGGTGTGTAATTTGATAATTTCTATGAAAATTTGATTTTACTATATGATTTTTTTTGCCGATTCTATTTGTTAATCCGGAATTGACATTTTAATGGGGCATAGATGATCGCAGTTATTAATTTCTAAATTCTTGCAAGGGTTAATTGATCGACTAAATATCGTCCAAGAAATAGCTGGAAACCATCGGCTACTACAGTAATTTTTGCACGTTTAATATTCCCATCAGTATTTTGAACTGGTGTTCTTAATGTTCCCAATGTTTTCACTTAACATTTGAAAACGGTTCAATGGTTTTCAACCCTGATCATTTAAAATGTTCACAATTATACATTATTTGTTTTGCGAGTTTATAATTAATTATGCTATATCCATTGCCGGGATCGAGGAGCAAATTACATTCTGTGTTGCCAGTAATAATTTTCATGTTTTGCGCTTCAATTATAGTTTTTCACGTTGAGCACACATCTTACCCATAGCGATGAAAACGTGACTGGGACTTCGTGTCCAATCGTCTCCTCATTATTTCGTTTCATTATTTTTGATCTTTGCAACGTAGTTATCTCCAGAAAGCTCATAATGTGAGTCATACTGCTCATTATAATTAATGAAATTTATGCTTTGATGTTCTGAGTTCTCTGTATTTTTTATGATTTTTCAAAATTTTGTGCTCTATTACTTTGTGATGTGTTTTTGCTGGTCTTTTGTTTTCTTTTCAAATACCTTTGTGACGTGATATAGTTGTTCACGGTGAGTACACATCTTGTCCATAGAGATGAAAACGTGACTGGGACTTCGTGTCCAATCGTCTCCTCAATTTCTGCATTGGCCATTGGACTCGCGACTGGAATTGTTTCCGTTTCTTTTTTGTGGTCGTGTATGTGCGTCGCAAAATCAATTGAATTGTTGATTTCCGTATGTGCATTTCGTATTTTTTGATGAAAATTGTTGTTGGTTTTTGTGTCCCAGTTTTTTGTTTACTGCAATGGTTAAAGCTCTCCGGTTCAAATGTATCACGTAGCAATTCACATTGAATGTCGTCATCGAACATATTTGCAATAAATCGGTCTCGTATTATTTATGTTTTGTATTATGTCACGGTTTTCGAAATTGCAATTTTCAGCTAGTTTTCAGAGTGCTGCAGACATTTAAGGTTTTTTCAACTATTTTCCGCTCTCTAAAGAAAAAATTATGTCGACCAAAAGCATTATTGCCAGGTATAATTAAATCTATTTCTAGCATTTCCCACAGTTTGAGCGTTGACAGATGATAACAACACAATAATGGATAACAGCAAGAGGAAATTTTTGTGTTAGTATTCTCCGTCCCTTTGTGCCTATCCTGAGATAGAAAAGAGATACTCATCTTTGAGCACACAACGTCCAAGGGCGATCCCACAAAGGATTCCTGCTTCCGTTGCTTCAGCATTTGAGTTGCCACCGTGTTTTAGCAGACTATTCCGTATTTGCCTCTCTCTTTCTGTTTGTTCCGTTGCTTCTTCGATAGGTGCCTCGTATTTTAATTCGAGCGGAAGTTTGACTCTTGCCGGTTTCGGTTGGAGAAATTTTGGTTTCGAGATTTCGGCTCAGCGAAATTCAATTTCGTATTATGCTTGAATTCTATTGTTTTTGCGGTGCGAATTTGCTTATGATTCTATTAGCTAGAATTATCTAGTTTTGAGGCAGCTTTTAATTGAACTTGACAAAAACCAAGCTTTTGAATATGGCTTCGAACTTTCAGATTTGCTAGGCAAATTTAAAAGAGATTCAACTGACAAATAAATTCGGATTATTGGGAAAGAGATTATAAGCAAAATCTAATCAGCAAATTGATGTTGCACTAAGTTTTGAACAAAGTTTTAAAACTAAAAATGCAGCACTAAAAAACCTAAAACTAACTACAAGTGAAATAAAAAAGTAAAAATAAAAGATCAGGAAGTGGCCTAAGTGAACAGACAAGGAATCATATAAACAAATTAGGAAAATGAACAAATTAATAAATGACATCCACCTTATGAAAGGAAATTAAGAGCAAGTTTTGAAAGGCAAAATGAAGTAAACTAAAACATGAATGAATATAATGATTGGCGCTGAAGATTAACGATTTAACAAGAATAATAGTGCTTATGTATCACAACCACCAACAGCACACTATAATTCAGGTTGATGAGGCATCTGCTGAAATCATCTATCGGTTATTTCATCGAGTGTTATTTGTATACATAAAGGAAACACAAACCTCGCAAAACTTCTAACTAATGGTTGTTTTGAAGTTCTGATTACTGTCTGAAAAATGCAACCCGTATCTGATGTAATGAATCTCTTAATATGAAGATTTTAAAAAAAAATGTTTTTAGAGGAATCTGTCGTACAGATTTACAATCTGTAGGAATGAGTTGATTCGCGGCACCGATTAGCTTATTCTACAACGGCTATTTAGTGGTGACTTTGTGGTGCGATTCAACGCTATTATTTGTTGCTTGTGGATTGAATATTCTGGTTACAGAATTTAGGCCGATTTGGCGTAGCGAAATTGCTTTCAATTGTTAATAGGGTATTTCGCTTAGCGAAAGATACTAAACTTTTGACACGTCTAAATTAAGACTTTGGCGGATCGGATTCTAGTTAAAGAGAGAGTCAACTAATTTGAATTGCGAAAATGAAGAGAATGAAATTAGACAAAATTAACAAAACTGATTAACATTTTGTTCATAAGATTACATTTCTAAATGCGGCAACTTACAATCACGAGACAATGTGAACAGACAAAAGATCATGCACAGGATGTAAACAAATTTACAAGTATGAAAACATAAGATTCGATCTTCAAAACTAGAACTAAATGAATGAACAAAATAAAGGTAGATGAAATGAACTAAATTAAATTAAACATAAAATGAACCAATTTAGCTACACCAAACAATAGCCCCAAACTAAAAATGTACTATTATACCACAGAATCTATTCAATTTATATCAGGATTTTATTATGAAATGCACCTAATATTGAAATTGCCAATACTTTCCGCAGAAACATTTCTTTTCACGAATCCGTTCAGCACTTCACATATTTTCAGTGCGTTTTTTTCTCCAGATTAACTAAATGTGAAGTCTAAAGTCCTAATTTTTTGAGGTGACAAAAATAGGCTAAATTATAAATGATTGCACGAATACATTGTGTCATCCAATGTTCAGTAACTTAGATTGGCGTTTGCAATTTTCTTTAAAAAATGAGATTCATTCAATTTTAACTCTCAAATTATGTTTCAAGTCCACCAATTGCATTAAAAAGTCTGCAAAAATGCTCTCTCATCTTAAATCCATTAATACAGCACAGATTTGGTTGGCAACTTCAATTGTTATGCTCGGGATTGTTTTTCAACCAGTTATGAACGGTTATTATGTTTGACTTAGAAAGTCATGAGATATAAGTTGAATCATAAGAACACCCTCCAAGCACAAAAACACCTCAGTTGACGTATTTTCTGCTTTTTGACTCATTTAAGAGTTATAGCACTGAAGATTTTCTTTTCTCATCTTAATTTTTTAACCTTTTTAGTTCATTTCTGGTTAATATAGGCTTTGGATCGGAATTAGGCCTTGTTTGGCTCATATTTTACAATTTTTGTTCGGTTCTTTCCTAATACTTTAAATCTGATCCAGCTTTAATAAAAGTTGTTTACAATAATTATTTGCATTATTTATTTTTTTTTCCATTCATGTAAGTTAATAATATAAACGAAAGGTTAAATTTTACATGCCTTCATAATAATTTTAAACGAATATTTATTGAAGTAATCAAAATTATACATCAAACTTCTGGTTATTAATTGATGTTACCCATTAAGCTATTCGTTCTACTATATAAAAAAATAAGACAAGAATTATCCTAACTGTCTATCTATTGGGAAATTTTCGTGCTGACATTGCAAAAGCTCCGATAAATTTCTTTTGAAGAGAATTTTGTTCTCAGTCGCTCTTACGTTAGAGGGTAACTTATTCTATTTTTATGCTCTTCAAAATTGAAGATCTTTTACACTGCTTATTATACTTTTGCGTTCTTATTATCAGCTGTTTTGTCCATTTGTTCTGTTTTAACTGTAGGCGGTTTGCAGACTTTTTAAATGTTTCTGTTACTATCCTCTGATTCAAGTCTGTGTGGAGTTTCAATATACTGAACTTTGAAATAATTAATTCAGCTTGTAGGACATGCGATTTGAGAAGGATATCACGGCAATGATCAAATTTACGACGCATTTAACACACTTTTATGCCCCAATTAATCTGTCGATTTATATGCTGTACATTTTTTGCTGACAATGTTTGTAAATAAACTCCACTGAATGACAAATGAGAGAGGACTAAAGATTTGAAAACTTGCAACCTTACTTCAAAAGGTATATGGTTTCTTACTAAATATAGTGAGCGAATGGCGGCCGCCAATTTTTTAAGACTAACTTCAGATGTGCTTCAAAAATCAATTTTGAGTTGAGGCGTATTCCTAGATAACGACAACTCTCAGCAGATTTTAAAAAATTTCCGTTAAAAGTAATTTTTGGTTCTTATTCGTCACAGGTAGAAAAAAAATAGTTCTGTTTTATCAGCATTCAAAATGAGTTGATTTTCCTCCAAGTAACTTTCCGTCTTCAGTAAAATATTTCCAATTTTTGTTGCAATGGTTTCTCTTGGTTCATATCGTCATAAAAAACTAGTATCGTCTGCAAATTGAACAAGCTCAAAGTCACCTTTGATTTTTTCTGAAAAATTGTTAACGTATAAAAGAAAAATTAGGGGTCCTAATAATGTGATTTGCGGTACTCCGTGATTAACGAAAATATGTTCTGAGACCTCGGTGCCTATTTTGATGCATTGAGATCTTTCTGCGAGAAGAGATCTCAGTAAATTAACTGCAGGCTCAGAGAAGTTGAAGCACTCTGCTTTTTTAAGAAATATTTTGTGCGAAATTGAATTGAATGCTTTTGCAAGGTTTAAGAAAATTGCTGCAGTGTTTTGCCTATTTTCATGGTTTTCTATTACTGTCTCAAAGAAAAACAATACTGCATCTGTTGAAGATTTTTGTTTTGGAATCCAAATTGCTCTCTCTTCAATAAATTGTTTTTTTTAATGTGATCCATCATTTGGAAAAAGAGAAGCTTCTCAAAAAGTTTAACAAAAGTTGGTGTGACCGAAATTTGTCGATAGTTGCACACTTGTGTTGTTGATCCTTGATATATGTGTTGTCGTGATATATGCATGTCTTAGAACAGGTGTCAAGACACCGTTTTGAATACATTCATTAAAAATAAATTGCAGATGAGTACCAATTGCGTACTTCGCCGCCTTTAAAGCCCATGCATGGACAAATTCTGGACCCGGTGATTCATTGTTTTCTAAACTATCAAAAGTTTTCTAGATATTTTTAAGTCAATACTCTAAAGTTGAATTTTTAGGAACAATGATCCAACTTATGGATATTGAGAGGAACGAAATCACCAGAATATTTGCCCATTTCCTCAAAAGATATATTAAATGCATTGCAGATTGCTTTTTGTCAACGGCCATGGCTCCGTCTATTTCAATTTCTGACACATTAATACCTTGTTTGTGGATTCCTAATTCTTTTATTGATAAAATTCCACTTCTGCTTCGATGTTTCATATTGCTTAAAAAATTATCAGAATATTTGTGATTTGCCTCTCGTAGTTTTCGGTTCACTTGTTAGGGCATTTTTTGAACTCGTCGAAAAAATCGCAGTTTTGAGAGAATTTGCATTGATTGTACAAATGATGTTTTTCTGCTATTAATTTTTCGAGTTCCTTGGATATACATGGTTTATCACTTTTTTTGTTTTGTTTTATTGAAGAACCACAGATCTGTATAGATGCATGTTGATCAAATATACTATGAAAAATTTCATTAAATTTTGTAAACATTTCATCACAATATTCTTATTGATACATAGGTCGCCAGTCCGCAAAAGCCAAGTCCCTGTTGAATTTCTCCACCGAGAAAAATTTCATGTTCACTCTAAAGAAATATGTATCTTCGTTCCTCCCTATCATTTCTAAATTACTCTGATAAAATATGATATTGTGGTCAATCTCAATGGGCGGCAAACAAACTTTCCCTTCAACAATTCGTTTTTTTGTCATGAAGCAGTGATTGATAAGGAATTGATTAGTTTTGCTGATGCGAGTGGGAGTGTCCACATTTGTTGGGTTAAGTGCCAGACCAGATGTAAAGTTATCAAGTATTTCGTTCTCTTTTTTATTGACTTGGTCAATGTTGTAGTCACCAAACAGAAGAAGATTGTCTGTTAAGGAATATGCATTAGAAACTTCGGCACTCAACTCGCTCAAGAAAAAATCGGAAAGATTTTTACTCAGATTGTACGAAATGTTCATCAAACATTTATCTTTTAGAGGTTCATTAATTTCACGCCACATTGATTCAAAAAAATTTGCCTTAACCTTGTCAAATTTTTTCTTACGTTTAACATTGAAGTGTTTTGGGATCCAAACTCCGACACCCCCACCTCGCTGGACTCCAGTTTGTTTTGATCGAGCTTTTTATAGGAAAAGATGTTTTTTACTAATATTGAAATTGGTGTCCTGTTGCTCGGAAATCCATGTTTCGTTTACTATAAGTATAGTTTGCGAATCTAGTTGTTCAAGCAAATTCGAAAGGTCTTCATACTTATTTTGTATGCTACGCGCATTTATGAGAAAAAAATTTCAAACTCTTTTAGGATGGATCTAGCACTTTATCAAAAGTCGACAAGTTCGATGTATTAAAGGGTCCAGGATTTCCTTCCGCATCTCCACAAAGGAGTAATGTTTTTCTCAGAACCAAATTGCAAAGAAAACGAACAGCTTTGAGGCGCAAAATTTTTTCAATCCAGCTGACTATCAATATGTACACAATATTGTATAACGAATGAACGAATGTTTTGCTTGAGTTAAACTGCTCCTACTGACTATGAAGTGATTTTTGTGCAAATTTGTCAGACAAAAAAGTACTACTAATATTAAAAAACAAATTCTCATATCTTTCACATTGTTCAACTCAAGCAATATTGCGATAATTTGGAATTTTTCGAGGTTGGATCACATTCTGAGCTGCAGGGAGATTGTTCAAGACATTAGAGCGACGAATATTATTCACAAGGTTTTTGATTTCATTTACGTTTGGTGAACCCCGTCATAAGAAATATCATTATCTGTCAGAGCATTGTCAAGACATTCAACTTTTGACCACGGATACAGACCATCCAGTTGCAGACATATCATTTCAAGTTGCTCATTAAACTTTGTAATTGCCTCATTATTACTATTTCGACCAAAACAGTCGTCCTTGACAGGTGAAATTTTGCACACAGCTACACGGTGAGGTTTCAACTTTTTCATGCACTTATCAACTGTATCTTTCATTTGCATTGCAGCATCTTGCCTAGATAAACTTTTATCAATTGAGTTATGTCTAGCATGTAGTACTAAAGTTTCCGTCTTAGCCCCAGGAGAATAAGTTTCAACAACATTTCCTATATCTTTAATTGTTGCTGAAGAATATGAATGTATTGCCGTTTGCTGCGAGATGTCTTGTTGATTGATTTTGAGGTATGTGCTATCTGATAATAAATGCTGCTTTGCAAAGCGCGGTATCACTTTCGGATAATATTTTTTATCTGGTGTTTCAATAGTTTTTTGGTAAACGCGAACTATTCTGCTTTTCCAGCAAATTATCAATGACTTTCGATGTCTGTTCTTTGAAGTATTCAACATCTTTCTCCAGACGATTTATTGTCTCTTTCTGGAAAGTAACTGTCTGTTTCTGCAATTCGTACTGTGCCAATTTGTTTTCTAGAGATTTTATGATTTTATGCTTTTCATTTATTTTTTCGCTGGTTTCTAGAAGTTTCGCAATTAGTTCCTCTTTGTTACATTTTTCAAGGACTTTTTTTTGAAAACATGATGATCTTGTATTGCTTTTAGTTGAATAATAAACAAAATTACAGCATCATTTTTTTTATAAAAGTTGCCGGAAAAATTGTACCTGAAATAGAATTAAAGATTATGTGATGTAAAAGGTTTGGTCTCACCCGATGACGAGATGGAATACAGCCCAATTTATGTGTATAGAAAACCCAAATTCAGATAAATTGACGTTCAAAAAAAATGCGATTAAGTTATCAAAAAAACAAAACTGTGTGGGGAGATCGTTACAGTGACACCAGTAGTTGGTTAGAGACAGCACCCATACACTGATAACTAGAATACCCAGTAGTAATATACCGTAGGTTGAAAAAAAAACTAAAAAAAAGAAATTCTTCACTCCATATATTTAATGTTGAGTAGGGCTTGTCGTTCAATATTTTTTAATGCTCAGAAGGGAGTAGACATAATTTATCAGTTCAGTGTCAAAGTTTACACGCAGCGGACTTCTGACTTCTGACTTCTGATTTACATAATTTGCAGTTAGACATACTGTTGTTAGAGGTTGGTCGCTGAAAATTTTGGGTAAACTGCACAATTGTCGCCAGAATCTTTCTATTTGGCCCATTTGTGCCATCTGGTATTGCAAAATCGTTTTCATTGTCGTTGAATTCTGTTTTTCGTTGTAGAAAAATTGCACCGCTATCATTACCAGGAAAAAAAACAGTCGCGTCTAAAGACCTTTTATTATTTTTTTTGTTTTTAAAATGATTTTTAATGTCCCTAGGAGACGGGATTAATGTAATTAATGACAACTGTTTTGGAAATTGCAATTTTTATGAAACAATTGGCCTGCCCCATTGTCTATTTTTTCCAAGTAGATCTCAATAATAATATTCATACAAAAAAGTCAAATTGACTTCAAATTAATTTCACAAAAAAATTATGAGTCCTTTTGTACAATTACTCCATCTGAGAAAATATTCAAATCTCTACATGATTGATAAGTGCAAAGGGGTGTTGAATGCAAAACCCAAATATTCAAATATTGTTTATTTCAGATGTCAACTAACTAGAGAAAAACTTGCCACTCATCTGATATCGCTGATTTTTCCATAAAAAATGAAATAGATCTATTTTTTTAAAAAATGTTTTGGAATCTAGATTATGTTTTTACAGCTATTCCTCTCACACACTTTTGAGACAGCTACTGCTATTGATTTAGAAACTGGTTGTTCGCAAACGTCCAAGCACATTTTAAGTTTTTTCTTCTGGTATGCCAACTTTTAGCTCTCAGCTTTTTATTTATGTCTTATATTTTTATATAAGAATATATTTTTGTATAACCCCAGATTTCACAGAGGGTCTGCCTTTCTGTTAAAATTGCCCAGAATCTTTCACTGATCTTACCTATTAAGTTTTCAAATTTTGTCTTCAGTGGATGTTTCCACAAAATTTTATGCTCAGCTGGCTAATTCACTCTATTATATCTAAAAAGGCCTTTTTCCCTTTTGACCAAAGCTATACCTAACAATTTTAAGAGGTGTTTGTTATTTTATCAACACTGAGATAATTTTTTGCTCTTTTGTCACCAGATTGAGCAGTTTTATATTTAAGTTTTTCCTAATTTTTGGTCGCATTGACAGTGTTTTTGGCCGCAATTAGTCCGATTAAAATAACGTCATTATGCTCTTCATCCCACATTACTCTTGTTGAAGGAAACAGCACGGGATTATCAAAATTTCTATTTTTTGCTTCTTTTTTTCATAATTGACGTCGAAAGAGATTAATTTTTGTTAGATTTGCTGCAATTTCCTTCCGCTGTAAGTCGGGAAACCAATTTGGCTGCAAAATGGAATCTAACCTCACATAATTTTTATAAAGACCTTTTGTAGTTAAGGTTATTTCACGAAGACCACGGTTCACCCACATTTTCAAGCGAAATATCACCCCCTGTCTTCTAGATGACAAAAATGAACAAAAATTGTGATCGAAACATATTGTGCGTCCGCCCATTGACAATCCTCCTTGTTTCACTTCGCATTATAAGTAATTTTTCACTGGATGTGAACACTGTTTCTCTCCCCCCCCCCCCCCTCATGCGAGCTTTGTTCTCTCTTCCTCAAGCATTTGTGAACAAAAGTCGCCGAAAGTCTGCAGTGCCAGAAGTTAAAATACCAGAAGTTGCCACTTAGCCAGAAGTTGACTTCCGTTGACTTTCGTCATTTTAAAACGTGCGCGTTTCGTGGTTTAAGCATGGTTAAGTGACTCTGCCGAAGTCACTTCGAATTTCTGACTTATTATCTCGAACCGCTTCGCAGTTCTCGATAAACGCCAGAAGTTCGCAGTTACTTAAAGTAAAGTCACGTAACCATTACTGACAGGGCATACATGTTTATATTAAAAGCGCGAATTCCAATTATAGCTGGGGGGGGGGGCACACACTGAAAACATCCGAAGACAGTACTACAGTCCGTAAAATTCAATCTAATTATGAAATAAAACCAAATTTGAAAATGAAATAAAATGAAAATAGCTGTATACAGGTCACTGCTCATGAAAAGGAAGTTACAGATCTTTTCGTCAATATGCATCATTCTTAAAGGGATCTATTCTGTTTTGCCCCCACCCCCCCCCCCATCTTAGTGAGCATAAATCTTTTATGACCCCCCCCCCCCCCGGCGCACGTGCTATTTTGTACATAGTAACGTGCTATATAACAACATATAATTGGTAACGGGGGGGGGGGGGGGGGGGGGGGTCATAAGAAACACTTTGGGCGAAACAGAATAGATCTCTCTTAAGCTACCGTACTCAACTACGTTTTACTCGATGTTTTTCCAATCAGATGTTCAGTTTCCTGGCTTGGATAGAATATTTTCCGCAAGAAACCTTTAGTACATAACACATATCCACTTAACACAGTAGAGATTAATAAAAGCGCGCATAAAATGGAACAGCTGTAATAAAACCCAAATTGCCCGCCGAAAACACCACCGATCACAACCGAACCCAACATCCGACCACATGCGAAAGCTGCGTTTGCCAAAGATGCCGTCAATAACTTTACTTTATTTTCTATTCTGAACCCAATTTTATAAGCCAGTTTCTCGAAAATCAGGTAAACAGCCGCGTAACCGCCAGCGTTTGCGGCTCCCAAAATAGCCAGACACAGAACAGTCCAGTATTTTGATTCTAGTGACGTCACAGCGAGTGGTAGGGCGAACAAACCGAAGCCCAAAGCTGCTCCGCAACACGAGATTAAAAATATTTTCCCAGCATGGCCCCGATCAACAAGTAAGCCCAATGCGGGCAAAACCAATGTATAAACTCCAAGGAACCCAAGAAAATATAATCCTGCCGTGTCACCGGTAACGTCGAATTTTTCCAGAAGGTAGGGTCCCAGCGCAACGTCTAAGAACCCAGTTGTTGCGGAGTGGATTGCTAATGAAAAGGCAATTGCGAAAACAACAGGTCGAGTTGCAAAATAAACAAAAGTATAGCCAGGTGAAGATTCTTCCATTTCTCCGGGCATCACCGAATTATCGCTAGAGGGGTCTTCATTGGATGTGGCATCTTCAATTAGGCGGTTCATGAGATTTAGAAGCTTTGTTTGGTAAGATAAAAATACACAGAGTAGCTAATAAAATTTGGGTTACGGCCGCAGAAACGAATGGCAAAATGTAGCCGCCCAGAGAGTATAAAACACTCCCAACTATAGGACCGAGCATAATTCCCAACCCGAAAGAGGTCTCGGTTAAGCTCGTGATTCTGCCGGACCATTTTGGGTGAATGAGGACTAGAAGGGGCACTCCAGTAGAATAAACCAAAGAGGCCCCGGCACCCATCAGAGTTCGAAG
>NC_134469.1:79643984-79864296 GCF_964194025.1 Convolutriloba macropyga | reverse complement strand
CATAAATCCATTCATACCATTTTGAAGGGAGGAGGAGAGCATGATATATATATATATATATATATATATATATATATATACATATATATATATATATATATATATATATATATATATATTATATGTGTATTATATATATATATATATATATATATATATATATATATATATGTATGTATATATATGTTATATATTATATATATAGATATATATATATATATATGTATTATATGTGTATTATATATATATATATATATATATATATATATATATATATATATGTTATAATATATGTTATATATATATATATATATATATATATATATATATATATATATATATAATCGGCCGACTTTACCTGAGAATTAGATTCGTTCAGTGATTGGTGGAGAAACAAGAATTGTAAAGAGAAGGTCAACACAATAATAATGAAGAGGCGCAACTTTTTGATTTTAAAAGGGACCATAGCAATTTGCTGTCAACCGTCTCCCGGAATTGAAACTGGAAACTAAACTTTGCAAACTCTGAGCGGCACGTGCTGGCAGCGCGTGTTTATTGATTCGATAACAATTGAAAAATAGGGTCACCCCGCTCCCATGTTAGTGAGCATAAACCTTTAATCAAATCCGCTATTTTCTCCCGAAAATTATATGCCCGCACTAACAGAAATCGTTACATTTCTTGAATCTTTTCTGTGGGTGTTTCCCCCCCCCCCCCCAAGTACGTTATGCTCCCCCAGTTACAGAGCACGTGTCATTACACGGTAAATCAATATGTAAAAATATGGGGGTCTGGGGGTGCAAATATTATGCATCCACTAAGCTGGGGGGGGGGGGGCACAAAAGGAGAAGATCCCATTTCTTAGTTATTGATGATAATAATGCGATTAAATCCGGGGTTTTCTACTCACTAACGTGGGGTGGGTTAGGGGGGGGGGGTGGCAATATTCCGTAAAACCCCCCAATTAATTGACTTGTTCTATTGCAAAAAAATAGTACACTGAAATTCTCCCTATAGAAATATCAATTTTCGAAAAACAAGATTATCTCTCGACATGGACAATAAACTGAAGATGGAGGAAAATGACAGTGACTAAAGTAAGGAAAAAGTAGTTTTTTCATCTAGTGTACTGAGAAAAAGTAAAGCGTGTTCTCAGCAGAGCTTGACCCACATAAAATGTTATGTATATATAATAGCTGAAATTGTTATAATGCCTACTTATTCTGCACTACAAACAGTTGTTAATGGTTAAAATTATTAACAGTTAGAATTATTAGTCATATTAGTAGACAGCAACAAAACTTGAAACTTTCAGGAGCAGGTTTTAAGATTTCTGCTTTGCCAGATTTCAAACTTGTAAGCTCGTTTTTCAAGCAAAGTTACTCCCCGAAGTATCCATCCAGTCTAGTTCAGTACTGCATTACGAGCGTATACCGGTACCGAAAAAAACTACTTCCAAAGACACTGGCTGGCACCTTCAGGTGCCGAATTCCGATCAATTTGGAAATCGCCTAAATTTTGTGAAAGGGGTTTCCACAAAGCAATTAAAAGCCTTAAAATGAAAAATAGTACCAATTAAATGTGAAAAGTACTTGAATTCGGCTGTAGGGCACTTCCCAAAATTTTATTTCTTTTAATCTTTTTACCGCTCATTTTTACGATTTAATGTTTTAAGATTACTAAAATAAGGAATTATACTGCCATTAATCGGTCGCGCAATTTTTTGCGGAATGCGCTTCCGCAAACAGTTTTTTCTGTGAAAATCAGTTCTCACTTTTCAATTTCCAGTTTAAAAGTGAAAAACACTGACTGTAATTTCCGTAAAGGGCACCGTGTTTCCGTCCGCCAAGTTTATAAGTATGTTTCACAAGAACAATTTATTGGCATAGGGAAAAAAAAATCTGGTGATAGAAACGAGTAATTTTACTCAAAAACGTGGTACCGGAAGACGCCCGTAATGTGAAACAATGTTAATATTAGACTGTTTCTAGACTATTTTCTACTGACCCATTCTATGATTATGTGACAGTATACACTGATCAGACTAATGATCAGAGTGTCATTTTCTTCACAGATTTTAAATTGATCATATTCACTCTGACTTTAACTTGATCATTTGACATGATTTTTCTTATATTCTTAACAAAAAGTTCCTTTGCTTACATGAAGGGGCTTCCGTGAAGCAAAACAATTATCCAAAAAAATATCTCGAATTATTTCTTCCCTATATTGCGGGAAATTTTGGCAGATATGTAAAAATTGAAAAGAAATACATGTCAGTTCACTACAGAAGTACTTATTGTTACAAACATCTAGATTGATCTAGCCAAAAATGTATAAGATTTTCAGAAACAGGCAGACGGAAAGACTGCTTATTTAGGAGTTTTCTGCCCAAAATTTAAACTGTAAAACGATTTAGCCTGTTTCTTTCTATCAATATAGACGTTACCATGATTTTGACTAACTGATCAAGAATTACAATTTAAAGTGACCGATTGTCAACTGGTTTTAAGCGATATATCTTTTTTGGCAGTGGCCAAGTACTTGAGTTTTCTGGGTTCTGGTGGTTATGTCTCTGTGCTTTCAAAGTCACTTCAAAACTCTCGGTTGCGTATTGAACGGAAACTCAGATCTCAATCAAGGGCAGATTTGCTTCTGTGAGTTTATCAGATTTATATTACCCATCTTCAAACCACATATTTGCAGTTTCTGTAGTGTACCACATCCTAGAGCGCCATTATTTCCTATATACAGTGACATAAAATTGCATTGAATAAAATGACATTGAAAGTAACTTGAAATCAAGGTTCAAGAAAGGTTAAATGGCCCAGCCGTAGTCACTTCACAACTCAGTTATACATCTGAATAAAAATGCTTGGTGGTTCTTCATGGAAGCTACTTTTTTCTCAGCATGTTTATCATAGGAGGCGAGTAACTGAACCTACAAATTTTTTGATTGAAACAATGAAAACTTTTTCAATTCACCAGCAAGACAATTTCCTGCTATATATTTAGATTGCAGCCTCTGGTTTAAAATTGAGAATTGATGATTTAAAAGTATGACACCAAGTTAACAGAGTTTTTTCCAATCGATTTTTGTATTCTTTATTAAAAAGATAAATTGTGGTTTTTTGTTACAAGTTTGGATAACTTTTTTCAGTTTATATAATGAGTTAAGTTAAACTTTTATTGGGAAATTGTTTAGACAAAAAGGAACTAATCAAACTGCCATACATACATTCAGATTGATGAGCACTAGGAAAATTTTTTGTTGATATTTCTTTTTGAGTTGTTAGCTGGAAAAAGCGAACTGAAAAAAAACTGGGGTAATTCAATAATGAGGAAAAAAATATACTTGGGTCTCAATCAGATGCTAAAGTGCCAAACATTCTACAAATAACTGGCACATCAAGAATTACAAGGTTTGAAAATGAATCCGAGTTGAGCAATTTTAAAATAGAGTATAACAAACGACCAAATTTTGGGGGCAAGTTTGAGATACTGATGATCAATTTTTTGGGTTGCTCAAACGAAAAGAACAACCGAAGACAAATTGAGATGAGCAAAAATTAACGTTGAAAAAGAGCTGGATGAGCAAGAAAATATAAGTAATTGAAGAACGAAAGGGAAAAAATCTTTCATTCATCACTCGTACATTAATTTATATCCATTTTCCATTTATACGTTTTTCTTGGCTTCTCGTGTTATTTTTGCTCATTCCGATCTTCTTCTTCTTAACTTTTAACTAGAGTAAGTGAGAGCTGGCGGAGTGGACAAAGAAGTGGATGACATACTGGAGGTGAGAGGTTCGAATCCTTGTAAGGGCAGTGAAATGCGGTGTTTTTTGTATGTGCACCTCTTACTATAGCGGTAAAATAACATAATTTCACCGCATTTCACCGCAAAATTATGCAAAAAATTTGCAGTGAAGAAAACAACTTGTCACTGCTTATCTTAAATATTTTTCCGATTTTTTCCCGACCCGACAAACATTATAAGAAATTATTCCAATGAAAAACCAATATAATAGTTATTTTACATTACAATGCTCATATCTCAAAGTTTCAAAAATTATGGTGATTGACTAATTTGATAAATTTATATTAAAAGTTCCTCTAATAATTGAAGTACTAAAATGCCGAAAAATTAATGGGTTTATCCAGGAAAATACTGTGATTCAGATTTTCATCCAATCACAATTTAACTCAATGACAGATTCATGTTCACTTTCCTAAAAGTACTTCATAAGGGGGCTAGGGGCCTTAACCGACACACAAAATAGAAAACATGCTGCCTATTAGACGAATGATTTCATCAGGACAAAATGAAAATGATGTGAACCAGAATTGGATAATATACATAATATTTTGCTTTAATTATTTTGGGTAATTTTTTCGATTGTGATAGATCAAACGGACCTCTGAAGCATGGCCAAATTAGCTAGCATATCCAGCTTCCAAATGTTTATTTTATAACCAAGGCACGCACCACTACCCGCTCTTTTATGTGATCTTGCTATGGTTGCCAAGATATATCAAAATCTGCCAAGGTCTCTATTTATGATTCCTATATGGTATCCAAGCATCCGACATGCACATTTGTACGTTCCTTCAACACGCATGCATCGCTTGTACAGCATTCTGAGCTTTAAACACTTTTAACGACTATTGGCATATTGGTACCATATTTGTGTCTTACATGGTTCACACATGGTCCGTATATTGTTCTTTCATGGCCCATACATGATTCTTATGTTTCTTACATTGTTCATACATGGTTCTTACATGGTTTATATAAATATGGATCCTATATGTTTCCTTCACGATACACGGTTGAATCTGATTCTTGCAAGTTTAATGAATCGTTCTTACAATTTTGTATGGTTCTTGTGGGGTACTGTTATACTTTATCTTATTGAATAGTTTGAGATTCGCGTTGCGAATACTTTGTCTCATGAATGTGTTAGGAATTGCTGAGCGAATACACAACTAATTGTGTTTTACGAATTCTGATTATTGGAAACGCGGTGCGAATCCACTGCTAAGTTTAACTCAGGAATATGAAGAGCGTTTACAGAGTAACTTGAATTTAGACTGACTAAATGAAATTATGGTTACTTATAATAAAACAATTTGAACATAGTATGAAATAATTTAGTAGACTAACGGGAATCTATTTATACGTGAATACTAAAATGTCATAACCTTAGTTATGATTTATTTATGATTTCTATATAATATAGAGGTTAGATTAATAATTAAGTACACATACAATTTTCGATATATATATATATATATATATATATATATATATATATATATATATATATATATAGGTATCATATGTATCACATTTCCCCCGTGATAAAAATTGAAATTTATTTACAATTTTAAAATCAAATAACACCAAGAGGTAAGGAATTAACAAAATTCAAAATAAGTTGGAGATACGTTACAGATGCTCAATTTAACTGACAATAAGAACGAACTTGTATATGCAAAGCATATGTAAGAATTAGTTAACTGAGAAATAAGAATGACCTTTATAGCACATTTAATTGGAAAATCCCAACAAAGTTGAATTTGCAGGGCAAATACAGTGAGAAAAAGAAATATGTAAATGAGCAGGCTGAGAAACATAAATTAAATTGCACATACGAATTTGAATGGATTCGCAGAGCGAGTACATGAACTAAATTAACATTGAAAGAGAGCAACAAATGGAATGAATGAAATTAAAGTTGTAATTACAGAGCAAATACATAATTGAATAACGAAATTGTAGTTTATTTCAGTTTTCAATGTTTGAATGTTTTCATTATATTTCATTTTCTGCATCCCAAACCGACATTTCCCGTTCTTGCTCATACTCGAAATATCTAATTCTGGGGTCCGGTGGTGAAACTTGTCCCAATTGTAAGTCGGGTTGGAGTGGTGACGGGATTCTTGATTGTTCGGCATTTTGGATAAGGGCTACTACCGAATCTTCTTGTTTTGATGCTTTCTTGTCTTTTTTATTCTTTCGCTTCTTTAGTTTAGCTGAACTTGATGAAGCCAGGGAACTTGTTGGGGAAATATCCGCATCTGTGAATCCGTAAAATTGGGGTCGATTGCGCTTGCGGCCTTTTGTTTGATCGTCCTGTGCGGGGGGTACTTGTGATGCAGGTGCAGGTGGAGCCAGTACAATCGAAATTAATGGTTGGTCTTGAGCTGGCACATCTTCGTGCAGATCATCTGCGATAACATTATGGCGTCTTTTGAGCTGCGGTTTTGTCGGTTTGCGTACCATTAGCGCACGCGATACATTTGAATTTACAGATGATACTACCGATGTAGTATCCCGTTGGCGGTGTCTGATTTTTATTTCGCCCCTCTTTTGTTTCTTAAGATCATTACTGTGTTTTGCGATCTTAAATTCTGTTGTCTTTTCGTACGGAGCAGGGCGTCGTAGAGCGTATACCCACAAATTGGTGGATCTTTCAGCTTTTGTCCCAAATTTTGCGAGATCACTATCTCGAACCTTTATTGGGGCTCTGCCAGGCTCGTTGATGATCGTCGTTGTTGGTGATGACTTTGTAACGAAAGATCCAGGCTTAAGTACTTCGTACAGACCCGCCAACTGTCGTTTTTCTCGTTTCTTGTTTGGTAGTTTTCGGGCCAGTTTGACTTTAAGAGACTGTTCTGTCCTCGGTATAGGATCCGTAATCCGCGGATGTGTAATGAAACGGGACTCTTTGTGCTCTGACTCCCGATAGCGCTGACCTGCATCTAAAGAGGCCTGACACATCTTTTGTTCAATTTCGATATCGCTTCTGTTGGCACTGATCCATCCAGCTTCGTCCAGCAAGTCCTCCGCAGAAACTGTTTCAGCATCTAAATAGTGATTAGCAATTTTTTCATAAGATAGATTTAGACTTGATGGAAGTGTGCTAATATTCCTTAAAGGAGTATTTGCGGGACGACTGAAATGAGCTTCAAAAGGTGTTATCTTTGTTGTTTTCTGTTTAGTTAATCTTAAATCAGAGACTATTTGTTTAATTGCTTTAGCTGTGGAAAATGTATCTTTATTTTCGGCTTTCATGCAAGATAAACGTCTTTTAATTGTTTGGATCATTCGCTCCACCAATCCAATAGCTCTATGATCACTGACCGGAGCGTCGAGAATGTTGATACTATTTTCGTTACAGTAGTTTGTAACTTGTTTACCTACAAGACAAGATGCTTGGTCTAAGCGTATTGTTCGCGAGATTCCATGAGTATATGCATAATCACGAAGAAATTTTACTACATTTACCCCATTAGCATTGTCGAATATTCTAACTGTTGGATATTTGGAATAACGGTCAATAAATGTTAAGAAATAAATATCTTTATCTTTATCATTAATTATCGGACCCCCAAAATCAATCTGTATTTCTTCGTTTGGTTCTTGACAAGCTTTGTGTGGGTGACATTTAGACTTTGGTATGATAGGTTTCAGATTCTTACCAATATTTGTACACGGGACGCAATCAGATGTTTTTGCTAAAATTTCCCTATGCATGTAGGGCCACCATGCATATTGGGGGAGAGAGATCATCCCCCAACTACCCGGGTGCGTCATGTGGATGGATTCGAGCACCGCCTCCTTAATAGAGTTTGGAATGGCCACGCGTTGATCAACACACAGACACCCAGATTTCACATGTAGGTCCTTCCAAAAAGAGTGGATGTACGTGCTCACTTCTTTTCAACGGGCCTCATCATCCTGTAGTCAACAGTCGCGGATCTCTTTCAACACAGCGTCCTTACTAGTAAGGACCGCCAGAAAGGATTTGGTGAAGAGCTGGTTGAGGTTATTTTCAAATACCTCTTCCCGGGATAGCTCGATGTCATATTCCTCGAGTGATGATGATGCTTGGGTGTTGCCGGGTCCGGCTCTTGTAGATGAGATGGGGGTAGATTGAGTACGGAATGTCACTCTCGGGTTTGTGGTGAAGTGGGTGGATTATTTTGTGGTGCCTCTTTTGCTGACATTTTGATGTGGATTATTTGCTGTGTGGAATTAGTTATTAAATGGCAATTAGAATTTTGCGACTGGATTCGCGATGCGAGTGTGGTGTCAGATTTAAGCAATTGATTTGCACGGCAATTAAAGTTAGAAATGAATTCGGAATTGTAATTGTTTACGTGTGCTCGAGGAATGAGTGGATTAATTGAGGCATTTGAATTATTCGTGTTAATTTTAGCAGGTTTGCAAAAGTGGACGCGCGTCTTGTTTACTTGTTGCTTATAATTACTGTTTATGTGCCGCTTTTGGAAAGGAATTTTATTCGCGTGACTAAATAAAGATGTAATTGCGTCGCGAATACGGGAAATTGTTGCTACCATGAATTCCTCATCGTATTGATTGACACTTTTAACGTTTTGATTTGGTTGTCGCGAAATATAATCAACTAAGCCCATTCTAGTACCAGGAATATGTTCGATGTTAAAATCAAATGGTAACAAACGGTCAATCAATCGTGTTAATCTACTGTTGTGGGATTTATTAGAACGGTGTGATTTTAAGACTGAAAGAAGTGCTCTGTGATCTGTTAAAACTGTGAAAGTCTTCCTAAATAGATAATATTCAAAATATTCAATGGACCAAACCACCCCAAGTAATTCGAGTTCATTTATACTATAGCGTTCTTCATTGCTATTAAGAAAACGGGATGCAAAAGCTACTGTTTTCCACCCTTCACAATCTAATTGTTCAAGCGCAGCGCCTAAGCCTTGGCGGGATGCGTCGCATTTGATTCGCGTTTCCAGTGTTGGGTTAAAATGAGTATTTTCTGTAGCGTTTGCAATAACACTTTTGATGTGTTCAAAATGTAATTGATGATTTTCATTCCAAATAAATTTTTCGTTTTTCTTTAATAAGGGCCGAAGAGGGTGACATATTTTGGCAAGATTAGGTATAAATTTGCTTAAATGATGAACACTACCTAAGAATGACCGTAATTGTTTCAATGTTTTTGGAGCTTTGATTTCCGCAATTGCCGCTGTTTTAGATTCTATGGGTTTAACACTACTTTGTGAGAATGTGAAACCAGGCCAATTTATTTGATGTTTTGCGAAATAACATTTGCTTAAATTAATTCTAAGGTTATCCGCTTCGAGTTTTTGGAGACATTTGTACACGTATTTGAGGTGCGATTCCTTGGTGCCTTTGCTAACTACAATTATGTCATCCAGAAAACAGTATGTGTTATTCAGCCCAACCAATGTGTAATCCATTGCCTTTTGAAACTCGGCCGGCATATCCGTAAGGCCATAAAATCCCGTTTTAAAACGATACGTACCTGTTGCTTCGCCGCAAATGATATTAAAATTACAATGACGTGCGGTATCCGGATGCAGCTTTAGTTGGCTATAGGCATATTTTAGATCGATCGTTGAAAAATAGACATTATCTCCCAGATTTGAATTATTAATATGTTGTGAGATTGAATCGATAAGACTATCTATATTCGGCATTTGATACTTGTTTTTGTGGATCGCTTTATTTAATATTTTCGAATCAAGAGCTAATTTTACATATTTGTCATTTTTGACCGTAATTACAATAGGAGAAATGAAGTTTTTATCCGAACATTCTTGTAGTTTTTCAATATGTCCTTGTTCAGAAAGTTTCTTTAGCTCAGCGGATACTTTGTCTAATAAGTTTATAGGAACACGGCAGCCTTTTTGGTGTGATGGATTATATTGTTTGTGGAATTTTGAACGAACTGTATGTACTTTGGACTTACCAATTC
Source organism: Convolutriloba macropyga (assembly GCF_964194025.1). Classification (NCBI taxonomy): domain Eukaryota; kingdom Metazoa; phylum Xenacoelomorpha; order Acoela; family Convolutidae; genus Convolutriloba; species Convolutriloba macropyga. The sequence continues at coordinate 79,854,518 of NC_134469.1, read as the reverse complement.
TGGAGATTAGGTCAGGATAATCAATAGCAATCTGTTTTTTGATTGGGCAATATTCTTGATCTACCTGATTGATTGTTATATGATTATTTGATTGATGTATTGAGAGTCCAAGAGCTGGAAACAAATCTCTACCCAATAGAGAACGATGTCCGCCGCTACTTGAATTTCTATTGCATTTGCGTACCAATTGCTGCTTTGAATTGAAGTTTGGAGAATGCCCACCGTATGAATAGGCTCGTTTGAAAATGTTTTCAATTGTTTAGGATTCGCATCGCGTATCCACTTCGATTTCGAGTCATGGGAAATGATGGAGTTCGCCAAGGATTCATTTATTATTGTGCATACGCTGCCCGAATCCACCAAAACATTTGCTGATGTATTGCCGAAAATTACAGGAAGATTGATTGCGTCCACCGAAGTTGTGGAATCTGTTGAAGATACTACTGCTACACAATTATCTTCATCTGAAGAATAGTTTGACTCCAAATCAGGATCAAAATTGGCCGAAATTTGATTGACATCTTCATTTTGATCATCATTTTCTACGTTATTGACCCGCGGCTTAGGTTTTGGGTACGAATTGGGATCTTTAGGTTTGCGAAAAACCTTTGCGAAGTGGTTTTCAATACCACAGTTATTGCATCTTTTTCCCCGAGCGGGACATTTATTACGGTGGTCAGAGGTCCAACTAGATCCACAGAAATGACAGGTTGTAGGCTTTTTCCGTGCTGTTGTATTCATATTGGAGGAAGGGGTAGCATTCGCGATGCGCATCCGTTGCAATTGGTTAACAGTTGAATGTGACTCGGTTTTACTTGCATTCATTTTTAGTTGGTTGAGCGTACCCATCTCGATATTAATTGCTATTGTCAATGCTTTTTCCGGGTCTACTGTTTCTTTAAGAAGCTCCTTTTGAATGTCTTCATTTTGCATGTTTGCGATAAAGACGTCCCGGATGATAGTGTCTCCTTTATCTCCTAGATCACAGTTTTCCAAAAGTTCTTTGAGATGTCCATAGAACTTCTCAATAGGTTCTCCCTTTTGCTGTTTTCGTGTGAGGAAGAGGTATCTATCGAAGGTTATATTATGGATCCGAATGAAAGTTGTATTTAGAACATCCCAAAGATCCTTCGTTGAGATTGTTTTGAGATTGATGGTAGAATTCTTTGAGTTGAATACGCGCCATCTTTCCATGCCTAAGCTCAAGTACATCAAAGAAGATGCTTTCCGATCACATAACTTCCACGGTTTGTCACCGCAAAGTATGCCGACTGCTATAACACGTTGACATTGATTTTTCCACGCTGTTTTTGCCTGCTCATTGCGGGTACGTCGGTCTCGCTCTGATTGTGCCGTCGAGTTAGTTGTCAATTGCGTCCTCATATGCTGGTTCAGGAGGTAAGAGAACATGTTCTGGAGGGTCCACCAAGAGGAGGTCCACTTCAATTCCTTCTCGGGCGAGGATTGCGAGTTTCAATTGTATTCTCCAATACTCCCAGCGAATTGGGGGTTCTAGTGTCGCCTTTTCCCAAAAAGGTTGAATTCTAAGTGGGGATTTGCCGCTGTCCTTTGTCGCTGACTGCGCCATGTTATACTTTATCTTATTGAACAGTTTAGGATTCGCGTTGCGAATACTTTGTCTCAAGAATGTGTTAGGAATTGCTGAGCGAATACACAACTAATTGTGTTTTACGAATTCTGATTATTGGAAACGCGGTGCGAATCCACTGCTAAGTTTAACTCAGGAATATGAAGAGCGTTTACAGAGTAACTTGAATTCAGACTGACTAAATGAAATTATGATTACTTATAATAAAATATTATGAACAAAGTATGAAATAATTTAGTAGACTAACGGGAATCTATTTATACGTGAATACTAAAAAGTCATCACCTTAGTTATGATATATTTATGATTTCTATATAATATAGAGGGTAGATTGATAATTAAGTACACATACAAATTTCGATATATATATATATATATATATATATATATATATATATATATATATATATATATATATATATATATATATAGGTATCATATGTATCACAGGTACATTCTTCTCGTAGGTTTCTCGTACGGCTCCTGGATAATTTTTAATGCGTTTTTATTTGGTATCCAAAATCTCAGTATGATTTATATGCCTCTTTTTAACGCCCAATCATTGCGTGTTCAGTATTTTAAAACTCCCAAATAAATAAACGTAGCATTATTACCGCAATGTGGCTGCTGTCAGATATTCTTGCTCTTGGATACGGTTGTCTAGGAACCAGAAAATTAAAGAAATTGATTTTGAATAATTTCAGGCTTAATGTGGTCACAGATTGTTCAGGATCGATTAATGTATACAATACCTACAAAAGAAGCATTTTCAATCAAATATTTTTTATTTTTTTTATCGTAATTTTTTTCTCTTTTTATTTTCCTTCTTAGTTCTCCCAATGTTGTTGATAGAAAATCAGTTGTCTTTTATAAAATATCTGTTAACTTTGTTGGCTTTCTGAATGAAAACATATTTACTGAACAATTCGACCACGTATCTTGATATCAAAATTCATTGAAAATATCTTTTGATAATTTTTTTGAAATTCAAACTAAAATAGTTCTAACTCCTCGAGATTTTTCCAGACATTTTATAATCAGAGCAGCAAAATTTATTCCAAGGACAATAAAAAGCGCTTTTGTACATTAATATATGTGTAATACTCGAGCAAAAATGACGAAGCCCTTTTAAAGTGATTTTTAAAGAATACGACAAACTGTTTTTGTTCAATTATCTGTTTGCTGGCATACATTTTCTGCTATATTTATGGTTTGCATAATTCAAAATAATTTTTGATATCTTTCAGAATTTTCTGAACTAACGGATTTCCTTCCAACCATGAGCAAGACTAAAGATAATCATCTATCTGGTTTTTCTAAAATTTCTATTATCTGGTTCCGCTTCGTCAGAAACTTATTGTAGTCACAGGTTGTTTGCTTAACAGTTATCCGCATTTTTTTAAAATTTTTAAATTTGACATTGTTGCCAGGTTATCATAAACTCCATATAAGGCTTTGATATGCTTGTGGTTGTCAACCTGGGCACCCTCGTGTGCTTGATCAAACCTGGCTTTGGGTCGCGGACTTCAACTCGAGAAGTCATATGCTCCCTAGGGGGGTGGGGGTGGGGCGAAATTGAATAGATTCTTCATGTTTCGCGACTTCACTAAGTTCGAAGAAATAAAAAGTTTTCGACAGAAATTGTTGAATTAGACTGAAGCAACAGGTGGGTTTATGATTCCATCCCACAGTCCATCAATAACAGTCTGAACGGTCTCCTTGTTGTATTGTGGATAGTACTTGTAAATTATATCCAGGTACTCGTCCTTGTCCTCTATATTTTTCCTCTCTATTTCTCCAGCCACTTCCTCCTGCAGCATGAACTCTTTGTTTCTCAGAACCGACACTTTCCCACCCGGAAAACCCACAATGTGGAATTGGGCGAACCAGAAACTTCCTGGCTTGTGCTTCTTGGCACCCTCAGGTTTCGCTTCCTTCCTACACATCCGCTCTAATTGCCTTCACAATATTTTCTACTAATTTTGACGTTCTCCCGGCTATTTTAGACGCTTTTTAGACTTGACAAATCTTGGCCAAGACTTGCATTTAGACTTGCCAAGTCTTGGAAAGACTTGCATTTAGACTGACAAGTATGAAAAAAGTGACATGATCATAGCTCTGAATCAGTACTGAAATGAGACTTGCAATTAGACGTCCACAGTATTGGTATTTACTTGGCGTTCAGTCTGGGGTAGGCTTAAATTGATAGGTTGGCTTGGAAATGGTAGCAAACGTTGTCGAGAAAAATTATGAGAAGTTATCTGTTTCTGTTCCACTTTTCTCATATAAACTAATAAACAGTAGAAATTGGAATGTTCTTTCTCATATTTCGTTTTTTGACAAAAGTTGTTATCAAAGTTTTGCAGGTTCAATGGCCAAATTTTAAGTTTCTTTCTGAATTTTCCAGGCCAAATGATAATAGGTAATTTTATCATGTAGCGTGAAGCCCCTAGTACGATAGACAACCCCAGTTACCGAGCTTGTGCAATTACATTGTAACTGATTATGAAAAAAAATATTGTACGGCAGGTGTGATTGCGGGGTGCAAAAAGCAACCTGACTTTTAACCCTGGCTCACAGGTGATTAAAATGCAACACTGAAAAATTTAACTTAGAGTCTAATATTTTTCTGGGCAATTAGAGCGAGATTTTTCCTTTGTGGTACAACAGGAAACTTCGAGAATAGGATTGTGTCTCCGTCTGGGGAAGTAGCTTCACAGGGAGGAGGGACTGCCTTTATTCTGTAGAACAGGTAGGGTTCACTCTTACTACCCATTTTGCCAGTGTATCGTAGGATCTCGTCTCCTCGCCTCACAAATCGGTTGAACATGTAGAAAGAAGGGTAGTCCTCAGATGTCTGTCCTAAAAGCCACAAAAACTAAAACTAATCAACTCTTGTAGTGAACTCTTGCACCAACTCTCTATTAGTTGCATGACTTATCAATAAACGAACTTAAGCCCTCACTCTTGCAGCGTTCTAGCCCCCAAAATTACCCCACTAATCTTGCACCATTTTACCCCCCTGCCCCCTAAAGGTAGCTTCACAAAAAAATCAGTTTCACTGTAGCGTAAGTTATGCAACTGTTGTGATCACAACCAGAGTTGACTGAAAGCATTACCACATTGTGGTTACCACTCTCTCGAAGTTTTTTGAACTTTCTCGAACTTGAATTGAACTCGAAGTCTAACAACTTCGCGGAGGCGATAAGAACCGGGTGGTAGTATTCAATGTGTGTTTCTCAATATTTGGAGGGTCATCAATACGAGCGGTGAGACATTTTGATCTAGCTGTTATTATTGTTAATATTTTTTATTGTTATTTCTTAGGTAATCCTTAAAACAATTTCAATTGAAGTTCGAAGAACTCTATGCCACAAAGTTTTATAATACTGAATTAAACTGCGGTAATTATTTTTTCATATATGTTAGATTAAAACTATTTTACAAAATGAATAAAATCACAAATCAAAATTGATATCTCATCGATTTTAGAAACAATCAAAATATGTTTTTTCGGGGTCGCACCAAAAGAAGATATTGACCAGACCTAGCGGACCAAACGTCAAGCATGGGCCAGACCGAACAGACCAAATTAAGGTATGGACCAGAGTGATAGCGTGACCATAAAACTCCGTTCAGACTATGATAGAGGGTCGCTGCAGATCCCCTGTTCAAGACCTATTTCATCTGGGCCATACCTGTTTTGGGGCAATTCTGGGGATAGATTATCAAAGAATGGAACTGAACGAGACTGAAACTGGACATAAATGAAACTCTGAAATGGGTTGCAGCAAATTAACATTGAGAAAAGAAACTAGCAGAATATAAAATTGGTTTAAGTGAAACGAAAAAAAAAACAAACACGTAATAACAGCTCATATTATCCAAAGTTTAGGGCCCGTTAAACAAATACTTTCGACATAATCTAGAATGTTATTTTATTAAGGTTATTAATGTTTATCTGAACGTTATTACAATCAGCAAATTTATTCCACTGATGAAAACATAGCAACTGTGGCCTGGTTTTTTCACACAAAAGCGCGCATTGTCTGTTGATAGTACCCCACAGTTGAATTCTTGTCGTATACGTCTTCAGAAGACTCTGATTCACCTTACCGCACTAGAGTATAAACAGCCTCTTTCGAAAAGGTAATTTTCGCTTGTTTAGTATCTTGTAGTTATCGCTATTTTTTTCCACCACACTGCCATTGTTGATATTTGGGTGCATCATTTATACATCTGGACAAAAAATTAACTGTGAACATTGATATCCGGCCTTATCGGCTATGCCAGATTAAGAGGACATTTCAACAGACATTTGGATTCTCTGAACCACTTTTCGGTCTCCATGCGCTGCAGACTGATGAGATGAGTTCCTTAATTCGAGTCGACTAGAGTTGATGAGTTTTCGCTTGCAATCATTCATGTGAAAACGCTCAATTTAGCGTTCTTGGTCGACTGTGTATTTGTCTCTTGCTTGTCTGATTCCAAGAACCAGAACCGATTTGAAAAGTTGCTTCCGAGTGTCTATGATGTAGCCAACCCAGGCCGGTATAATGGTGTGATCTTCTGTCTCTGCTAGTGCGAACGAGCAACGATCGTTCTTGATTCTAGGGAACTCCTGTCTCAGTTAACTTCTCGCCAACTCCTTGTACTAGTTGTTTGCATTCCGTTTCGAACCTTAAACTAATTTTGTTATTTGATAATCTAACTTCTCTCCATCGGACCCAAGTTTCACAAGTTCCTTTGTCTGCTTGAGATACCCTTCTTCTTGAGTAGATGAACAACTTGACAAACAACTTGATGCATCGCATTGCCTTCATTTGCTGAGAGAAGAAAAAAAATCCATAGCTTTTCCGGCCTGCGGGTAAGCACAGAATTCTCAATTTTGTCAGACCATGTTTTTTGAAAACTGCTGCCACTTAGCGCGCTTTGTATTTGTCGACTTGAACCACTGGGTCCCCATTTCAATTTGCAGACTCATTTGACTGGCTTTACCTCTATTTCTGTGGGTGCTCTCATCAGATCCAGATCCTGATGTCCCGGAGATCCTTGAATTCGCGTTTCATAGCCGGGCAACACAGGTCCCAATGCTTAACTTGCTCGGCTTCGTAAACTCTATTATGTTCCCCAGTCAGAAGGAGATGGCTCCTCACTTATCTCATAAAGTTTGGAGCTCTTATTGTTCGTGTCCCTCTTCTGTGCTGTGCACCTCTCCGTCAATCCTGTTCATCCTCCTTGAAGCCAGCTGTCTCTGTAGTTGAACATTTTTCTGTGCCACTGCCCCCTAGGGACTGTGAGCCGCTCAGTAACCCTCTCGTTGCGATAGAGTCTTCCAATGCTGGTCTTTCAACAATCAATCTTTTTCTGTGTTTTTTATTGACCATTCACGCGTTCTGTGTCATGCCACCTAATATATATTGCAGTAGATGGGCTCTGTCTCTCAGTTTTTTCTTTTTCTGGATGATCATAATCTAGGTTTAGATTTTCAGTTGTTCAACTCCTTGTCTAGTAGTTCAAACGTCTCTGTTTCATCACATTTTGAGCACACTTAGGATTTGCTGATGATAAGATGTCAAACTTTGCATGCGTGAGTTGAGTTGGGTATATACATTAGGTATACTTCTATTGCTTTGGGTTCAATGAGTGTGGCCTAAAGTGTGACCAAAAAACACAATAACTGCGACCAAAAAAATTGTGACCAAAAATAGACAATTTAGTAATTGAACGCTAAAGTTTTTCACTTTGCTGTGCTGGCCATTTTTACATTGCTGATATCACAATCATTTTTTTTATTGTTCCTGCGTGCAGAACACCTGCTATCTATATCACCTTGGGAATGCCTGACACAATAAGCAGACATCTTAAAATCTCTTGCAATGAAAATTTCTTCTATTGCTAAAAAAAATTTTCACACATGCTTTTTCTGGCTCTCAGAAATGCCATATGAACATAAAAATATTCTCTATTCTTCGCTATGTAACTTTATTCAGCATTATGAAACAAAAACTTTTTTTCGTGCAGCCTTTCCCATTTCAAATGCACTTTAAGAAAATGATCGTTAGTAACGCCACTGAACGAAGAGACGACGCAAGAAGAGAATTGTACGAAAGGACAGTGCCTTAAGAAAATGTAAGGTTTTTGAAGGGTAAAAAACCAGGAGGATGCTCGTCTATCTTTTCATAGCTATTATTTTGAATAAAATTTGTGAGGGAGGCTGAACTCCTCTATGTTAAAAAAAGTAACACTGAATTAACTGAGTACATTTAGTCTTGTGTAAAAGTTTCAGACAGTTTATTTTACAGGTATTATGTTAAATGAGTAATTGTTATAATGCCTGATATGAGTAACTGTTATCATAATTGTTTTGATAGATGAGTAAATGTTACCATTTACCTTCTTGAGTAAAGACGTGCAGAGGTACAGGATGAACGAGAGGAGATATTCTGGTTCCAAAATCCACCAAATAAAGGTCGCCTGGACTACAAAAAATTAGACAAATCTTGTCAATCTCAATTTTAATGAAATTCATTTCAGTTGACCACGGTTTGATCAGCACACTACATACGGTTTGGAACGTCTAATCAGGAGTTAATGTCTTATAGGTGAACTTAATGTTCTAGTTCTACAACAGAAATATTTATGTGGTTCGGTTGAATCAGATAACTTTTTACTCCCTCCCTCTAAATCTACTGAAGGAATCCTTAAGGAAAATTTTCATATGTTCCTTTGACGCCGCAACAGATACGAAAATGAGACATATTCGATTATTAGAAACTAAACGCAGAGATTGGCAAGATTCTGTGTGATAGATGAGTTCCTTTTGAGGTTTTTGACAATGAAGACAAAGTGTCCGTTTTCAAATCCAGGTCTGTTCTCAGTGTATGTCCACGTGACATAGCTCTCAATTCCCAGTTGGGTGAGGAAGATACATGATCCGTAAGCAGCCACAAAACATGCCCCTCCCTTGTTAGTCTCCAGTTGTTTCAGCAGAATATCTATTGGCAGTCCTGTCATTTCACCCCCATTAGCGCCTCCCCCATTTTGTGCACTAGTCTGCAACAGAATGAGTTAAATAACTATACAGCTTAAAAAAACTCATCATATTTAAATTATGGCTTCAATTTAATAAATTGGGGGCGGTTGGTTGGGGTGGAACGATGTGTAGGGGGTGGGGACTGACGGGGGGGGGGGGGGGTAAAGAGTGTGTGTGTGTGTGTGTGTGTGTGTGTGTGTGTGTGTATGTGTGGGGGGTTTAAAGAGTGTGTTTGTGTGTGTGTATGTGTGTGTGTTTGTGTGTGCGGGGAGGGGGGGGGGGTAAAGAGTGGGGGGGGGGGGTTTAGTGAAAGTGAATCGCTTGTTCAGACCCTAGTAAGACGCACAGAGCTTTAATTTGATACCACATGTGTTTGTCTGAGATGCCCTCGAACAATCAAACAAAAAAGTTGAGCTGGCAGAAAGTTCTCTTGTGTTTTTTTTTCAAAAAATATGGAGGAACAATAATATACCAAATCTTATGGTTAATTCAAATTCTTCCCAACTTTATCCAAATCAGGAATTTAAAAGAAAAATAAACAGTTGGCCTGGAAAAATAGGAAAGCGCTGCTTAAAGGGTAAAGCTGTGAATTATATCTCAGAGATGTTGAAGCTGAAAAATGATGGCGTTAAGAAGTGGTATCTATGCTAATTAACATTTTATGATAGAACATATAGCAGTATTTTTCTGATGTGCTAGAAAATAGCAAAGCATAATTGAAAGGTTCAAAGTATCATTAAAAAGTTCAATTTATTGCAAAACTTTGAGCAAAGATTTATTTTACTAGTCAAAAATTAAGCTGATCTCAAATTTTGATTGAACTGATTATTATTTGACTTGAAATCTAGAAACGTGACCTCATTATGTTATGCTCCCACGATTGCGCGTTCCATAATTTAATGGTTAACATGAGACTGACCATCATTTGTCACACTTTGTTTTTGCTCGACTATAACTATCTCGTCACGGCTGGTATCAATTTTTTTTTTGCAAATTTTCTGATTAAGTGGTTTGATGATACCCGGGTCACCGATCATATAAATTTGTTTGATTATATATTGGGTCATATACGATTCTTAGTAATCATTCTAGCTCATATATAATTCTTAACAATCTTAGGTCATATATAACATGTATGATTTGTTCGTTGTCTTACAAAGATCATACATGAATTCTTCGTTTCATGCTATGATCATACTAAAAAATCAATTAAGGAGAGTATAATATCATGTACAATTCTTGTATGAAATCAAAGGAACCTCAACCCTGGGTGGTGTTTATGATTAGCGAAGCTTTTTTTTTACTATTGGTTTAATATAAATCATTGCTTGTGACGTAGCCTGCATGCACTGTTTTTAGAGTTGCTGTGATCGGACAACGTTTATTATTGACAAGTCTCTCTATTAGGAATAGGAAAATGAATCAATCGGCACCCCAAACTCATTTAATGGTTTTTCGAATTATAACAAATTTTCCCAAAATCAGCGACAATCAAAAATTACCGAACAAATTTGCCATTCCTCGTCACTAATCTCGGCAGCAAGAAAAAGCGACAACAGCACTGCAAAAATTGGTGACTAATCCCACAAAATCAAATGACTAGGTTAGAGACGGTGACGATATCAAAGGACTAGAATCAATTACAGGTGTCGCTAGTATTCGCGCAGTGTTAAATGTGAAAACCAGCGACCTATATACCAAAATTGGAGGCTGTCGAACATTTTCGCGTTCGCTTACTTTCTTGATCCTAATACATGTGCTTAAAAACATGCGTAAAACAGTGACCAGCCGAATATATGTACCCGAGCAAATGTACTTTTGCAATTTAATGCAGAGCAGAGCAGAGCAGACGAAAAGCCGGACATTTTCTTTTTGTGCACCCTCAGCTTAGTGGGCGTATATTTTTTGCATGGGGGTGCATAGCGTACGGGGAGCAGAAACGGAAAAGATCCGAAAAACCTTGCATTGCCTCAAAAATAGTTTCGTTTAAATGCATTTGAAGCACTCACGTGGACTTTTTAAAAAGCCCAAAATCTGCAGTGCCAGAAGTATAAATGACAGAAAATGCTACATAACCAGAAGTTGACTTCCGTTGACTTTCGTCACTTTAAAACATGCGCGTTTTGTGTTTTAAGCATGGATAAGTGACACTGCAGAAGTCACTACAAAATTCTGAGTTATCTCTCACCGCTTGGCAGTTCTCGATAAGCACAGGAAGTTCTCAGTGACTTCAGTCATTGTCACGTAACCATTACTTAATTGAGCTTAAACCACACGTGCACATTTTAAAAAGCCCAAAATCTGCAGTGCCAGAAGTCAAAATGACAGAAGTTGCTACTTAACCAGAAGTTGAATTTCGATGACTTTCGTCATTTTAAAACGTGCGCGTTTTGTGTTTTAAGCATGGTTAAGTGACTCTGCAGAAGTCACTTCGAAATTCTGACTTAATATCTCGGAACGCTTCGCGGTTCTTGATAAACGACAGAAGTTCTCAGTGACTTCAGGCAGAGTCACTTAACCACTACTAAATGCCTATACAAAAGATTCTTCAATCAAAAACAAGCACGAATAATTTACTCCGCCTCAAGTAGAGAGTCGCACGCTATACCGTTAGAGCCAAAATGGCCAAACTAAGTTATATTTTAAGAGTCTGGGCCGATAAATTTTATTTATTTTTCTGCTTTTTATAAGCACAGTTTGTCTGAACTTGGTTGTATAACTAACCACTTTCCAAAGGTGGCTGTTAAAGTTCGTGAATGGCTGTGTCTCGTAGAACTTCTTCACATAAATATTCAGAAACTGAACTCGATCTTTTTCCAATAGAGAGACACTTTCGTCTGTAAATTGGAGGTTGTTCTTCAGAAAGGCTACAGCTCTGGTTTTGTCACACGGCGGCATTGCTAATGTACGGCAAAACCTCTTTATCATCAAATAATTTACTAGTGTTCACCTGCTTGGTTGATTAGATTTGTTGTCACACACAACCTGTTGTGCTATTATGTTAGTTATAACTAAACTAGTTAAACGATATTAAATAGTTACAATTTAGAACACTATTATGAATGATTGGTTACAAATGTTCGAAATGATTCAATTTGAGGCAAGATAACTTTATTAAGCAACGTTAATCTTTTATAATTTTGCTCAAGGTAGAGTACAAATATGAAACAAGTTAGTTCAAATGATTCTAAGATCAACTTTTGTAAAGTGAAATGCAAATTTGTTCTTACTCTTTAAAGTTTAGTACTTTTAGCACACAGCTGATCGAGTTTGAGCTAAAGATTTCTTCACGTAATAAAATATACGCCCTTAAATGAACTCTTGTCAACCATTCAAAGCTCTGTAATTTAAACCTGTATGGCCTGAAGGCGGTGCATGATATCATTCCCTAATTTTCTGTGAGCTAATTTTTCATAGCGCCGCAGAGGTATACCCAAAACGTCACGGGCAAATTTGCCCGATCTGTGTACCTCTTGTTCGTTTTTTCTATGTTAATACATTGAAAATGCAAAAATATCGGGAAAATAGATATTTAGCAAAAACAGGCAAAATTGAGGGGAATTGCGCAAACCGTGTTCGCAAAGGTCTTCACATTTTAACTCGCAAAATAGAGATACAAGCTGTGTAACCTATTTTTTGCGCGCTATGTAACTCTCGATTTCGCACTGAAGGTATCTAATTTTCTCAATGAATGTATCTATAATCCGCAATTAAGCCTAATCAAATGCGTGTTTTTGAGCTTGTAAAAGTGGTTTAGAGTTTTAATAGTGGATAGCAATTAAGTGATTAAAAGTTGTTTACAGGTTAACAATATACCAAATCGTACAAACTTCATGGTTTTTCAGGCTTTTTTGTATACTAGTATCATCGCTTTGAGCTAATTTCATGAAAATTTGACAAAGAAATCAATTTCAAAAAAATCCTTCAGTTTCAATTTACTGTAAATACAGAGCAAAGTCACTCTCATCGTCAAATGTTTGTCAAAAAGCTTGTCACAAAGTAACTTTTTTCAAAAAATTTTGGAAACAGAACCCGCGAACAAACCACAAAAAGTGAAGTTGTTAGAAACTCCAAAAAATTGTTATTCAACATCAACATCGACTCAAATTTAATCATTTACAATTTGGCCAGGGTCCTGAGAATCAATGATGTATTTTTTAAGGGAGAAAGACTTAAATCAGTTTTGCATGCATTACACTATTGCACGTTTTGAGGAGCTGCCTAAAATTTCAAAGGCAACTCACAGAAAACAAAGTTTCACAAATAAGTTTAACCATTGAACTTTCATTTCTATTATGAAGCATTGACGTTATAAATAAAAAATGATATATAATATTGGTAAAATGACAACTTTGTATTGAATGAAAGTTATATAAAAAAAAACTTTTTTTTAAATTGAATGTCTAAGAATACAACTTCTGCATTAATGGGAGGTCTATTCTGTCACCACAAACAAGACGCATTCAAAAAGCATTGAATATTTAGTGAGATATCATGTGCTCCCAAAACTGCAAGAAAAAGATTTTTCTTTTCTTTTAAGCTGCAGCTTCAGAAAAACTACAACCTGGTTGCCCCAGACTTGAAATCGTTGAAATCTAAACCAAAAAGTCAGAAAGACCAAATTTTAAAACACATAATGAAAAGAAAAAACATAAATCAATATCAGCTGTACCTGAAAGACAAGGAAAACCCACAAAGGTTACAAGGAAGAGAGAAAGGATATAAAATAGTTCCGTTTTTTGATTGTGTGTTTTAAAAAACAACAGTTTTCAAACAATCCTCATTGTTCTCTGAATCCCTATCAACGAGTGATCAAAAATTGCGCAGCAATTTAAAAAAACACTGACAAACAGTTCGACCCAAAGGGTTACAAGACTTTTTTTAAAATGAAACAGCCTTTTTGAGATACATTTGAAAAAATTGGCAAAACTGAATGATGTATATTGTTTGTTATATCACATAGACAATTGATTATCACTTTGGCGAGCCTAGTGCCAATATCAATGATGCAAGTAGTCATCAATTATTTCAGTAGGAGCTGGCTACTCTTCTAAATTTAGTTAATTCTGATATTCACAGACAATTCGGTGTCATTTAAACCTGCTAGCAGATAAAGAGATCAAGACTTCTGACTTGATTGCAAAGCACTTTATTGTGCTTAAATCAACCCGTGGTATTCATCATGTTATGTTTTTTGATCAGCAAAATTGTTTTTTAAATTTTTTTCTTTTATTTTTTATGAATTAGCTACAAGAGAACCTGCCTAATTATATTGACCGAGAAACCTCATATTGCTTGTGATATACTTTCAAGGCAAAAGAACCAGGGGAAACAATATTTCATATTCCTTCTGAAGCCGGAGAAAGGCCACTGACCAATGAAGAATTATGTACAATGGCTCGGCTCTACTGAACGTTTTGTCCTTACAAAAATTTTGCCATCATTGTTAACACCAAGTTATCTTAGTGTTTGGTGACTGCCCTTTTTCAACCTATTCTACAGAAAATAAGATTTTTATAAGGAAGAGAGCAATGCTACTGCCAAAGATTGCATTCGATTTGAAGCAACTAATCAATCGTTTTTGTTTATTTTATTTATGGGAATATCAGAAATATCCTTCCTTTACTGAAAAGTCTTTTTTTAAATAAAAGGGGCTAATTCATAAGACGACAACCATACCCAGATCATAAATAAAACAACGCTAACAGAGTAAACAGAGGGTAGAAAACAGGAATTGATCTGGAAAATCCCGAGCGTTCCACTATCAGAATTCTCCAAAAGTTGCCGGCACACAAAAACACAATTCGTTTAGCCTGAGGACTACACACAAAACATGTAACAAACACCCTGAGGTTAGAGAAAGTTTGTAAACTGAAAGAACAGCAAAAAAGGACTGATAATTTTTCCCCAAGTGAACAAATAATTTTAGAGTCGAAGTTAGCAAAACACTCAGTTGCGCTTTTTTGAATGGAAAGTTACTAACTGTCACATAGCTAGAATTTGATCACAAAAATCAGATCTTTCGTTGGAACTCTTAGGCAGAACACAAAGGTTAAAAAATGTCAAGTCTTAAGTTTTTTACATATGACATTGATGAGATTTAGTCTCTTGACTTTGCACATATCGATAAACTTTCAACGTACGACCAAGAAGTAATGTTTTATAGATTGGAGTTGATTGCTTTTCGCGTTATCTTTGTGCTCAACAACAACAGTTGAAACTTTCAAGCGAAATACAAAACACAGGCGCAGAAGGTTTGTATTGACGGAAGAATAGATTTTAAATAGGCTTCTCACGAAATGTGTAAGAAAAACAAAAGCTGAAACACAAAGACTTCAGCAAAAAAATCTGCTATTGCGGAGAGAAAAATTTGTTCTCCAATAAATTTCGGTCCGCAAAAAAATTGAAAACAATAAGACGTATTCACACTTTGATCAATCACAGAACTTGTTGAAAACGATCAATACAAGAGCAAAAGTTGATAAAATGAAAAAGGAGCTCTAATCAAAATTACAGAAAAACGTTCATGTTTTTTGTCATTATCAATCAAGCCCCCCAGCAAATTACTTCGCCGTTCATTCAACATCTTAACATATATTCTAATTGATTCAACAAAAACAGTTCAACCATTTTCTTAGTTCGTACAATTTAAAGACAACAGCAGCCAAACAATAAAACTTGAAAGAGTGTGCGATACGTGTTTTGTAGAATGTGTAAACACTCTGACGAATTTCAAAAAAAAAAATTTTAATGAAGAAATCCACTTTGAAGTTGGTTGCAGAGTAGCTTTCGGAGATATTTTTTATCCCAGTCAAAAACCATTGAGGCAAAGAACAATAAATAATAAAAAATGGGTTATTTGTTCCAAGCATAGTACATTGAACTATCTCGAAACTATATAAAGGCGAAAAAGTTAAAAACTGCTGGTTCATATGAAATTTGAACACAACGACACGCATCTTAAATATGATAATCATTTTAAAAAGTCAGAGGAATTTTTTTAAACTTTTTTGCAGGAAGTACTTTTTCAGAGTAGGAAATTATTAGTATTTTAGAATTCAAAGGGACGGATTGAGAGACAAATGTGGTGTTTATATCGAATACAAAATGTTATCATCTATTCAAAATTTATCAAAAGGTGATGACGACTATCTTTGGAGACTATCCAACGGACCTGCTGGTCCAAAAACAGTAAATTTGGTCAAACGAAGAATATGGAGCACCAGTACGTGGGAAACGCAGAAGCCCCACTATTTCGTGTCATTGATTCGAAACAATGAATGAAAAACTGTATTCATTGAGAAATCGAACAACTACGTAAATTTTTTTTGAATTTCATTATATTCAATTGAACCTCAATTTGAATCTCAATTTATTCAATTGAGAATATAGGCAACAGTTGTCAAAAAATTTTCGAAAGGTTCAGGTACAGTTGTGAACAGAAAAAGATCTGTTAGTACCTTACACAAATACAAGAATCAAAATTTTTAATTTCAAAAAAATTGTTTAATTTCAGGCATACTATTTGGAAGAGGGGTTAATTTACACTTTTCTGGATAATAAAGTAACGTGGAAGGGGTCTTGTCTTATCAGTCAATGCCTTAATTATTTAAAGATAATTGATTTTTCAAGCACTAATTGAAATGGTTGATGTAACCAAGAGTAAACCAAATTAAATGTGAAATAATTGTGAAGATTCAAATGAGAGGCTCAATGGTTGGTCATGGAACGTCTTAAAATAGAAAAGCAACTGAAAGCCGCAAAATCATTACCAGAAACAACCGTTCTCAAGAAAGTCAGTTGATTTTTTTTATCAGAGTTGGAAACGTTTAATAATGTGGTGTCGGCTGAAGCAATTGACACAGTATTAGATTTCTTTGAGACAGAAACTCTAATTGATACTTTTGATAACTTTCATTACAAAAAAAATAAAACCACTTTATTTTCATGACGGTCCGATGCTTAACTTTGATTTTCTTGAAGATAAACACAATTATATTGTTTAACAATTGATTTTCAAAAAGTGAATGAAAAGTCACACGCAGCAGGGACAGCGATTTGACGCCGCAAAAAAATCACTATATCGATGCAACAACATAGACCGACTTATCTACAAAAAGGCATTTCAAGATCGAAAAAAGGGGCAGTTAAGCTCAAGAGGTTTTCCTTAAAGTGGTTTCTTGTCCCAAAAGATAGATAAAAACAATTGACATGACTATCAAGGTTATCTTTATATAAACGAACCGGCAAAATTAATGCCATAGATAACTTGACGGACAATGTAGCTCCACAAAAAAACTAAGTGCAATTTTTGTTCATTAATAATTCATTATGTAGCCAGAAGGCAATATAAAAACTTGAGAAAAACACCGTGTCAGCAACGTATCTCTCAAATTTTAATTAAGGAGATCCGAAAATGACTTTGCTGTTATTTTTGAGTCAAACAGAAGCTAAAACGTTAAAATAGCTGAAGCCAACATCTACGACTAAAGCATTATCATTTTCGATCATATATTTTTACATCAAATGGAAAACACTCAAAACTCACTTACTGTATCGCTAGATAGCAGTGTTACCACATGTTTTTTTTTATCTGAAAGCCTTGTCCACATAAAAAAGCGAAACTGTGGTTCCTTATATTGCTTTTATATCATGTTCCACGGATTGTAACATGAACGAGAATTAACGGTATCTCCACCTAAGAAAAATTAGTACGAGGCCATCTGATTAACAATATTTTGTCCTACACCAATCATTTATTTCTGAAAACGGTATCGCAAAAGCTGGAATTCCTTTTTCAACGATATCGAACCAGCTGTTTTTTTTACAGTAACCAGCAACTTGAAAGATGTTGAGCTTTTAAATTAAAGTGTTGTGATCATAACATCACTCTTGAAGAATATCCAGATTGTTTCACATTAATCGATTAATAATGCTGCCAAAAAAGCTTGACGACAAATACAAGCTTTTGAAGTTCCACTCCTGTGGAGTATTTGCAGCAATAAATTTCTCAAAACCTAATGAGCCTTTATTCGTAGCTGTTAAGGCTCAGTAGACTACTTGGGACTCACTGGTTTTTAACTAGTAGAATTGAAAAGAAAATGTTCACAGATCTACTGGATTTACCATTGCAAACCATTTTGGGATGAGATCTCTATAAAACAAATTGTATAACAAAATGAGCCAGCTATACACTCAAACCGACCCAACTCAAAAAATTAGTCCAAAGAAATAGGTTTACTTTGTTTTTATCTATTGATATTGTTCACATTTAGTAGAATCATGACGTTATTTTGTCCATGAATGATAAAGTGTTGTTACGGTTTGCAAAGTATTTATTATTTTTAGTTTTTTCTTTTGAACATTTTTCAAACTGATAAGACGCAAGACGGTGATCAGTAGAACAAAATGATGCTTCATAAAAAACAGTTTCATTGTAATATTAAGACAGCCAAAAGTTCCTCAGCAAAAAATATTTAATCTTTGAGAATTCAGGTTAATGCTCACTTTTGTGTACCTCATCAAAGCGACTATTCGTTACGAATTGAAAAAATCTTGTTTGAGTTTGTACATTCTTTTTGGAAGGATGAAAAACTGTAGTAAGTCTTTTTCAATTAAATAACTCAATTAAACATGTAATTTCGTTTGTTGAATGCCAAAAAATCATAATAAAATCATAATAAGGAATAGTATAAAGATTTGATCAACGTGTTTCCTCCCCGTAACGAGTTCAGTAATGTTTTGATGGCTACAAATTGCTAAGTTTTCTATCTTGGTTTTGAAATTTTTTGTTTGAAAGAAAAAGATTAACAAAAACTTTTCTCGAAATTTCAGAAAAATAGTCAGGAGACCCTTCGCTCAATGCTTCAACCAATGTATCACCTTTCCTTCGTCAATCAAGCGTTCTGAAACCAATATTTTTTCATTTTTAACGGTGGATCTTCCCACTCTGATTCTTGATTGTTGGAACTGATAATTATTCTTACGGCTTGCCCATAACAAAAATTTTATTGCATCATAGATTTCAGATTTTTGTGTGTTTTAGTGACACTTTACTGATCAGTTTCCATCTATGAATAGTCAAAGAAGTTTTCAGTCATATTACACAATATCTTTTTTTAGAGCCTCCAATTTTTTCATATTCGTTTTCTCTCTATACTATTTTAAGGTTATCTTTCGGAGAGATAAAGTTATTAATAAAAAAGTGCTCACAAGTGCATACACAAAACACATCTCATCTGCATTCATTGGCCAAAAAAACTCGGAGGGATAAAGTTAGTGATTCCGATGCAAAAAAATCGGAAAAATAGGTAGATAGTTTAAATTTTTTTTTCCTTAATCTAAACAAGCACCAATATATGGGAAGATTCACATTATTGCATAACAAACAATGTTTCCAATTAACAAGTGAAAGTGAACTGCTTTCCTTAAGGTTTGTTTCTGTACCGTAAAAACAACTTACACTAAGCACTATGAAAGTATACTACGTTGTTTGGGCCCTGAGAGCGCACACTTTTCTATTGAAAGGTCAAAAAATCGTGTTTGGCGTAGTTAAACTAGACACTAACAACAAGTTGTTAACTAAAGCATTTCTTGTCAGTCTTAGGTCGAACATGTTTCTGTTCAATAGCAGGTTGATCATAAACATCACAAGCCACAATAAATTTAATCTGAACCAGTTTTGAGCACTTATAGTGCCGTTTTGCTTTTAAACAAATTTTACAAAATTTTCAGAGAGGTTGTTGACCTGAAATCTTTTTGGTTGCACATATTTTTAATAGACGACAAAAAAAGAGATAAAATAACGTAAGCAGATGAAACATACAGGACAAAACTAATTGTAATTATTCAACATAAGAGTTGATTCACGACACTTTGTCGAAAACAAAAATACACTTCTCTTCTTATTGTTAATATTTCTCTTCCTTCAATCTTTTTGTTTCAAAAAGCCCTTTTTATGGGCTCACAGTACACATTGCCGTTTGTTACCTAATCTATCACAGAATTCATCTTCAATACAAATCTTCCAAATGATAACTTCTGAAAGTTGTTCTACGACGACAATTTGAAAGAAATACACTTACAAGAAAATCAGAACTGGTACTGGAGAGGTCTTGAAAATCAGAAAAATCGAGGCTGCCGGAAAATACCCAAAAATGATTGGTTTATTGATCTTATAATGGTCTTGCCTTGTCTTTGATTCCATTATTCGTTTCTTGATATACTTTGTAGTATTCAACACTTTGTTTGGTTTGGTGTTTTCATATTTTAAGTGAGATTTTTCCAGATAGCTAAACCAAATTCTAATTCGAGTATTCTCTGGTAATGGTTACCGGTAATATCTTTTTTGTTTTTTTAATTCTTTTTATTATTTTCATTTAGCCTTAGAGAGAGCCCACCCCTTGAATATACCCAGCGGAGACAAATGTCTCAATGAAGGTCGACTCCCCATTGTCCACAACATTAACTGATTATTTTTGAGCCAAGTTTTGAAAAGACAACTATCAGAAAACAGTTGGAACTAAGTGTGTATTATACATTTTCAAACTCGATAAACTAAAAAATACACGTTTTAAAAACTCAAAAACCAGATTATAATGTGTTTTTTTATGTGCAAACTAATAATTATGTAAGTTGAAGTCATTTTATAAATGGCTTAATAAAGCTTTGAAGCGTGCACTTCTTTCGAATGCACAGATTTTTTCTCATTGTTAGAGAGAAAGAGAGTTGTATTGTTTAATAATTAGAGATGTGGAACGATGAAGAAAAGGTATGCACACGTTTGTTTTATTATACTGAATTTCAGACGTAAGGTAGCGCCCGATTTTTTCTCAAAATTTTAAATTTAGTTTTTGAAAAGATTTCACACCAACTACATGCAAATGCTGGCAAAAATTTTAAACAACTGCCTCACGGCGGCTATTTTAATGGCGTATCATTGCAACATGTTAGAAAACTGGTCCTAGGACAGCGGTTTTGTAAATATGTTAAAAGGCCGAGCTCCATTGAGACTTCTTTAAACAAGGCGACTCGGTAATGTGCGATCGCACATAAGGTTCCGACCCCGCTCATCCACAATTTTGGCTTGATTGTCTACCAAATGAGGAACATAGAAAAATCCAGTTAGACAATAAAGAACAAAAACAGTAAATTTGGAAAATTCGCTTATAATTATTAAAAACAATTAAATTCAAAGTAATGAAAACCATTTGAAATCAACTAAAATATCCCATAGGTTTACAATTACCAATGCTTCTGTAGAAGGGGATTAACAACTGGAGTAAAAATGGCGCATTAGATTGATGATATGTGCAAATATTAAGAAAGCGAGTCAAGACAACAAAAAAAATCAAACAACAGCAACAACAAAAATTAATTACATCAAAAACTGCATGTCCGTTTTAAAAAACAAAACTTAATAACAAAGCCAAAAAACTGCCAGATAAAACTTATATTAAATAAAATAACTTGTAATTCACCAGAAAAGAAAAGGGAGTAGTCAATAAAAAGGCTTGGTAACAATTAGACAATAAAGAACAAAAACAGTAAAGTTGAAAAATTCGCTTATTTTTTTTTTAAATCAATTAATTTCAAAATAATGAAAACCATTAGATATCAAATAAAATATCCCAGAGTTGTACCATTACCAATTCTTCCGTAGAAGGAATTAAGAGCTGCCGGTTTTCAATTTTTTTCGCGGTTACAAAAAGAACATATAGACAACAAACAAAAAATCAAATCAAACTTGACAGAAAACGCTTTCGAAACCGTAAAGCCATACTATGGCCATCAAAATATGTTCAATTGCACTTTCTGCAAACACCGGTAATGTATTATGTGACCTCTCATTAATGAAGCTAGGTAACAAGTAGACAAAAATGGAAAACAAAATGCAAAAATAAGAAACACTTTAATTTTTTTCGAAGACATGAACGCCATTAATTACAGAATAAAAAAATTAATTAGGTTTGTATATTCGTCCAAAAGAAGCCTATGAGAATTGCAATTATCCAGAATATGTCTTATGTCTACAAAAAGAACGTCAAACATGACAAAAATTAAAATTAATTTACTTTTTTTTCGGGTCGAAGCCAGTAAAGTCAACGAATTCCTTAAAAAAAATTAGATTGTGGGACACTTATCCCCTTCTGCGACCTTCCTTTGACAACAATAATGTAATAACTGGCCTGTTATTAAGGAGACTAGGTAACAGTCGGACAATGAAGGAACAAAATTGCGAAGTTAAAAAGTTTTTTTTTAATTTAGAAACAATTGTTTTCAGAGTCACGAAAGCCATCAGCTATCTATTAGTATCAGAAAATTGGCTCATCTTTTCTTCAATGAAAAACGAATGAAACCGGTCCATTGTACAGTAAAATTTCATACGACTAAAAACACAAAGTAAAAACGGCAGTTTAAAACAATTTGAAAAAAAATCAATTAAATTTTTCGAGAAAGTAGTGTCGAAGCCGTTTAAATTTTAATCTATATCTTCAAGCATTTTCATAATATCAATTGTGCCTTATTTTTACAGCCAATAATGTGATATATGAACTGTCATTAACGTGATAATGTGACAGAACTAGAAAACGTGAAAAATGGGCAAATACGTAAAAATTAAGAAAATCAGAAATCTAGTTGTATCAAAGCCAGTAGCCATAACTTAAGGCCTAAAACTGCAATAAAGATTGAGTTTGATTTCAATAGAAAGAAGAAGCATTCTTTCATTGGGGACAATAAGCTACAAGTAAAGAGAAAGAGAAAAAGAGAGGCAAAAGTTCAATGTCTTTACTTATTTTAAAGTCAAATACCTTTAAAAGTCAAAACGACCATGAGTTTTCAAGTAATCAACTAAAAACAAAAAAGTGGAGCTAATTAGGAACCCAATTGGAACTATCATTATTGAGTTTTTCTTTAAATGTTCTGTTATTTAATTATTGTAGAAGAGATCGAGTTTTTTTATGAAAAAGACCGACTGTTTACAATCCGAATTATTTGTGGATTATACCCGTCCAAGATTGGTCCAAAACTAGGCCTGCTAATGCTGTTTGTTCTTTAAGAACATTTAATTATTCGATTGTTATAGATATTGATTTTTTGTTAGTTAAAAAATCGAAAATAGATGCTGCGTGTTTGATAATCAACGAATGAATTTAACAAAAAACGGCCAAGTTTTAATTACAGTGCACTCTCAACGGAATTTGAAGTGAAAAAAGCCCCTTTTTGAGTCTAAAAAAATTGTGTTTGTGGTGTTTGGGTGTGTACTTCCTGTAAATTTAATCAAAATGGACTAAAGAATCTTATTTCGTGCTGTTTTTGAAGAAAAGGTCTTAATTTTGAAATATTTAGCCAGAATTTTTGACACAAAAAAATAAAAAAATAGCCTACAATATTCTTGTGATTTTTTTTGTTTTTACAAATAAAAATCAACATCTCGTTAAAAAAAATTAACAATTTTTAGCAAAATTGGCGAAGTTTTATTCAAAAATTCCGGAAAAAGTGAATAAAATCTCGCCGGAATTCACACTATTTTCTCAAAATTTAAACCTCGATAACTCCGTGTAAAAACACGTAAAATACAAAAATCTGTTTAATTCCATATTCTACGCTGGACAATCTTTCTAACGATACCAGTCTCAACTCTCTACGATGAATATATCGATCGGCCAAAATTGACTGAACAAAAAAAACCCGTTTGAGTATATAGTTCCTTCCCCCTCAAGAGGGGTCGGAACAATTAATCAGCTTTGTCCAAGTTTGATATACATTTTGTGGCTTAAGGTGAACTTGATTTGCATATGCCCCTTAAACACCGAACAAACGACGTAAATTTAACCCCTAACTCTGGACGACTTACTTTTTTATTATGACGACTTGATGGAGTTCGGCTATATGACATCGGGTTGGATGGTTAGTGATACATGGTACCTCAACAGCATACAATGCTGTGAAATCAATAGCTCAAGTATTTAATCCAAACGTTTTTCAAACAATTGCTAAAAAATGATTTTAAAATTTTAATGCTTTGCTTTTTTTCAAAATTTTTTGTGGAACATCTTTATTTTGTCACATTGCACAACTATAGTATTCTAACTTATTTTTGATAAAGTTCGCCAATCAGACTGAGAGGCAGAGGTAACTCAGCACCCGATATATTCACGGACGTGAGTTTTTTGTGAGATAAAACCCGAAATAAACTCAATTCTGGTCAATTTCTACGCATTTTTGACACCAGTGAGCCGTTACTCAATCGATTATGTTTATATCAGTATTTGATGTTAAAAAATACTAGTCGCATGCAACATCTCCTATTGTGAAACGGTTGAACCAAATTTAAGAGCATTTAGGGAAATTTTTCGAATGAAACTTTTTTGAATCCATCTACGCATGAAAAAAAAAATAAACACCTTGTTCTCTTTCGCTGTATATTTTGGCCAACTTCAACTTGAAATCAACTTGAATTTGTAGTCACGTAATCAACTTGCAATAAACACGAATTTGTAATCACGTGAATTTGTAATAAAAATGAATTTGTAATCACGTAATCGCGTAATAAACACGTAATCAACTTGAATTTGTTAATTTCGGACTCAAAGCATCTCTTTGTGAGTTGTATTTTCCGGATAGTAATAGGGATTTTAAAATTTTACCTATTTTTGAGCTGGGTGATTTCTTTGATGTCTTCTTGAGGATATCGCGATTGACGTTCAGCCAACACGTATGACTATCTCTATCCGTCACTCCATAACTTCCTGGGCGGATGCTATGCAATGCTAAGTATGCATCCCTGATTGAGTTTGAGATGGAAATTCTATTATTGTCGGGCTAATATACTGGCACGCTAGCTATTAGCTAGCGTAACATCAATCTTTTTGATGTTACGCTAGCTAATAGCCTCTTTGTAAATTTTTTACAAAATTCAATTTGTGTAGGGTACTTGTTTCATAAGGTGGTGTGTAGGGTACTTGTTTCATCTGTTGATAGCGTTTCCATTCAATTACGTTGATAAGTTGCAGCGAGGTTTGATGAAATTTAGTTTAAATTTTAAGTGGTTTTTTCTTAGAATTGTTCATATTTTTGGCCTGAATATTGTTTCCGTTACAGGAATTTTTGAGAAATCGTTTTTGCGCCATCATTTGTTACTGCGTGAACGTTCTCGTTTACATCATTTCGTGGCCCGAATGACTCTTGTAATTCTACATTAGTACCATTTTTTTAATCTTGTTGTGAATTTTGAGTTAATTCACCCCGAATTTTGAGACTTGTTTGACTTGTTTAAAAAGAAAACAATTCGCATTCCATTTAATCATCAAGATTTGCCATAAAAAGTTCCTCAGCGAAATTTATTTTTCGGGTTTTTGTTGTGAATCGCCAGAAATGTAATCGAATAATCCCCTTCCTGTGCCTTGCAGGTGTCAAATTTGGTAGTCAAATGACAAAAAGCGGACAATACGGAGGGTTGGTCTGCTATTGTATGATTTATTAGATTTGTATATTTTCATAAAGGACAAGAAGTTCCTTTGACTTGTTATTACTATCACTTTGTCCGCATAGGTAGTATTTAAAATAATTATTCTCATGTCCCTCTCAAAGTAGTTTTATTTTATCTAGATTGTATCTATTTTCAACGGAATTTAGAAACCGCGACGCAAAAGCGATGGCTCAACAACCTTTATGATCAACCTCTACGAATCTTTTTGCCTCTTTTGTTATTAGTGTTTGTTTTTGGACCATTTTTCTTTTTTTTTTATTTTTAGTTCAAAATTTATCTTGTGCTCTTCTGTCCAAACAAATTTAGTCGATTTTCTCAGAAGTCGTCACGCCGGATCATATAATTTTGCTTGGTTTCGAAATAACATGCTATCATGGAGGACTGAACTGAGAAATCTTTATAGTTTTTCCAAAATATTCGGTGTTTCAAGAGTAACATTTGCGTTTTTATTACCAATAGTTCGATGCCATTTCGTGTAAAGTTATATTGCAACGAAACAAATCCTTTCGAAGTAAAATGAAATTTATTCCGAAGGAATTGTAATTTTCAACCGTGTATATTTTATAGATATTTTCTGGCTTGATTCATGTGTTCATCTAAGTTTCCTTTGCTAAAACTGGGAAATCGTTGAAAAAGCACTAATTGTTCTGTAGAGCGGTTAAGTTGATATTAAACGATTTCTGAAATTCGGCCGGCATATCAGTCAATCTGTAAAACCCAGCTTTAAATGGTTACTTGACTGTGATATGGTGGATTGAATGGCTGTATGTGTACTGCAAATCAATTTTTATCAAAAATGCTTGATTTTGGGTTGCATTTGAACTAATTTTTTGATACATTTGCTGAATAGAGTTACCAATAAGAGGCATCTGGTATTTATTTCTTTGAATCCTTTTAATCAAAATTTTTGAGTTGAGAGCTATTTTCATTTTCTGGTCTGACAATTATTCTATATGACATTGGTTTAACAGATGTTCCAATTCAATCTTTACTTTGTCTTGAATATGGATGGAATGTTACTTCCCTTTTCATGGCGTAAATTTTTAAATGAAATTTTGATGTTTTTTAAGGCGTAGTCCCCCAACTATCCAATTCTATTAATGAGGTTGGGAAACCGTTTGCAATCTGTATTTTAGCGGACGTGGCGGTTTTATCAATTCATGGTCTTACTTCTTGCTGGTTGTTATTATGCAATGCAAATTCCGAGGACTTTGAAGAGACATTCGCCAATCGAAGATCGTAGTCTTTTTTGCTACCACAATTTTCGCATATTACTTTGTTGAGCATTTGTTACATTGGGATCTTTTGCAATTTGGGATCTTTTGCAATCTTTCTGGATCATTGAGGCCAAATTTCTTTATTTGATTGTGGTACAATAGTACATTTTTAGTTTGAGTTCATTAATTTGGTGTAACCAATTTAGTTCAATTTCTGTTTAACTTAATTAGTTCAATTTCCCTATTTTAATTTGTTCATTTATTCAGTTTAATTTTGAAGATCAAATCCTATGATTTCATACTTGTTAATTTGTTTATATCCTATGCATGATCTTTTGTCTGTTCACCTTGTCTCGTGATTGTAAGTTGCCGCAATTTAGTAATGTTATCTTGTGAACAAATTGTGAATCAGTTTTATTAAACTTGCCTAATTTCATTCTTCTCAATTTCGTAATTCAAAATAGTTGACTCTCTCTCTTAACTAGATTTCGATTCGCCAAAGTCTAAATTCAAACGCATCTAAAATTTGGTATCTTTCGCTAAGCGAAATACCCGATAATTAGTCAAACGTGATTTCGCTCCGCCAAATCAGCCTAAACTTTGTAACTCAAATAGTAATATTTGAATAGCAAAATAAAGCCTGAATTCGTTCCGCCAATTCACTCTTAAATTGGCCGAAGTAAAGAACGCTAATTGGCGCTACGAAACAATTCAAATCTACAGATTGTAAATCTGTACGACATGGCGCAGTCAGCTCGAGAATCGAGAAAAACACCGCTGTCGATAGAGCCATTTTGGGAACGACCAACCTCAGACCCACCAATCAGATGGGAGAAATGGAGAATTCAATTAAAACTAGCGATTCTCGCTCGTGAGAACATAACTATAGACACATTGCTTCAACCCAAACCATCGACAGTTCGCCTGCCAGTGGAACCGAAGTACGAAATGCCGATTGACGACACAACCGAGGAAGCAGAAAGAGAACGCAGAGTAAGAAACAACCAGCTGAAGCTACAATGGGAACTAAAGTGTCAAAAAATAACCGAAGCGGGAATACTATGTGGGGAGCGTCCTTGGAATTTGTGTGATCAGAAATGCGTGTCTCTGTTGTACCTAAGTATTGGTACTGAAGGAAGACGACTATTAACACAAAAATTCCCGCACGACAACATTTACGATTTGACTACCCTAAAACTCTGGGAAATGATGGCGATTGCCTTTGTTCGCCCAAGAAACATCACATTCGATAGATTTGTGTTCTTCTCTCGGAAGCAAAAGAAGGGCGAAACCGTAGAGCAATTCTACAGCATCTTAAAAGAACTGGCTGAAAATTGTGACTTTGAAAACCGTGAAGAAGCCATCATCAGGGACATTTTCATCACTAACATGCTAGACGATGACATTCAGCGGGAACTTCTAAGGGACACAGTTGAACCAGAGAGGGGACTCAGCATTGCAGTAAACATGGAAATGGGTAATCAGAATCAGCAAAGAATTTCATCCAATAACGGAGCAACTGGCAGTACGGTAAACACAGTACACCAATTCAATCGATTTCGCGGCGCGGGAGTACGAGGACCTCAATCAAGCAGAACAGTCACAAACCGTGCATCCATTGGACAATGCCGTGGTTGTGGTCAAGTCTGGACACCTACACATCATCAGGTTTGCCCTGCAATGGGTAAGAAATGTAATCACTGTGGTTTGCAAAACCATTTCGCTAAAGTTTGTCGTCGAAGACTTAATTCTACAAGAAACACTCAACAAACTAATCGCATTAACAATGTAGATACGGCAGAAACATCTAATCAAAATTCTAGCCAGGAAAGTCTAAACCTCAATTATATCAATTATAATGCGCAAATCAATTCAGACTATGATTCTTCGGATGATAATTACGTCGCCACTGTTGAAAATACGAGTTCCCCTAATTTGACACTGAAAAATTTAACATTAACGATTGGAAACACAAACTGTGATTTACTTCTAGACTCTGGTAGTGGTTGTACCATTATTAATATGTCACTCGCAAGAGAAATAATGTTCAATTGTGCTCAATCACAATGGTCGGAGAAAAGACCATTGGAATTGAAGTCATTTTCGAATGATATCGTCCAACCCCTTGGCACTTTGAAAACGCCGGTAAAATGCAATGATTGGAGTATACAGAAGGCAAAAATAACAGTTGTATCCGATGGATTTAGAGCAATATTAGGACGGGACCTTTTTGACCAGTTAGGTATTACAATTTCTCAGAAGCCTTGCCCGCAATCTGAAGTTAATAATATAGATCCACCTTGTGCAATCAAGAAATTAATGGCAAAGGAATTTCCAGATTTAATCTCCCGAATTGGGAAATCAAAAAACCACACGGTCAATTCAAAATTTCACAAAAATTATCAAGTAATACATCAAAAAGGACGAAAAGTACCCATTCACCTCCAGCCGAAAGTGAAAATTGAATTAGAAAAACTGTTAAACGAAGGACATATCGAAAAGTTAAACAACTGTTCAGATCAATTTTTCATATCTCCGATTGTCATTACGGTAAAAAAGGACAAGTCAATCAAAATAGCATTTGATTCAAAAATCCTAAACAAAGCTATTCATAAAAACAAGTATCAAATGCCTAATATCGATTCGCTAATTCAAACGATTTCACAAACACTGTCAACGGCGCCGCAGGAGACCGCTTATTTCACAACTCTTGATTTGCAATACGCTTATAGTCAATTAAAGCTACACAGTGATACGGCCCGCCATTGTAACTTCAACATAGTCAGTGGTGATATGACTGGCACATATCGATTTAAAACTGGATTTTACGGGCTGACGGACATGCCGGCGGAATTCCAAAAAGCAATTGATTGTACTCTTGCCGGTTTAGAAAATACTTTCTGTCTCCTAGATGACATTTTGATCGTTAGTAGAGGTGGAATCGAAAAACATCTCCACTTAGTACGAAAATGTTTAATAAAACTGGATCAGGAAAATTTACGCATAAATCTGGCAAAATGTCATTTCGCAAAAGAGACGATTGAATGGCTCGGTCATAATATTACACAATCTGGTGTAACCCCACTTTCAAGTAAAACAGATGCAATTGGAAAATTATCGGCACCTACTAATCTTAAAAAACTTCGCTCTTTTATGGGATCTGTACACCATCTTGGAAAATTTATTCCGAATTTGTCACAATTATGTTACCCCATCCGACCATTGCTTAAGAAAAATTCGAAATTTCTCTGGACGGAAGAGCACGATAAACAGTTTTCTTTAATAAAAGAACAAATTACGGAAACCACCGAAAATAAACATTTCAACCCGGATTTAGAAACGCGAATTAAATGTGACGCCTCGCGTAAAGGATTGGGATGTGCATTGGAACAGCGAACACCTAATGGGTGGCATACTGTAGCATTCGCGTCGCGATATTTGAACTCTGTTGAAGACAGATATAGCATAAACGAACTAGAACTTCTGGGTGTTGTTTGGTCAGTGCAACACTTTAAGTATTATTTATACGGCAAACCCTTTACTGTGATAACTGACCATAGAGCCCTTCTCTCTATTATGAGAGAGAACAGATCCAATAAATCATATAATAGTAGACTGACACGATGGGTAGATCGTTTACTACCATTTGAATTCTCGATTGATCACCTTCCGGGCACAAAAATGGGATTAGTGGATTATATATCTCGCGACCCGCATCAACAAGCTGCTAATATATCCACATACGACGAGCAATTTATTGTAGCTAAATTGGATATAATTAAACGTAGCGCGAAACGCTTCTTATTAAATGCTGAAAATTACGTCGATTTCGCCGCGCGAAATCAATCTACAAATTGCGTCGTAAATAATCCAAATTCCACTAATAATTTAAGTAGTGATTTCGCACCGCGAAATCCAGAACATTCTACAAGCACGCAAATTGACGACTCAATTAGCGAATTAACGATAATTAATTTAAATTCCATCCCCAAAATCGAGACAACTAACCTTCCTCACTCGCTTTTTGCCTTAAACCGACCCACAGAACAGTCACACTCTAATTTGAATCACTTTCAACGCATCGCAACAAAATTCAAGAACGTCTATATGATGTCTCAATCACCTTCTGACGACGGCACGCTGATGACTGTTAAACAATCGACCCCTTCGAGAGTCAGATTTGCAGAGGCGGGGCCTTCTACTGTTCAAGCTGCACCTGTGACCCCCATTACACCTACTACAGATACAACAGCCACTTCGCCTTCAGTAGACGATTTGTACATGGATTCCTTCAACTTCGCGCTCTCAAAGATCTTCTCAAGTTCTCTCATGGCCAGCCTGACGACCAAGGACGCGATCTTGAAAGAGATTCGCGACTGCATTTCGACGGACAATGAAGATAGATGTAGACAAATTTCACCCTACATTCATTACTTCTGGAAGGACTTACACGTGAAGAATGGGTGTGTGTACATAGACGACAGAATTGCACTCCCACATGCTATCAAGGATGCGTATGTAGACGCAATCCGCGCAACTCACCCTGGCACATGGGGAATGACGGATATGGCAACACACGCGTGGTGGCCGTACATGCACAGAGATATTGCCACCAAGACAGCAAAGTGCAACCCATGTGTCAAAATTGGTAAAAATTTAAAACATATTATACCAGCAAATAAATGGGCACCATTAAAGTTATGTAAAGTTCCTAATGAAGAGATTCAAATTGGTTTTGGAGGACCCATTTATAATGAGAAAAATCAAGAGGTTTATTTTCTTGCATGTATTGATCGATTTTCGAAATTCCCAACAGCAAAAGTATTTGATAGAGCCAATGCAGATAATATTTTAAAGTTTCTTCAAGAATATGTTTTGCTACACTGTATACCCCGCGCGATTAGATTGGATCAGGCTAGATGTCAAACGGGGCATCGAATTAAAACATTTTGTAATATAAATAAGATACAGCTAATCGAGGCGCCAATACACGACCACAGAGCTATTGGTTTGGTTGAAAGACTCATTCAAACAATCAAGAATCGCTTAGCCTGTATTAAAACGGCGGCGCAAAATCAATTTAATATGAAAGCATCAATAAATTCAATAATTTATCAGTTACGAATATGTCGTCAAAAGACTATTGGAATATCACCTTTTGAGGCACATTTTGGCAGAAAAGCGAATACACCATTAAGCAATATAACGACTAATCCCGATTCAAAAAGTTTAACTTAAAAAAATATTCTTAACAAATATTTAGATTTGGAGACTGTCAAATGGGACCAGCTCATCACCGACGAAAATTGGAACAATGATGAGCGAAGCGACATCGAAATGGAAATAAACAAGGACAAACTGGGCAAAGAGGCAATGAAAAGACAGAGGGACGACCCAAACAAAGAATCGAGATTAATTTCTCATCCAGATGTTGGCCAACCGATACCAAGAACAGAATCGTCACTGGAGCTCAAATTGGCAAAAAAGAGACCACAAATAAAACGATCAAAGAAAGGTCTCGACGGCCTATATGACGTACTTGCACCAGGATTGTCAGTCATTAAAACAACCGAAAACACCTCAGTAATCAAAGAACCGGGCAAGAGAGAGGTTACAATAAGGAATTCTGACCTCGCAAAGTTCGGCACAAAGGCGGAACGAAACACAGATTTGCAAATATATGCAAATAGACGCCCAAAACTCCCCACGGGAAAAACAACGGAGGAAATCATTCACCACCATGCAAAGGAATTAAGAAAAAAGTTAGAAGGTTGAAAGAAAATGAAACACAGAAAAGTGGCAGATGACGTCAGCACAGTGTCGTCCATTCACTCTAATGTTACCCGCGCCCTCCGAGTAAGAATGCCGACCAAGCCAAAGAAACATCAGACAACGGCGCCGCAAAATCAAACCACAGAGTCAAATAACGATCTCGCAGTGCCAATGGAATTACCGACTTCAAGCATCATTATCGCGGAGCCACCAAGCAGACCGAAGAAAAAAGCAGCTACGAAAGCATCTGCAGCGCTAATCCCTTCAAAGAGAAAACGCTCTGCCATATCGACCACAGAATCGGATGAATCTGTGACTCCAATTCAATCATGCCCTCCCACAACACCAAGTACTGCAGCAATTGGAAAACATTAAGACGGCAAAACATTAAAAAACAACAAATCGAAAACAAGTCCATAATCTCAGCAATACAAACTGCTGCAGCACAATCCAATCAAGAGGAGTCAAACTTCACAGTCGGCCCATGCTCCCCAACAACTTCCTATCCCACGCAATTCTACGTCTCTCCGAATTACGAGGAACCAGAATTGTCTATGACAGTTGGCGAAGCGGAGAGATATTATGAAAGCGAAAGCGATTAATGAGTAAAACTGATCATTCAAAACTCTGATTAAAACATTACAGTATTAATTATTTAACAAGTACATATTGATTACTAATTTTCTGATAAATAACATGTTATTTATTTCCGCCAAGGGGGAAATGTGGTACAATAGTACATTTTTAGTTTGAGTTCATTAATTTGGGGTAACCAATTTAGTTCAATTTCTGTTTAACTTAATTAGTTCAATTTCCCTATTTTAATTTGTTCATTTGTTCAGTTTAATTTTGAAGATCAAATCCTATGATTTCATACTTGTTAATTTGTTTATATCCTAAGCATGATCTTTTGTCTGTTCACCTTGTCTCGTGATTGTAAGTTGCCGCAATTTAGTAATGTTATCTTGTGAACAAATTGTGAATCAGTTTTAATAATCTTGCCTAATTTCATTCTTCTCAATTTCGTAATTCAAAATAGTTGACTCTCTCTCTCTTAACTAGAATTCGATTCGCCAAAGTCTAAATTCAAACGCATCTAAAATTTGGTATCTTTCGCTAAGCGAAATACCCGATAATTAGTCAAACGTGATTTCGCTCCGCCAAATCAGCCTAAACTTTGTAACTCAAATAGTCAATATTTGAATAGCAAAATAAAGCCTGAATTCGCTCCGCCAATTCACTCTTAAATTGGCCGAAGTAAAGAACGCTAATTGGCGCTACGAAACAATTCAAATCTACAGATTGTAAATCTGTACGACATTGATCATACGCCGCTGAATCTAACAGTATAGATGTTGCTTCGCTGAACGAAAGTGTTCAGACACACTGTTGTTATCATCGAGATGAAATTGTTGCCTGAAGAACTCTACAGTTCGTTGTAATATGTGGTATTTTTGACTGATTCTTCCACAGTCTCCTCAATAGATTTGATTTTTCATTTCAGTTCAGCGAACACTTTGCGGACTCGTTTTGTAGTGCGTAACTGTTACAGGTTTAACCCTGTGCTCTACATGTTCGCTTGAGATTCATTTGCGCTATCAGTGCTAACATTTATTTCTTCTATATTTTCCTCCTGACGGTCACATAAATTGCAATTCACAGAAAATTTTTTCCTTGTGCTGCAGATAAAATTGTTCAGCGAATGTTCCACATTTGCGATATTGGTAGTTCGTATTTGTTGAAAAATGGTTCTAGGGTTAACCGAACTGGGCTGGGTTTTGCAGCTAGAGGAAAGACCAGCGCTATTTTTTCTTTGGCTAAAATCGGCAATTTTAACTGGGTTCACTATTTCTCTCACTTTTATGGTGTTCGATCGCTGCTTCTCTCCTGAAGCGTGTATATTTATAACGGCGTCTTTGCCAATTAACATGTTGTCTGGACCTGGAAGTATGCGAATGGCGTAGCCTAGTTATGTACGTGAGTGGTGGTGCGAATTGCACTATTTTTTTTCAAAATTGTTTTCGGAGTTGCGGTCCATGTATCGAATTTAGTTAATGCTCAGCTACGATTGGCATCTAGCTATTTGATTTTGAGTTAGACAAGATTTGAATACTAAAACTGGAACTAAAGTTTGTTAAATCTCACAGTAGAAAGAACTACAACTCAAGGAATCACATTTCAGACAACATGAATGAGTTATGAAGAACAAACCTTTGCCAGCATTTATGAACGAGTGTATGAAAACTGCAAATGTGAGAAAAATATGGTGAATGGAAGTATGAACAGCAAATGTTTCAATGAACACATTTAAAAGATGGAGGGCACGTGAACATTAGATGTCACAAGAGGTATTGTGTACCACAAGAAATTAATCAACATTTGATATGCACTCCAACTAAAAATGGCAGAGCAGTGTCCATTTGCGCTTGCAGAGTTAAAAATTTATTTGAGGCGCAAATGAGGAGTTCGAGATAAAATTTTAATTGCTACATGCTGAGTTTTTTTTCAAATCAGGCCTTCTGCATCCCGTTGCAGCTCTGTTATGCCCGAAGTCCACCAGTACAAAAACACTACTCTCCTCCACCACAAGCTGCTGCCAACACCAATTAATTTTAGTTGCAGCTGGATTCATCCATCAGTCTACGGGTTAACATGATAAAAACCAAAACAGCCAAAAAAGGCAATAATTTCCCTACCCAACCATCAGGGGCGCTTTTTATTCAAGGTGACTTTTTTATTTTTTTTACTGCTTCCAAAATCCTTGCAACTCTGAATGTCTGATTTTCAAGGACAACATACGAGAGCAACGAAGCTTAAAAACAAGAAATGGAACCATATTTCATAAGGCAAGGAAACAAAATTCAGGTTGGATGGCAATTTGTTTTTTGTTGTGTAGGTCAGTTGGACGGAAACTGTTCTTTAGGTGTCCAGACAAATCATAAATTCTATTTTCGTATGAAATATACGAACAAAAACTGTAGTTTCATGACACGATTTTTCGTCAAAATAATG
The DNA here is from genome assembly GCF_964194025.1 of Convolutriloba macropyga. Classification (NCBI taxonomy): domain Eukaryota; kingdom Metazoa; phylum Xenacoelomorpha; order Acoela; family Convolutidae; genus Convolutriloba; species Convolutriloba macropyga. Next base: position 79,819,380 of record NC_134469.1, on the reverse strand, counting down.
CTCTCGAGTTTTATTTTATTGAAGATTGGTAGCATTTTTTCCAACCGAAGGAGCTTTAAGTAATGAATTTGCAGACACTTAGTCCGGATCTGAATTCAACTATCAATTTCAGGGTGCTTTGGAAGCTCTAATTGCAAACTTAATCAAAAAGTGTGAAGAAATTGAAACAAAATAACAAAAAATGTTACTGATGTTGCTGATAACTTGTAAAAATATTATAAAAACTTCTACTTGATAGTTAATCTCTCTGGAACTTTTGCTGGACCGTTTTTGCGTTTTTGTTCTAGAACATTGTTCTCTCTCAAGTGACGTTTTCACGATTGACTTCTGAATTCTTGCATGATTGCAATTGCTTTATTAAGAAGCAAGTGGGTTGCTAACATAAAAGCGATTTTGAGCGTTGAAGTTGCAAAGAGCAGCAAAAACGTGGGCCAATCTAACCCAGATTGAGGTCCCAGGGGAAAAGCCGATATGTCCAGACCGTCCTAGACTAAAAGTGTCTATGTCCAGACGTCTAGGTGATCACTTAGTTCAAGTCTTTTTTGGAAAATTTTAGTCGAATGTGTCTCTTTGTGACACTTTTGGGTTGACCTGGCCTCTTTTGAGAGCAGTTCGTTCGACGTTAGTCGGTTATGATTAGGTTGCTGAGAGGGACTTGGGTGGGGAAGTGCCACTGAGTGAAGATGGAGGAGGAGGGGAAAAAGGTGAGCAGACTGAGGAGGAGGCAGAATTACAATTGATTAGTGAGAGAGCAGCCCAGATTCAGAGACAGTTCAGGGAACTTCACCTTGATCAGCCTCCACAATCATACACTCCTTCAAATCATAACAACAACAACTTCAGTCGAGGTGACAGGAAACAGGGAACAAAAGGCTCAATAAAACAATATGGTAATTTATTTTAAATCACTGGTCAGACTTTAAATCAGACTTTTTGTCAGATATTGTTGACTGTTTTTCACCAGCCATCTTGTCTGCTTATCGCATTTAAGAAACTTGAACAAGCTTGCAACACTGTTTCTCAAGGAGAAGATGTACGTTGGGATATACAAAACAGCCATGAAAATCCTGATTAAAACACAAGGCAAATAAAGTGTTTTTTAGGACTGCATACGTTCTTCAGTTCTATTCTCAATAAAACAAGGAGGCTCGCTAAGGCGCGATGGCACATAATTTTCTGACCCCGCTCATGGGCACTCTTGTAAAAATTGTCTAGCAATTGAATCAGAGATAGAATGCACATAAAGAATTGGATCAAATTTCATTTAAACTTTGATACACTCTTAGAGAAGGACAGATGTCTATTCCAAAAATGGGGTCATACCAGCGTGATCAAATTTCTTCACTTGATTATAATGAACACTCGAACAAACGAAATGACGTACACGAGATCAACGCTAATGCAATTTCTCAAGTAGACAAAAAGTCAATTTTAACAGATGAACGACTAAATTACCAAAAATGATTCCAAAAAATCATTATCTATACCGTTTCCAATCTGTATTTAATTTCAATTAGATTTTAGATTTTCCATTTAAAGTGATAAGCGAGCGCAGAAGTTAAAACAAATAGACCTCTGCATTCACTTTTAAATCCAAAATGAGAACCAAACTCAAATAGAGGCCACGCAACCTATATAATCACGAGATATGTCACAATTGAGGCAGTTCATGTTTGTCCTTGCATCTAAAGGATGCTCCAGCAAATTTGTTCTGAATTCATTTGAACAAACAAACGGAAATAAATAACGAAAAGATGCGGAATGCGGAACCAAGCTCCAATTTTTCTCCAAATTTTTCTGTTAACCAAATAAAACGTCACACTAAAACCCAAGAACCAAGATCACTCAGCAAAAGTTTAAACAATTGAGTAAAAAAGAGCTAGGATATCTTGTTTATCTTGTTGAAGAGAGTAATTTGCGGGTGGACAACACATTTTTTGAGGGAAAAACTTTCCTAAAATCTGTTAATATCTTTGCACCAAAAATTAAATACCATTCGTCGTCAAATGAGTTCATTCAGAACTTTCAAATAAGCCTCTTCAGAAAAAAAGGGCTTGTCAGCAACTAAATGATAAAAATTCCCTATATTTAACAATCAAATTTTATTAAAAAATTAAAATAGAAATCTTAAATTCTCAAAAATCATACAAAAAGCGTCAAATTTTAATCTGTGATTACCAACTAATTGAAAACAATTTCAATTCATATATGCTTCATTGCTGACCTATGATTTTCTTTATGAGTTCAATATATCAAAGTTTTGCTAAATTTTTTCTAAAGTCAGTTATTGTTTTTGAAACAATATTTTAAACCATTCACGGTCAAATGGTCACACTCAATATTTGAATTTGCACGTACTTGCATAGACAAAAAGTCATTTTTGCACAATCAAAATTATTCGATTAAAAATGATACAAAAAATAAATTAGCGATAACCCAATTATGGAAAAAGTTCTCCGAAATTTTACCAATTTCAATTGTCTCAACTTTAGATACATGATCAGCTATCCCTTCGTCAGAAACTGAAATCAACTGCACCTCATTAATGACAAATGCAGGCTGTTATAGTTGAGATTGAAAGGGAAGACAACAAAAAACGGCGAAATTGGTCAGATTACAAAAATCATGTATTTTTTTGAATGATTTTGTGCCCCATCAAAAAAGCCGTAAAATGTGAACTCAAGTCGTTTTAGAGCTTCCTATATGCTTCCCCTAATTTTTTTTGTTTTATTTAAGCAAACTGATATCTTTCATTACTCAGACTGTTACAAAACTACAAAAAACAATCGGAGTTGAAACCTAAAAATTTACTATCTTTCAATTAAACAATTAATTTCAAAGTAATCAATACAATAAATTATATATAAAAAAGTTCAATTTGCAAAAGATATTATTTAGATTGTGAAAACCTCATTAGAGCATAAAGAGACATCTTATTTCATAAGCTCTGGACCTTAATTTTGTTCACTAATACGTCATGTGAACTTCAATGAGGCATGTCAGTATTGGAACTCAGTAACAATACAACCTAAAAACAAAAAAAAACGCTCAGAAATGTTTTAATGAAATAGTTGTCCGCAGAACACATTAGACAACAACATTTTCATAATGGAAAGAAAAGCTGCAAAATTAGAAAGAAGAACTGGCTCTATAAACACAGCAAAAAACCCACAATAGTGCTTTAGGTTTAAGAAAAAACCAATAAATGTTAAAAATTGTGACTTGATTGGGCTAAAATTAACAAAATATTTAGAAAAAAACCAAAAATATGAAAAAATAGTGTCATTAGTAAATTATTAGCAAAATTTTAAAAATCGATATCTTCTCGAAGGCCTGCACTTCGGTCCGCACGTAACCTCTGCATGTCGGCAAACTATATCCTTCCCCCAGCCCCGCCCAGGATGTAGATAGTATACAACTTATACAGGAGCACCACCAAGAAGGCCCCACTAAGGTTCTATTGAAGAACTTATTAATTTGATTATTGACAACAGATGTTGAGCATCTATACACATTAAGTGAAGGTCCTTCGTTTCTGTTGGTTAACTAAAATTAATTTGCTTTATGATTGCTATATACTTTTTCTTTTGATTGGTATATCGAAAAAGGCCTTTCTTTTTAGTCTGGTTACTCTCCTATAAATAAATTAAACAAACTTATAATGAAAAGAAGCGATCCTTTGCAAAATACGAAAGGTAAGCCAATGAGCATATTGAAATAGATAATAACAGGATGGCACAGCTGTAGAATTTTTGCAACTAAAATATGCTTACTCATTAAAAAAAGGATGTGTATTATCTGTTCAATCGAAGTTCAATGTAATTATTGTAAACGTGATGGTCTTCTTTTGCAAAATTATTGCTCGACCATTTTTGACGTTCTGTTCTTGAACATTCTGTGACTTCTCAGGTAATTTTCTCAGCCACCGTGAGTTCCAAGTGTTCACACACAAAAATATTTTAAAGCCAATTTCCCAAAATAAATTTTCTCCCCTCCTTTGTCCGAGAGCAATTAATCCGACATTATTCTGGTTATTTTTGCAAAGACAACAAAAGAATGACTCTCCAGTGACATTTTTTTAATCGGTTCATCTAGATTTTCTTGACTTTTTCTCCCTGATCTAAACGTGTCTGAGTTATTTTCTATTGACGGTCTGCAAATAACTTTCGCTTTGATCTAGAAATAACTTTTCTAGCTACCTAGCCTCAACTATTTTAGAACATGAACAGTTAGTAATAAATAGATATTCTAACTTCAATCTCAATGAAATTATTATCAATAACCCATTTGCTACAGGTAATGATTTTGACCTCGATTCCTCAACTTCGACTCTCTCAGGATTTCCTCATGCTGTACATCCTCCTCAACGTCATTCGCAGCATATTTCGCCCAATCACATCGCTTCAATCCAATCCGATCTAAACAGTCTCAACAGACTCCTCTCTGACAAAACACAAGAAAGGGTAAAGTTTAGAAAAACGAGCAATTACCCGGGTCGAGGTGTCACCGCTAAAAATCACCTAAAGATGTAAGATTTGCGTTGAATTTGAGTAAAAAGTGTAAGATTTGCGCTCAATGTGATGAATGCGGTGAAAAAAAATTATAAGCGGGGATTTTTTTTTCACTGCTTAAGCGGTGAAAGAAAATTTTTCAGCGCTACCAGCAGAATGCGGTGAAAAAAAATTGCACCGCTGAAATCGCGAACCTTACAAATATTCACCGCTAATTTCAACGCTAATATCACAGGCAATAGCACTAAAGTAGGTGACACATGGCAAAGAGGAATAAGAAGTTGGTGACATCCAGGAGGTAAGTGGTTCGAACCCCTGTGCGGCAGTTTTTTTTGTAAGAAATCCGGTGAATGCGGTGAAAAAATTTTTCACCGCTAAAAAACCGCAAATCTTACAAAAGTTCACCGCTTTCACCGCATTCAATGCTATAAGATGCGATGCGGGCGCTTTGCGGTGAAAAAAAGTTTTTTTCATCGCTATTCACCGCTAATCTTGCATTAATTTTTGACATAATCTCGACCCGGGTAAAAAAAATCTGAAACGGTTCCTTTTTCTTCTGTTCATCAAAACTTGTACAACACGTTCAAAAAAATACGTAAATTTAACTGTGCCTGAGACTAACTTGAGAATTTTTTTTTTCAAATATTTTTGTTGAAAAATGTCAATCAAGTTAAAAAAAACTGTCAAATAAAAAGGGATCTTTTCTGCTAGCGCCCCCCCCCCCGCTTAGTTAGGCACCCCCCATTTATATGTGTAAACATATTGTTAAAGCTAAGTAATCTTATACGTGAACATATATGAGCAATATGCATTTACTAAAAGCTAGCACAGCTATGGTTTGAAAGTATTACGTATTCAACAAAAATTTGTTGCATATAACGTAAGCATCAATAAAAATTTCTGTATTAGATCATTTTTGGTGTTATCGGCTACAATAAGGGCTTGATTTTTTAAAACTTCTTAAGGAAACTATTCTAAAAGTGCCTTGAATCTACCTAGACACTTTTGTTTCAATGAAAAGCAAATATCGCTCTCACAATTCGCGAAAACTTAGATTTTGGGGGGTGCAAATTTAACGGCTATATAAGGCTGGGGGGGGGGGGGGGGGTTGCTAGCAGAAAAGATCCATAATAAGGTCAGACTCTTTCTTTATTCACAATTTGCTTTCCAGTTTCACATTCAATATATCGTTTTTGCATGACAAGTTTTGCAATTTTCCAAATACCGATTTGAGCAACAATTTTAGTTTTAAAAATCTTTTTTGGATCTTTTTTCGATCTTTTCCGTTTGTGCTCCCCCCCCCCCCCCCCCAGTATGTTATGCGCTCCCCCGTTACAGAGCACGTGCCATTACATAGTAAATCATTATGTAAAAAGTCTGGGGGTGCAAATAAAATGCGCCCACTAAGCTGGGAGGGGGGGGGGGGGGGCACAAACGGAAAAGATCCAAAAATTTTAACATAAACTGCTGAGATCTCTGTTAAACAGAAAGACGCGCGACCCAAATCGGCTCTGAGCCAATCATATCAGAGCCGGAAGTTTGATCCAATAGGAGAATTGGAGAAAGCAGAGACGATGTCTGCACTGGACAGTGCCATTCAGAGGTCACTCAACAGGATCAAGAGGAACATGCGACTCAAGAGTGAAGATGGGATGAACACTGAAAACTCATCTGTTGCCTTGGACTTGGAGAGCAGAGCAAAAACACCTGTTAGTTCCATTAAAACACTCACGCGCACAATTTAAGGGTTTTTCCCATTATAGCCCCCCCCCCAGCTTAGTGGTCAGATAACTACACCCCCCCTCCCCCCAAATCATGGTAAATATACCATAATGGGGTGGGGCTATAATTTCATTGGGTGGGGCGGGGGCGGGGGGAGGAGGCTATAATGTGAAAGATCCCATTTTAAAATGCCGAAATTCTACAGTGCCAGAAGTTAAAATGCCAGAAGTTCCTACTTAGCCAGAAGTTGACATCCGTTGACTTTCGTCATTTTGAAACGTGCTCGTTTTGTGTTTTTCGTGTTTTTCGGCTTTGCGGTTCTCAATAATCGCCAGAAGTTCTCGGTGACTTTAAGCAGAGTCACGTAACCAAAGAATTAAAGTAACAAAATGGTTCGCTGTTTCTTGGATTGAGAACGGATGAAACAGTGCCTCTGCGCAATCTGTTATACTAGAGGGTAGGGGGTGCGAAGGTTCAAACTTCTGACTCGATGGTCGTACTCCTAGTATATGCTATCTTTCTAAGCCTGATAAGTCTCATAAAAGTATTTATTGATCTAAGTAAGTAAATTTGGCTAATTGATCTAGTTATAAGTTTTATATAATCTTTATAGAAATCGAACATAGATAAATTTACAGCTAATGTAATGAGGTTATTAAAGTTAAAAGTTAAAGTTATAAAAGTTAGAAGGTTATAAAAGTTAGAAAGAGGAGAAGGTCGGGAAAGTTAGTAAAAACTTTACTAACTCGAAATGTTATCAGTAACTTATTATTCTCTTTTGAATAAAGTCCTAACTTGAAGATATCTCTAACTATTCGTTATTCGATATAGTTGAGATAGAGTTTGGCAATTCCTCTTTGAATTACTTGTGTTTTGAGATTACTTTTCTCAATTTGGAGATATTAGATTCTCAGTTTCTCTGAGTTGTTATTTCTTAATTTCTCAAAGTTGTGATTCTTTCTTTGCTATATATAGTTCTCAGAATGGGATAGTTCCCGTCCTGCTGAATGGCAAAATGTCCGTTTGGCTGGACGGACATTTTGTGCAATATGAATGGTTCAGCTAATTACATCATTCTATTTTTAGAATGATGTAATTTGAATACTTAGCTTAGTTAAGCTAAGTATTCAACATAAATATTACTTTAGTACATTCCGACCCGGTCCTTAGTGGGGGTAAATTGAAAATCATAGCATCAATAAGGGTACACATATAAATTTTAATGTTTACAGATAAAAAAAAGACAAGTTATAAATTTTAAGGTTTACAGATTATGTAAAAAAAAAGTTTTTTGTGCCTTCTCCCCGGCTCAGAGATTCGAAAAATTGTCGTTACCTCGAAAGTCTCCATGTCGATAGTCTCTTAGTTCTCTCAGCAGGCTTTCGTTGCGCTGCTGGAGCTGGAAATTCTTGTAACGTTCCTTGAGGAAACTTTGCTCGAGGTTTCGAATGTAGTTGTCGTCTGAGCTGTCGAGGTTTGCGGTTAGGAAATGAAATGGTACAGAGATGATTTGTTTATCGATGCCTAAATTTTTTGCTCTGTAAGTTTTTGCTTTGGGGTTATAAGAGATCAATTTGTATAGGTTAGCGTGGTTTTGCAGTTTATAGTTCAAGCTCATGTCATATTTTGGGTGGCCCTTGAAGCTTGGGTTGCACACTAGTTGTTCAGTTTTGATTTGGCGGTTGATTTTGTCCTGCACAGTAAGTGTCTTTGGCATGACTGTTGCCACTGGTGGTTGGAGTTGTGATGGTCCTGGTTGTTGTTGTTGAGGCTGTTCTGAAAGTTGTTGGGTATCTTGTTGCTCATATGATTGGGGCTCCTCGGTTGTCGTTAGATATTGTGTGACAATGTCGAGGGGAAGTTCTGATGGAGGTGCATCGTCCAGTAGTTCCTCGAATGCTGGCAGCAGAAAGTCATCGTCGTCCAGTGTGATGTTCTAAAAAATTTTTATACAAAGGGTTATTTATAGTTGTAATTAATTAGATTTAATTACACTGGAGAGGTTGGGAAATCATCATTGCTAGAGTGATTTTCCCTCTCTTGTCTAATTGATTGTAGCTCACTTTGTATTGGAGGGTATATGTTTATAGTCGGCTCTTTATAAGTTGGGGCTTGTACTAAGTGTTCTGAGTCGTCTCTTTCTTCAGTAGGACGAAATACTGAAGTTACTATAGACTGAAAAAGTATATTGAAAGTAGCTGATAGTATTACTTTCCCAAAACTCACTGATGCTCCACTTATTTTATGTATTTGTAGTGCTCGAATGATGCAAACTACAATGTCGATTATAAATTTCACAAAAAGGAATACAGCGAAAGTAATTCCGCATTGTTCCAAATAATAGTGCATTCGGCCGAAGGTTTTTATATACCGGTTGTGTAAGAATTGTGACGAGATTAGAGAATCTAAATATATTGTTTTTGTAGTGTAGTAGTTGCTATAACCACTAGGCTGGCTTTTATTATGTTGAATCTCAACTAATTCACGAGAAAACTCTTGCGCTGCGTCTTTCATTTCAGAATTTAAAGTTACATCATTCCAAAATGCAATCATGTCTTCTTTGACATGAAAAGAAACTTCCTGTCCGTTTTTGAATTTCATCGAAACCATTTTGTGTTTCTGATTGCTGGGGGCAAATAATGCTGGCCCAGTGACTTGTGTTATACTTGGAGTTAGCTCGATCCAAGAGTTATCATTTTCAATATCTAGTTGAAAAAGATTCTTTTGTTTGTTGTTACATGGTTGTTGTTTAGCAGTAGTGAAAGTTTGTCTGCTAACTGGATCGATAAAGCGAACTTTATTTTTATATAACACCGGTATTCGATCGTAACAAGTATCCATTACTTGTAAAGGCGAATAAAATTTTGGACAGTGATAGAGCCAGGCTATATTGCCGTTTGTCTCTAAAAACATAGATCTGTTATTAGTTAACAGAAAGCCAGCCAGCTTAGGGCTGAGACGCGAATATGCAAGTTGTGTATTTTTAAGTGAACGTTCTAGTTCACAAATTTGTTGTATAGTATTTATTTCAGAGAGTTGTAGCCTTCGGAAATTAGTGTACTGATAGTAGTCGAATTTAGTATTCAAATGTGCCTCGTAATCTATCTCTGTTCGGGAGATATTAAGCGAACTTAGTGAATTGTTCGGAAGTCTAGTAATTCTATTTATATTAGGTAGAGGTTCGAGTGCCTCTCCTGTATTCATATTGAATCCGCCTGTAAATTCAACATATATTGTATCGTATGGTGACGGATAAACTATATTATTGCTATTGCATAGCGATTGAGGCTTATTGTACACTTGAAATAGAAAGCTTTGTTCTTTCGCTGATTCTTTAGAGATATAATAATTATCTCCTATTTTTATCATTTTGCCTTCAAATTGTTCTCTTAAAGCGAACAAGCAATTATCTTGTTTCTCCCAGCTATAAGCATGGGGGTCGGTTGATGTGCTTTGACAACCGCCTTCTGATAATGTGCAAGGCAGGGGAATATTTTGCCAGTTATTTACTGATCCTCCCCTCAGGTTAACATTTAAAGTTGTATCCTGCATATAAGTTTCAAATGTATCGTGAATTATCCAGCCAGAATCGTCACATTCGTTTGGATTTTCTCCAATATTTGGACCGGAATTTTTTATAAAAGTTGTTCTTACATTTAATTTAATCGGAATTTCTTTTCCGTTAATACTTAACTTATTAGTTAATCTAGCCTGCCTACACTGTTCTGGAGTTAAATCTACGTCTGTGGTAATTGTGCTACGTTTTGCATCAATTCCACTAGCGTCGAAAAGGCCGCAATACCACCTAATGTTTTGGTGGCTTGCTCTACACATAGTAGTTTCTAATTTTCCTCTAAAGAAACGGTTGAAAATTTGTCCTTTGACTTTTGAAATTTCAACATTTTGTGGTTCAATTTTACAAGGAGCGACTTTGTTTAGTGAGTACATTTTATTAGAGTCCATAAGTGAACAATCATAGTGAGCGACTTTTAGTGATGTTGCAGTTTTTGCGTATAAGTGATGGTGAGCAGTTTTTAAATCTGTGAAAATTTCAGAGTCTGGTTTTCACAATTTGTGAAATTAGATAAAATTAATGTTGCGGTCACAAATAATTTTGTGACATTTTCTATGTATCTGTTTTTGCAAAATAGACGAAACAGAAAAAGAATAAGCAAAAGATTTACCTCAGTGAAGTTCCTTCTGGGGTTTTCAGTTTCGATAACCTCTCCCTCCTCGGGGAACAGAGATTCGATTTCGGGATTCATTTTTAAAAATGAATTTTGTAGGATTTGTCAACGAGAGTGTGTGGTTGTAGTCTTTAAGCGAGAGATTCAGAAGAATGAATTTATTCAGTTAAGTTGAGAATTTATAGTTTTCTCAAGGGCAGTTTGGCCGTCCGTGCGGATGGCAAAATGGTGAGCCCTGATTGGCTAACTGTTCCAACTGTATTTTATCAAATTGTATATTTACATAATTTATTGAGAGCGGATTCTATCCGCGCAACTGGCAGAATACTCAATTCTGATTGGTTGATTGAGGGTTGTCCGCGAAGACAGAGTGAATAAGAAATTTAACTGGTTGGGGTATATTTCTATTCCTGTATATATAGAGAAATTTGTTGAGTGTAATTCTAGTCTAACTTTGAAGAATAATGAACAGAACTATTTTAAATTTGTTTAAAGAGGCAAACTATTCTGCCTTCGAACACTTAGATTTGGAGTTGGATGCCAGAGAGATGAAATTTTTCCTCTCTGAGCAGTATATATCAACTCAAATTGTCCTCTCTGAAGAGGAATTTTATTCGCTGCGGGTTGCGCAGGAGTATTGTGTAAATAATAAGAATAGGAATTTATTAAAATACGCGAAGATATGTCCTGCTACAGTGCAGTACCTCAAATGTTGGTTGGGGGAAGAGGTAAATTTTTGAAGTTACAATATTTTTCTGGGATATATTGGGGTAGATTATGAAATTTTTGAATTTTTTAGTTCGAGCGAAAATTAACAGCACCCAACCCCGAGTGCCACGAAGAATTTATGAATTTTGTGTTCGAGCTTTGGCGAGTGTGGTGGACCCCTGAGACAGCAAGAGCTGCTCAGCAACTGTATGGGTTGGCTGTTGTTCTGGGGTGCGGGCTTCTCTTTCGAGACTGTGCTATTGCCCGCGCATACATTAAACTAATTAAACTTGCTAGAGCTCGGCTGTTATAATTTTTTGTAAATTTTTGCTTTAATTGTTTTTATATTTTGTATATTTTAATAACAACTTGTACAAAAGAATTATTTCTTTTGGACTTTTGGAATTAAATCTGATGGAATTGTATTTCCATAGCGTTTAGGTTCAGTCCGTGTTCTCTGCGGTCTGACATCAGGATGAATTGGGTTAGGATTAGGTTTTATTTTTAGTGGGTGGGGGGTCGAACTAATGATAGGGCTAAATGTATGGGAATTGGACGTAGTACTTTGAGAACTACTTTGGGGGCTAAACAAATTTCTGATATGTTGTGTGCTATCATCTCTATTTGTTTTGTATGGGCTGTTAGGCACACTCCGGCACGTGTTAACAGTAGTTGAGTATTCAACTGGTTGCGGTGATGTTATTTGCTCAGCCTGATTATTTGCGTTGTTAATAATAGGCCACGGCATATATTCCGGGTTATCAATTGTTTGGTGATTGAATCTATTTATTGAGTACTGGTTGAACCTATCATAGTAGGCCTGTGAATCATCATAGTTTGTACTATAGTCCTGTACTAACTTGTCTATTTCCTGTTCTTTAGGAAAGTATTCTACTAAATGATTTCTATGTACTACTTTCTTTTGTTCAGTTTTGTCGTGAACAATTTCATACGTAGTGTTAGTAATTTGTTTAGTAACAGTATATGGTCCAGAGCGTAACTCTAGTAATTTTTTGGATTTCAATAATCCTTTAGCGTGATTCTCTAGTAGAACTTTACGACCGATTTTCATTGGTCTACCCAATTTAAATCTATTCCTATACTCGTGTGCTTTGTTTGTAATTTGCCGACAGCGAGTATACGTTTTACTATATATATTTTTAAATACATTTTCGCGTTGTAGTATAGTACTAGACAATCTATTCTGTAATAGTTTGTCTACTTTCTCGTTTTTACAAGAATTTTCACAGTGAGTATGTAAGGGAAGGTCTTTACAATACTCTGAAATACAATTCCGTCTATTATCCCGTAGTAAGCCTAGCTTAAGGGAAATTGGAATTTGCGGTTTAATGCAGAATACTATCTCGTACGGAGTATATCCTGTACTGTAATTTATTGCAGTATTATGCGCAAAGGCAAATTTATTAGTAAGGCTGGCCCAGTTCGATCCGGTGTCGTTAATAAAACTGCGCAAATAATTTGCTAAGTTTTTATTTTGTACTTCAACACTGCCATTTGTCCAAGGTCAGTATGAGGTCCGTGGTTTTAATGTAATTCCGAATTCATGCGTCCAGTGCACAAAATCATTACTCAAAAATGCAGTACCGTTGTCATGTACTATTTGTTGGGGGATTCCGAATCGGGTAATATATTTTTCTATTAGCTTAACAGTTTCTGGTGCATCGGCTGTTTTTGATGGATAAACTTATATAAAGCGAGAGAAACTATCTACTATAACTAGACAAAATTTCTTTTGGTTACTGCAAGGCCTAAATGGGCCCTTGTGGTCTATGTGTATAGTATGAAATGGGGTTGTTTCTAATTCTCCCCACTGTTCTAAGGGTGCTTCGTTTAGATCATGCCTTTGTGGTTTATTTTTCTGACAATCTAGGCAATCATGTAATAGCATTGTAACCCATTTGTACATTCCGGGCCAGTAAAAGAATCTATTAATGTTGTTACATGTACATGCGTCTCCACGATGCCCACTTAGCGGATTATTATGAGCTAACTCAAAACATTTCATAAATAGCGATAGTGGAATACATATTTTGGTATCGTATAAACCGTTCTCGTCTGGTTTATTGTAGCATAGTAAGTCATATTGTTCCTCGAGTAGTAGAAGGTTAAATATATTTTTGTATGCACGTAATCCTTTACAATGCTTAATTGTACTTGTGCTCGGCGGTTCTTTGCCTGCCTTTAGCCACTGGCGAACGGTTTGTAAAACTGGATCATTTATTTGTTCGCGCAGAATTGTATCTGTGTCTAGTTGAGCTTGTTTGGTGAACTCTGTTAATTTTAGTAGTAAGTCCTTACAAGATACTTTTACTACTTCTGTATGTAGAGTCGTCGGTTCTACAATATCACACTTGTGTGTGCGTTGTTTAAATTCCTCCTTCGCTTGTTCTAGTTCTTGTATTAACGATATATCTACATTCCCCTTTTGCAGTTCTAACCAATCTTCATCATCAAGACCGTCATCTACTGCATGTACCTCTTCGGTTATTTCTTCGTATGTGTGGTCATTAAGGCTTTCTGTAGATACATTTTCCGAAGACATCTTTCTGATCTGATTTATTTGTCGTCCATATCTGAACGAGTCGGCAATATTGTATATTGCACTACATGTCTGCTCTATATCGTCGCTTGCGTCGTTAATACTAAAATCTTCGTCGGTTATATTTAGTATTTTCTTTTTCTGACCGGGTATATGTGCAATTACCGGATAGCTAGTATTTGGGGGTGCTTTCTTTTCGTCACAGTGTAGTATTGAATAGTTTATCGGTTTATAATCCGATGTGTAGAAGCGAATGTCCTTTGGGACTGTTTTGTGTTCAATTTGGAACTTTTTCGCTTCTTCTTGCGGGACTTGTCTACTAAGTAAGTCGGGGAAGGCAAGGTTTATACCTTCAGTGTATATTATCTTTAGATTCTGAAATTTAGTAAGCACGACTTGATACTTAAAGAATCTATGTGATAATTGTCCGCGGCGAGACCAGAGGAATAGTATAGGTCTGTGATCGCAGAATAGATATATTGGATAGGGGGAGCCTATAATGTAGAACTCGTAAGTTTGTAATGCTGATATTATTCCGCACAGTTCTCTGTGCTGTGGGGACATTTTCTGTTCTGCTTTATCGAATACACGGGAGTTTGCAGAAACAATTCTTTTCCCTTCGGGGAACTGTTGATTTAGTATACTACCAGTTCCTAAGTTGGAAGAGTCAGCATGTATATGAAAGGGGTATTTTGGGTTGGGGATAGCGACGGAAATATCGTGTTCAAATTTTGCTTTCAACTTATCGAATACCTGCTGGTGGCTATCCAGCCATTCGAAATTCGTTTCATTCTTAACTAAATCATATAGTGGTTTTGCGTCTATATGATAGTTTATAACATAATTTGCATAAAATCCCATCGCCCCTAATACGCTGAGGACATCGGTTTTCGATTCTGGCGTTTTTAAGTTTTGTATATCTGCAATGCGCGAAGTGATTGGGCTAAGTGTCCCTTTCGATATTACATGCCCAAGGAATTTCACTTTTCGTAAGAAGAATTTTGTTTTATCCGGCGCGGCTTTTAAGTTAGCTTTACGCAGTAGTGCATGATATTCACGTATTACTGTGAACATTTCCTGTTTATCTTGTGCTTGTAGTAGTGTATCGTCAATATAAGTGATGGCTTGCTTTTTCTTTATTAGCGGTCCAAATGCATAACGCATAAGTTTACTAAAGAAGTTCGGAAGGGGCTTTAAGCCATAAAATCCGACTTGATAGGTATATTGACGTCCACCTACAATAAAACTAGTTAATTTCTGAGTTTCTTCTGTAAGGGGCACTTGATGATAAGCGCACGACAAATCACTACTTGTAAAATATGCTCCATTTACTCGTGTCATTAGAACTTGTAGTGGCTCGAGTGGCCAACTTGAGTTACTTGTATCTGTAATTGAGTTTAGGTAGCGAGCGTCAATTACAAGTTTTACATATTCGTTCTTAGGCAGTATAATAATTGGATTTACAAACCAGCTATTTAAATCGTCGTGCTCATTTAGCTCGCGTATTTTTCCGGCTTGTATTAATTTGTCCGTTAATGCCTCTAACTTTTCACGCAAATGTAGGGGAACTTTGCTGGGACGTTGCTTTTTAAATTCGCAGTCCTTTTTTAGGGGTATATGAAATTTCTGTTTCGTGCGGCCGATATCATACTTGTGATGGGAGTATACGTCCTCATCATCTAGAAGAACTTCTAGAAGTGCTCTGAATTCATCGTCCGTTAAGTCACTCTGCGTGAAGTCAAACTTTTTTAGGTACTCGATATAGTGTGCATAGTTTTTACTTGCATCTTTTGGTCGTGTATCGAGTCCTTCTTGTACAACTTCATGAATAATGAAGTGGTTTTGTTCAGTTGTTCTGAACTTAGGGAATTGTTCAGTATTATTAGGTTTGCATAGGGTTTTTGCATCATTTGAGAAATCAGTTGCTACTTCAGCATCATTTTTACATTTGTTTACAATTTCATCGCCTACAATTCCAAATATCTCTTCAATGTTTTCATCTGTGTATTGTGTAAAGGGCGGCATTTGATTAATTTCGGCTTTACTCACATAAACATATATTTTAATTCCCGAAGAATTAAATACATTGTATAGCAATGCGGATATCTCAGACCAGTTCATTTTGTCTAATCCACATGCGATTTTTGGCATAGCTATGCATCTAATGTTTTGCATTAGAAGTATATTGCGAAGTTCGAATAGTGCAGTTGTAATACTTTCAATAGTCGGTTTACTATTGTATTTTTCTTTAGTTATTAGACTAAAGATTTGGTGTCCGAGACTAGGAGCAATGTATTGTAATACATTTTGGTTTATTGTATTTCCGTCACGATCGTTCACTTCTACTTGCCACTTACAATGTTCTCTCAAGTCGGGGAAACTTTTACACAGCATGAGTGCAAAGCCTTTGCTCATAGCGCAGTCCTTAGAGATTGCCATACTAATAGCCATACTACAATAGCCATACTACTATTGAATATTGACTGTTCTTCGTGGTTAATATAGTTTATGCAACTATCGGATTCGTTCGACTCAGCCTCTTGTACTGAGTTAACAACTGTACTAAGCAAGAAACAATTATCCAATTCTTCATACTTATTTAGTATTGAGTATGCGAACTCACTACAATCGCGCATGTTGAATTTGCGCGTATCACGACTCAAAACTAGATCACATAAAGCGTACCCAATAATGCCTTTATTAAGTGTAATAGGGTGATTTTTGTGGTTTTCTATTAGTATAGGTAGTGTTTTCTCTTTTTGTGTACAGACTGTGTTAATAAACACTAGTTCTGTTTTTACTGTATTTTTGTGCGGTAGAAACGAAGTGCCTTTGGGGTAACATAAATCAGTGTTTTGGTGTTTGTACAAGTAGGTTGATCTTGCCTGTATATAAAGTGGCTGAGACAAGATTATTGCTTCTATCTCTGATACTTGTGGATACTGTTTTTCGTTATTCAGTGTTCCATAACTGATTACTCCTGTGTGTTCTTTTAACTCTACAGCAGGAATATCGAAATACAGAGCTTTAAAGAAAATATGGCAGAAATCAACTCCAATCAGGTTAGACGTTCCTTCTTGTGTAACCCATACTTTATAGTTTGCTTCATACTTTCCATCAGTGTCAAAGTATGATGTTACTGTAGTATGGCCTAACATACGAATTTGTGATCCATTATAGGATTTTGTGATGTTTATGGCTGAGAAAATCCTCATGATAGGGTTCTACTTTTGCATTTCTAGAAATGTGGGGTAGTTTATTATCGTACAAGTCGAACCTGGGTCAATTAGATATTCAATTTCAAGTCCACTATTTTTATTTATGTCTCCGGTGGTGAAATAATACATATTTAGGTAAATCCTGGATTTTGGATTACTATTTGTATTAACTTCGGAGACTTTAGAAGTTTAAAGGAAAGAAGTCTGTGATAGCATCGGTGTAATTATTCTGATCGTAATATTCTGTTTGTTGGTTTTGATCCTCTACCCAGTGAACAGAGTGGGACGAGCGGGGTTGTTGATCATAATATCTACTGCTTGATGCTTGAAATTGATTATTATGCGCGTGGGGGGGATAAGAACGTTGAAAATTTTGATTCTCACGTTCATAATGTTGCCTAGCTTCAGTTTCATGGGGACTAAATTGGTTGTTTTGGGGAAATTTTTGTTCATAGGATTTGTTATTATTATTATTATAGTGTTTATTTCCGTATCTGCGGTTGTCATATCCACTGTTTGTATTATTTGGGCGATTCTGGTTACTAAAATACGGCTTACTGTTAGTCTGCTTTTTGTAGTCAGTACTGAAGGATGTCTTTTTCTCCTTTTCCTCAGTGAGTTCTCTTTTCATCTTTTTAAATCCTTCATCAACCCTATGTTTAGAGCAGTTAGAAATAGAATGCCCATGATTACGGCAATAGTTGCAAAAGCGTGTGTTATTTGGTCGTCCTTTTACATTGGGGTCTTTAAAGGAGCCCGAGTTAATAGCGCTGACTTCGTTATTTCTCATTAGGCTAGTAAGCTCTTTAATTTGTGCTTCAAGGCTACTGATTTTATCATTTGTTTGTTTTACTGTGCCGTCAGTGCTAACACTAAATGTTAAGTCCTTAGTTATTAAGTGGTTTTGTATTTCGTCCCATGTTTTATCCGGATTTTCTATCCTATATTCATGCGCCTTGCGCTTTAGAGATGGGGGCTGTAGACCTCTGATAGCAAAGTCAATGTATTTTTGCTCTCTTTGTCTCTGCTGTATTGTTCGTTCAGTGGCAATTTGGCCAGGATCAGCTAATCGTGCGGGTATTTTTTCAGGCCATCATCTATCAACAGCATGCTTAATTCGGTGGAAATAATTTTTAATTAGTTCCCCTTCTTGCCTGGTGGCACCTTCAACTTCAAGTCGATATTTGAATTGGTCACGACTATCTGTGAACCGGGTTATGAAATCTCCTTTTATTTGATCCAAGGTTCTTGTGGGGTCAATAGTATTGAACCACTCTAATGCGGTTTCTGTCAGTAAGGATCCAAATAGCGCTTTGCGTCTATTTTGGTGATTTGCTAAAGCGGCAGCATCTGTAGGTAACGTTGTGCCCAAAGAGAAGTTTATTTTTTGTTCTACAGAACTCCAAAATTCATTTGCGTTTTGTCTGGGGTCATTTCCCGAGAATGTAACAAGTGACATATTCGGATGGGAGAGAGGTGTATCAGTAAGTGTTCTTACTAATGTAGCGGTACCGGTTGTTCCAGTACCAGTGCCACCGGTACCGGTGCCACTTCCAGTTCCTCCGCCTGAGGCCATTAACTTAATTTATATTTTAAAACTGAATACAGTACTTAGAAGATAGAATAATTATGCTGCCTCACTGGTCGCACCAGTTTATACTAGAGGGTAGGGGGTGCGAAGGTTCAAACTTCTGACTCGATGGTCGTACTCCTAGTATATGCTATCTTTCTAAGCCTGATAAGTCTCATAAAAGTATTTATTGATCTAAGTAAGTAAATTTGGCTAATTGATCTAGTTATAAGTTTTATATAATCTTTATAGAAATCGAACATAGATAAATTTACAGCTAAAGTAATGAGGTTATTAAAGTTAAAAGTTAAAGTTATAAAAGTTAGAAGGTTATGAAAGTTAGAAAGAGGAGAAGGTCGGGAAAGTTAGTAAAAACTTTACTAACTCGAAATGTTATCAGTAACTTATTATTCTCTTTTGAATAAAGTCCTGACTTGAAGATATCTCTAACTATTCGTTATTCGATATAGTTGAGATAGAGTTTGGCAATTCCTCTTTGAATTACTTGTGTTTTGAGATTACTTTTCTCAATTTGGAGATATTAGATTCTCAGTTTCTCTGAGTTGTTATTTCTTAATTTCTCAAAGTTGTGATTCTTTCTTTGCTATATATAGTTCTCAGAATGGGATAGTTCCCGTCCTGCTGGATGGCAAAATGTCCGTTTGGCTGGACGGACATTTTGTGCAATATGAATGGTTCAGCTAATTACATCATTCTATTTTTAGAATGATGTAATTTGAATACTTAGCTTAGTTAAGCTAAGTATTCAACATAAATATTACTTTAGTACTCTGTACTTGGAAACTACGCGCAGACTTTCTCTAATCGTAAAACACTGCTTCTTGACCGACCTTAAATTGCTCTCGAGCGAAGTTTGAAACTATTAATCTAAACCTTTGTGACTTTTTACTCAAATTTGTTGCTTGACCATTTTGACTTTTCCAGGGACTTCTACGCCCTTGACTTTTTACTTGTTAAGTTTAAAAAGTTTTTAAAAGTTTTCCATTTTTTTTCTCACTAATTTCTCTCAGACAAAATTTCTAGTAATCATATTATAGTCCTCTGGTCTTCTTTTTCCGATTTTTTGCGACTTTTTGTGAACTTGAGTTCGACAGTTGAAATCATTTATACGATATTTGTTACGACCCATTTTAGTGTCAGACTAACCATTTTCTTAAATGGTTTTTTTTCTTCATTCAGTTTTGACTGATCGATGTAATCATCGTAGAAGGTTGTCAGTGGTATCACTATTCAGCATTTCCGTTTTTTCGACGGATTTATTGAGGTTTGAAAATTTGTCGACATTGGAATTTTTGTTGTTTTGTTCACATTTTCCACAATTTTTGGCTAGTTTGCTTAAAAATTATAATGTTAAATAATGCTTAGATAATAAAAATTTTAATGATAGTGTTGTTGGTTTTACCTTTAAAACTAGAAGAGGGTTCTCGAGCTGTCTGATCCTTTTTTTTGGTAACATTTCTGCAAAATTTATCAAAATTCAACCTTTTGTTCATCAAAAATGGGCTGGTTTTACTTGTATTTCCCTTGAGTGCGTTTTTTATTATTAATTTGTCAGTTTTTTGCTAATTTAACTTGATAATTATCCAAAACACTTCATTTTTTTTATATAAAGACTTTCTATATCAAATTGTCAAAATCCAAAAATAATGGAAAAATTACATGTTACTTTTGAACAAACAGCGATAGCATGAATAGCTTATGTCTAATCGTTGCTTTTTTACAGTCCAAAAATTTTCGCTTGGTAACCAGTCGCTTTCTTTTCTAAATAAATTTATTTGTTTTTTTGCATGTTTTTTTTGTTTTTTTCTAAGCTTTTTTGAATGTTAATCAAACAACAGAACAATTCAAATTAAGACCTACTAATGACAGACGGTCGGTTTCTCCAAAGTAGCTTCAGAGAAACCTATCTAGTTGTTTACTTATCTAGAAAGTTTATGACCTATAGTCGTTTCAAACTTTATAAATTTTTGTTGTCAGAATAATCAATGATTTATTTAGCTTTCGTTTCTTTTTTGGTTGACTTGTTGCTAAAGGCCAGCAAAACACACCGCGTTTTTCTAATGGGTTGAAATTTCTTTAAAATTTCTTTTTAAAAGTGGTTTTACGCTTTATGTAATGGGTTTTTGATTTTTTAATACGACCTTATAATTTTGTGGCCTTTGTACCGTCTTTATCATCACTTCTTTGACAGTTCAGATATCACACTATTGGCATTTGAAGAGAAGGCAGAAATGAACATATCAATATCATTAATTAATAGATTACGGTTTTGACAGCTTCTGGCCGGCTGGAATTTTGTTGTCTCTTCTCGTCGTTGTTTTTGTAGTCGCATGACAAGTTCTGGATACTCGCAGATTTTAATTGTTCCCTATTGGTAAACAAAGGAAGTTTTTTATTTGATAGCTAAGGTTTTTCATGACTTTGAAATAAAAATTTTAAAGACAAATACAGCTTTTTTGAATTTGCACTTTGTTGTTATTTTTACAGCTTTTTACATAGTATGATTAATTGCAATTCGGATATAACATTATTGGTGTTAAAAAGAGGCACAAGTGAGCATATCTAATGTTTATAGTGCATTGTTCATTGTTTTAACGGCTTCGTCAGTGGCTTCTGTCAAAAATTTGTTTTATTTTTTTATTTCTGTCTGTAGTTGTTGCTATTTTTGTAGACATTTGACACATTTTGATCAGATCTCAATGGCTTTCTCAGAAGATATAAAGGAACCTATTTAATGATAGTATTTGGTATCTAATGTTTTTATGACTTTGAATTTAATTATTTGGAAAAATACAGATGTATAGTTTAACTTTGCCCTATTTCTTTTTGAAAAATCGGAAAAGAAATTTCACTTTAACCCCAAGTTCAGGGATTTTTTAAAATTTTCTCGACGCAAGGAGAACTTGATGTCAATCATCCATTGGAACGCCCTCCATTTCCATAACTTCTGAATGGTGAGAGATGTTTCCGACAAAATATTAGATCTTGTCTGCCATTTGTTTTCGTTTTTGTAATATCAGCCTGTATCGTTTTTGTAATACCAAAAATAAGACCATGACTATACTTAAAGTGTTTATCATCTGAGCCCGAAGCACTTAGATCTGGGCTAAAATACTAAAAGCAATTCTATTTTTTTCACGTTGAAACTGGTTCTTTTATCTTAGGTTATAATGTGCTACTTTCAACCCGGGTCGAGGTGCGAGCGCTAATTTAGGGCATTGTTTGGTGTGAAATGCGCTGAATGCGTTCAAATGCGCTGAAATTCAGCGCATTTTTTGCATAATTACGAGAAATATCCCTAGCCCAGGAGGAGCATGGTAGAGAAAGAGTTATAAAAGGAAAAGTTTGTTTCATAATGACCTGTTCTTGTTCTAGCTACAAACAATGTCCTCCAACCCACATTCGATAAACCCTTTCAATGCAAGCACCGGTCACCTTGTCAAAGCCATTAAGAAGGAAAGAGCCCAAATAACTCAAAATCTGGAGCAGGAGAACTTAAAAGGTCGCATGAATCTCCTCAAATACGAGTTAGAAGCAGAGCAGAAATCGTCCACTGCTAAAATAACACTTCTAAGCGAGGAGTTGAAAACTAGCAAAAACTTACTGGACGCGGCAGCACAGCGAAACCTGGACTTGCAAGAAGAACTGAAAGCTCTAAACGAGAGACTAGAAATCGAAATTGAAAAGAACTTCGAACTGAACAAAACTCTCAAAAGCAAAGTTGGTTACCTTGTAAATGAAGTTGACAATTTCCGAGTTTTCGAACAGCAAGTGCAGCAGAAGTTAGAGCAAAAAACTTGCAGAATTGACGAACTAAACACAGAAAATCAGGAAAAAGAAGATCAAATTGAGAATTTGAAAGAGGCGTACGCGAAGCAACTCTCCAATCTCAAGGACAACTTATCAGATGCGAGGACGGGTTATGAACGAAATGTGAACAATTTGACAGAGCAAAACCGAGTAGAGCGGGAAAACGTTGTCGAAACTTTGACAAAACGTCAAGAACAAGAACTGAATTTACTAAGAAAGAAATTTGTTGACGAGAAAGAGATCTACGAGGAAGAAATTACGGAATTAAAGCGGAAATTGAAAGAAAGAGAACAAGATCATGAAAGTGAATTGAGGAAGCAGAAATCGGAGTTTGAGGATAAAATGGATTCACAGGTTAGCCACGAGAGGTTATTGGGAGATTCGGAGAAGCAGGATGCACTGAGACGACAGCAGATGAGATACGAGGATGAAATTGAGACACTTCGAAAGAGGCTTAATGACGAATTAGGGAACTGTTTTCAAATAAATGAATTGATACCCACGTTATAGGCAGGGGTTAGTTCGTTTTTGAGATAGATCGGCTTGAAAAATAACTTTTAAGCTTGGAATAGACGTCATTTCGACGCAATCAGTAATATTTAAATTAATAGTAGAATCAATACTTTCGCCTGAGATGCAACTCTTCCCAGCCATCAAACTACCCCAGTCGATACCAGATAGTTATCTTGCAAGATTCTGCCAGAATCTTGCAAAAACTGCCTATCTTGCAAGATCTGCCAGAAAAATGGTTATCTTGCAAGATCTGCCAGAAAAATGGTTATCTTGCAAGATTCTTGCAAGTTCGTTCCAGTCGCGCTGTCCTCTTATTGGCTCTCATTCATGCAACACATTTCATTTTGACCAAAAATTTACTTAAGAAGCAGTTGCGTGTTTTTTAAGAAAAACAATACATTTAAATAGATTTTAAATCTGGAAATATCAATTATTTGAAAAGTTTGCTTTTATTATTTCAAAAGTTTGCCTTTGAGAACTGTTAACACAAAATAAATTACTATTAAAAACCTTTTTCCTGCTGCCAAAATTACTCGCATTAATCAATTCATCTTGTAGGATCTTGTGCAAACAAGATGATATATTAGAGGATTCTGACAGAGAAATGATTATCTTGTAAGATTCTGGCAGAAGAATTGCTATCTTGCAAGATTCTGGCAGAAAAATGGTTATCTTGCAAGATTCTGGCAGAAAAATGGTTATCTTGCAAGTTTCTGGCAGAATGAATGGTTATCTTGCAAGATTCTGGCAGAATCTGCCAGAATCTTACAAGATAACCATTCGAAATCCACTGGGGTAATCTTCAATATTTAAACAGCATTAAAAGTTTGGTCCTTTTTTATTTATCCTTTATATTTATCTCTTTTATTTCTAATTTTCTGAGTTTTGCGAATCATGGTACATTTTTGTTCTTTTTTCCTCCCCACTTACTTAGGGAGACAAGCAATAGAACTTAAGGATATTTTAAAAGACTCACGTCCACATTTAAAATGCCGAAAGCCTGCAGTGCCAGAAGTCAAAATTCCACAAGTTGCTACTTAGCCAGAAGTTGACTTCCGTTGACTTTCGTCATTTTAAAACGTGCGCGTTTTGTGTTTTAAGCATGGTTAAGTGACTCTGCAGAAGTCACTTCGAAATTCTGACTTAATATCTCGAACCGCTTCACGGTTCCCGATAAACGCCAGAAGTTCTCAGTGACTTCAAGCAGAGTCACTTAACCATTACTTAACGCTATTTTTCAGATTGGGTGCGAGAGAAACCACAAAATTTAAGTATACTTTGTCCGCTTTGATTGGGTACCATTATGATCAAAATGTGGAAATCATAGCTCCGCATGAATTTTTTGAGATCATTAATGTGGCTGATCCACGCATTATTAGGTTGGCCCTACAACGGCAATTTTTCGTTTGAAAGAAAATAGAGAAATTTGGGATCTATTCTTTTTTGCCCCCCCCCCCCCCCAGCTTAGTGGGCCTATATTTTTTACGCCCCCAGGCACAGGTGCTATTTTTTTACATAGTAACGTGCTATATAGCAACATATAATTTGTAACTGGGGTGAACAAAAACCAGGGGGGGGGGGCAAACAGAATAGATCCGAATGTTGTAATTGAGAGGGTCGGTCGGTGGGACCCTATTATGCAAAATGAGATTAAAGAGCCCTCTTTGTTATCAACTGCACAAATAGACTGCACTGACTCGAGAGATTTTGCAGCTGAATGAAAAACAACAAAAAAAGATTACTAAGAACAGTTCCCTAATAGATATTGAGAAGCGTCGAGGGATGGAGTCAGAGAGACTGGTTGAACAGTTGAGGAAGGATTTAGCCACTGCTAAGGATGACCTCACCAGGTATTACATTTTAAACTACTTAATCGAACAAATCGTACAATATTCTAACCTTAAGTTTAATTATACTCACGTGTACATTTTAAAATGCCGAAAGTTTGCGTTGCCAGAAGTTAAAACGCCAGAAGTTCCTACTAAGTCAGAAGTTGGTTATTAATAATTCCAGGTCTAGAATAGGGTGCCGTTGACTTTCGTCATTATAAAACGCGCGCGTTTCGGGTTTTAAGTAATGGTTAAGTGACTCTGCTTGAAGTCACTGAGATTTTCTGGCGTTGCGAGAACGGTTCGAGATATTTTGTCAGAATTTCGAAGTGACTTCTGCAGAGTCACTTAACCATGCTTAAAACACGAAACGCGCACGTTTTAGAATGACGAAAGTCAATGGAAGTCAACTTCTGGCTAAGTAACAACTTCTGGCATTTTGACTTCTGGCACTGCAGATTTTCGGCATTTTAAAATGTGCACGTGAGTGTTTTAAGCATGGTTAAGTGACTCTGCAGATGTCACTTCGATGTTCTGACTTAATATCTCGAACCGTTTCGCGGTTCTCGATACGTGCTATTGATTGAATTCTGAATTTCAAACCATTCAAAGTTGCGTGAAATCTATTTCAAAGTAACTAAGGTTAAAAATGGTCACATGAAAACGTTTTCAAAGTCTGCTATTTTTGAAGTCGACCGACATGACAAGGTTTATGCTTCGACTTATGAAAAGACTGATTTTCATAAATCGAGATCTAAACATGGGCAGCAACTCTAATTACGTCTCAACCCTAACGCGACTATAAAAAATGAACATTTATCATTACAGCCTAGAATGTAAAACTATTGACATACTGAACACATGTAATCTCTATTATCTTATTCCTCAACGCATAATAGCCTGCAACGTGAATCAGTGGATGCAATTGGGGAGACACAGAGGGCGTGTGAGGCTGCCACTGAGATGAAACTTGCCCAGTTGAGGGATGAAATGAATGAGGCTCATGCGGACGAGATACAGTTGAGTAAGAATGATTACAACATTGCTCTCAAGGACAAACAGACAGCTGATCTGGACATTGAACGACTTACCAATAAGGTCATTTTTGTTTTTCATCACATACAAACACACAAATGATTTGCAAATAATTTTTTTGCGCTAAATTGCTCAAAAAAGCGTCTAATATACTATCAAGAGATTCAACACGCATGATGATAGAGATTTTCAATAAAAACATTATACAATCAACAATCAACAAATGAGCCAAAAGGATTGCAAAATGTTGATAGAAAAATGCGCTGGATGTGAATTTTAAACCAGACGAAACTAGCTGATAAGGAATGAACCAAAAAAACCTCACTACAGGAGCTCTAAATGACATTGAAGAAACCCAACGAGTTTTTTTTTAAAATCTTCACGATCTTCGGTTTAGCTAGTGCCGACAAGCTACAATGATTTTATGATGATTTAAATTCCGCTTGTACGCCGGCGAACTCTTGCAAGATTTGCGGCTTTAGCTGTGAATTTTTTGTCGCCGCTTCCTGTTGCTAGTGGTGAATTATTTTTTCGCAACTAAGGCGGTGAAAATAATTCACCACTAGCAACTTCCATAAATCGCGAATCTTACAAAAAATCTACGCTAAAAACGACAAATCTTACAAAATTTTAACGCATACATTTTCCAAAAAGTTCATTGAATCTGATTTAATTTCAAAAGAAAAAAAAATTCAGGTAACAGCTGGGGCGGTAGAAGAAAAAGTGGTGGACATTCCGGAGAAGAGAGGTTCAAACACGTTTGGGGTTGTTTCCTAGAACTCCTGTGAAAGCTGTTAAATCAAACATTTTACAAAACTCTAATCTTTCAACCATTCTTCGCTAAAAGAGCAAATCTTTCAAAAATTCACCTCTAAAAACCGTAAATCTCACAGAAATTCACCGTTAAAAAGCGCAAATCTCACAGAAACTCACCGTCAAAAAGCGCAAATCTTACAAAAAATCGTGCGCATTCATTGCTAAGAGATGCGGGCGCTTTGCGGTGAAAATTGTTTTCCTCCACCGCAATGCTTACAATTTCTTCGACAAAACGTCGACCCTTGTTGTCATATATACTGAAGAAAACATCAACAAACCCACATTCCGGTTCTTTGTTACAACTGTCCTACAAAACTGGCCACTGCATAAACTCTCAAAAAAGTTGTGCTATAAAATAGCTTACTTAATTATCAGTGGCCACGAAGAGTTTTTTTGTGCAGCAACTAAATTAAGGCCTGTAAGAGAACACGCTATATTGTATATTAAGGAAGACAGACTACTGATTTCGATACTGCTTATTAATGTCTTCACTCGGCCTTTGGGTTCGCTTCAATCCATCTTTAATAGCTCGAAGCTTCAAAACGTAGTAGTCTTAAATACACTTATCGCCAAAAATTGATGTCGATCACAATTTCAGCTCCATGTAAGACATTAGACTTCTTTCTATTTGTTTTACAAAAATGGAAAAAAATTACACTGACCTAGTTCTTTCTCCACAAGAAATCAAATCCAGGATGAAGGTGTTACTTTGGAACCCTATTCCATTCACTTAACAGCCCATTACAAGATCGATAATTTTTTAAAGAGGTAAAGTATTGCTATTGGCAACCTCCATATCAATAGTTCTTTGTACCTGGTTTTTTTTGGTTTCATTTAATAAAATTCTATTAGGAAAACCTAAAAATTCTAAAATTTGGTAGTTTTTGAAAAATGAATGAAAGAGATTGCATCCGAGCTAAATATCAAGCTAATTCAGATGTTCAATTGAAATCAAAATTGTTTCTGAGCTTTGTAACATTATTTGAGCCTCAATCTTCAACACCAACATCTATTGTATAATCTCCTTTGATAAAAAATAGATGATTTTGTAATGAGAAACTTTACGCTGCGATTAAATACAAAAAAATGTTTGATAAAATCCTAGGGAAAAATTTATTCAAATTGCTTTTAACGTTTTCAAACAATCTAAAAGTCTCTAGTACGTGTATCCTACTTCTAATCAGAGTGTTTATCGTGCAATAGCTACAACTTTCTCATAATATAACAAAGTGCAAAGAGGCAACTATTTTAGTGCTTTAATTTGGTACAGAAATACTGACAAACCACTTGCATATCTCTCTTTTTTAAAAGTTTACTTGGTTGTCCGTGCTTCAACTTAATTTTTAAATGCTAGGTTTTGCAATGTTTTTTCTACTTGAGTCACCGATCAAACATCTTTTTCTGATTTCATTTCACAACATATATGACTCTATAGAAAATTTGTTTGATTTCTTATTAATCATACAAAGATCACATAAGAATTCTTCGAAACCATACAAGAATCAGACGAAAACTTCGAAAAACTGTTTAATTTCCATTTTCAATAAAAATTGAAAAAGTTTCTAGGAAATCAAACAAGGTCATCTATAGCACAGAAAACATTGCTTGTCGAAAAATTTTTCATATAAAGTTAGATCTCCAGAGTGCACAAATGACAATTGTGGTAAGCAAACACAAAAACTTCGGAATTTGTACTTCTTAAGAAATTGATTTAGAATTGTTTTTTTGCTTTTTTTCTAATAAATAAGAATTTATAGGTATTAGCTGACTTCAGCAACAAATTGAGCACATAGATAAAGTTTTTGTTCATTTAGAACCCAACTTTTTGCAAATCACAAAGTAATGCCGGGAAATCACCATAGACACCTTTGTACAAAGAAAACTACAAACAGCACAGTTTGGAATCTCCCAGCTCTACATTTTCAAAGCATTTGCTTTAGGTGAACTTGAGAAAATATATGTAAATTGTTGAAGTTTTGAACAAGACATTCGTCTCATTTTCGCCGTTCACTCAGAGGAGATGTTTAAGCTGCTTTGCTCTTTTGCTGTCTACAACGCAGTTGCATTTCAAGTTGCATAAATTTTAATGACAAAAACAACAGCCAATCAGTGTACAGTGTGATATTACACAGTGTGCACGTTCAACAATACAGAAAAAGTACCATGCTCAGGGGGCATGTCTAGCGAAGGAATTGTGATAGTTCTTCAAAGCAAAGGAGCAATTTTTTTTTACAAAACACACCAAAAGATGAGTTTGGTCAAGCAATCATTTTTGTGTTGGAGTACAATACAATCAGATGGTCGGAAGCTGTTTGTTAGATCCTCAAACAAGCTAATACTTCAATCTTACTTGGAAAATTCAGAAAATAGCGTTTTTGAAGTCCTTTGCTTTCGTCAAAATATTTCTTCCTGTGCATAAATGAAAGATTGTCAGTGTTATATTTAAGGAGTAGGAGTAGGAAGTACTACAATGTTCATCAAATAGTCCCAACCTGATTCCCGTTGTGCATTTATGTACAAATTTGGTGTATGAATTACAAAAAAGACAGTTCTTTAGGCGAATTCAGATTAAAGTGTTTTAGAAATGTGACTCAGAAGTCCTCATACATTTGAACCCAATTAATACCAATCGTCTATTAGAACTTAAAACAGCTCAAAAAGTGCAATGATTCATTCATAGGGAAAAGATATGAACTCAAAGTTCTGTTTTATTCGATGCTTGTGGCGTTTTTTTAGAAATTAATGATCATATATGAGTTTTTAAGCTTCATACTAGGTCGTACTAAAAAATCAAGTATGAACAGTATGAAATCATATATGCTCCTTGTATGAAATCAAAGAAACTTCAAACCGGGTAATAGGTATTTTGGTGTAGTGCTTTGGCGTGTTTCGTTTTTCCAAATATTTTTAATTTCTTCTGTTTTTAACACTTAACCGTAGTGAAAGAAGCTTTTCGAGTTTTAAATCATTTCAAAAAAATAACACTTTTTATTTATTTTCTTTAAAATTTTTTTCCTTTATTTGTTTTAAGGGTTTACAAATAAGCTATGCCGGAAAGTTATGTATAAATTTGAATCATTGAGGCGACTTGTGATATATCAAATGAGTACTCTTTTTAGACCGATTATTTTGATCACTCTCGTCTGATAATTCGCACCTCAAATAACCGGAAAACCGCCAAGGATATTGTATGTAGAAACTTTCTGTGCCTCGCAGAGAACTGCACGCGTCGTCTTCTGATTTGTCTTTATTGTTTGATATTTGTTTCGTTATGCAGGTAGTGGAGATGGAGGCGTTGAAAGTGCGTGAACAGAAGAAGATAATAGCCAGAATCAACAAAGTCTGCTTCGACGTATCAGCTTCTATTGGAATTCAGCCTCGCCAGGTCACTATCTACACAGCTCAAATCAATCAACGGATCGTTTCCGTTTGTGCCCCCCCCCCCCCCCCCCCAGATTAGTGGGTGTATAATATTTGCACCCCCCCCCCCAGACGTACGTGCCATATTTACATAATGATTTACTGTGTAATGGCACGGCACATGCTCTGTAACTGGGGGCGCATAATGTACGCGGGGGGGGGGGCACAAACGGAAAAGATCCCAATCAACTTTCAATAGATCAAACTATGATTGGCAGACTTGAATTTTTTTAGTTTATAAAACTTAACACTCATATACTTTTCTCCCATGAAAAGTAACAAATATCGTTTACGGTTTATTTGATTTCATACAGGGATCGTACTAAGAAAAAGTTTATGATCTTTGTGACGTCATGACGTCAAAAATTTTAAAAAAATAACAGATACTTAATGCGAAATAACAGATACGGAATGCAAAATAAATATTCCAAAATCTCTTATAACAAAGAAAAATTGAGTCAGTTAAGTAAACAAACATCATCCCGTCCGTTAAAAGGAACAAACGCGGTTAGCGCACTTAGCCCTAAACAACTAGGGGTAAGAAAAAGAAAATTGTTGACAACAAAAAGTTTCGTTATTGTTTTAAATTAATCATTTCAAATCTTTTGCAATTTATGCATCTGACAATCTGTCTTTAGAAATTTCTTAGTACTGATGTTAGCATTACTTGACGAGGGAAATCGGACCTTTTGATGAGCTATCAAGTAAGTGGCGGTTCTGTGCACCCAAGTTTGTACAGCAATGCTAACTTACCTGAAAACAATTTATTATTATTATTATTTTTTATGACGTCATACATGATTCTTCTATGACTTCTTAGAAAAGGGGACAGCGGATGTTAGACAAATTATCACAATAATATCAGAAATGTCAGCACAAGTACTTGAGATATGCACTCGAAAAAATTTGCTATTAATTTTTTATAAAATGCAAGTAATTTTACCATGAGTTTTCAAGCAAATTGTTGTTTAATGAAACTTATCTAAAAACTACTTGCAAGCAAACTAAACTACCTGAAATTCTAAGTAAATTTGCCAGCAGTTTACTTAGAGATTGCAGTGTTACATTCTTAGAATTTGACCTGCAAAAAATACTTTCTAGGTAGTTCTATCTGCAATTTGCATGAAAGTTGCAAGTAGAATTACCTAGAAATTGCGTGTTGTAGGCAAAATTACCTAGAGTTTTACCTGCGACAAATTTTTCCTGGTAGTTCTACCTGCAAAGCTTTCATGCAGATTGCAGGTAGAATTACCTAGAAATTTTTTAGAGTGTAGACTTATATGTCAAGCCCTCGGATCATAGATTTTAGATCAACAGTTTTTTTCGTGCAATTTTTGGTTCATATTTTTATGAGTTACTCAGACAACGCTTAGTGTCACCTAAATGTGACTTAAAGAAGTTATCGGGGCTTAAAATTGGGTGGGAGAAAACAGCAGCACACCGAACAAAATAGAGCGTATGATGAAGTCGGATGGAAGTCAGCTTTACGCAAAAGCAGGAAGAGCGATATCTTTACAGAATGAGAGTTAAAAAACCTACTCTTGAAAGCTTTATATAGAATGATATCGATGATCATACAAATGCCGAATTATCTCGTCGTAAAGTCAAATTGCTAATAGCACGCTCATATAATTCAACATTCTAGCACCGTCTACCCCCTTTCAGTACACTTAGTGACACACAGAACAAGGCATTCCATTGCTTATCATCTATAGCTTTCGACCGTAATAAGTTTATGAAAAGATTTTGGGTCCACTTTATCAGTGTGGTCGAGTAGCTAATTAAGGTAGGAAAATACACCCCATCGGGACTTTTTGGTCTTTCTATATGGTCGATCCTCTTCTAAAATAATTTGGTATTCATTTTTCTCAAGGCGAGCTTCGTTTACGTAAACTGTTATCTTTTTCGCAGAAAATTTATCATTGTAGTGGAAACGGAACATCATTTTAAAATTTTTGAAAGCTAGCTTTGCTATGATGAACGGCAATTAACCTCAACTATTTTCCGTCAGGTGTTCCTTGGAGGAGGGGAAGGTGGAAGTGGATTATCGGGCAATGATACAACTACTCTCATTGGGGGAGGAAGAGGGAGTGTGGTGAACTTTGACCTATTAGTCAAAAGCGCATTGGGTAACATGTTAACACTACATTCACATCCAAAAATAGCAATTTTAGTTGTTTGCAAGTTATGAAACAAGACTACAAACAGAACTTAAGCCGCATTTCAGAAGAAAAAGTGCAAAAAAAACGAATTATTTGTGTTCAAAAACAATCTCATTTGTGTTCGCGTATACATGGAACCCTTTTCGGAGGCACCGGCGATTAATACATATTTTTACATTGGAATGTTGTTCACAGATAACTTGGGAGCAACAGCAAATGAAGTGATAAATTACAGTAAAGAGAATGAGTTCAGAATTCAGAAGATCAGAGAGCAGTTTGCAACATACCAGGTATGTACAAAACTGTCATCTCAGGTCCAAATTGTCCTCTGCAAAAATATGAGAAAGGCTGTTATGCAACGAAAATTAAAGAAAACACTACTAAAACTGTCTCATCGCTTTGCTCTATAATGGCTGTGCTTTTGAAAAGGGGGTACACTGATACAAATGAGAAATTTTTCAAAAATAATGATAAAATTCAGCTCAACTCTAACAAAGCTTTGCCAATCCCTGAAAACCTCAAATTGGTCTATTGAAGGTTTAAAAAATGATAGTCTATATAATAGTAACAGAACTACTTTTGCATGTGCGAATTGATTAAGGTATCGAGTGGAGTTGAGACGAGATGAGGCATCAGAAGTCGTTATCTAATTGTTTTAGGCGGAAAGGTTTTAAGATGAATTGTTACAAATTGGCGAAAAATAGTATGTTCTCAATGAACCATAGGTTGATAAGTTCTGAGGAAAACAGCCAAAGAAGACTGCACTGCTAAGTAAAGAATTTTTCAAAGGGGAGAAGCTAGGCACAGTACTCAATATCTAACCAATTTAAAGTCGTAACGTCTTTAAAGGAGAACAATTAAAGAGTGTTCAACTTGCAGTCAATCAAAAATCCAGTGACAGGACGACAATTTTAGTGTTTAAATTTGGTAGATTCTGTTTTTTTGTCATACCATCAGTATCGGATTTCTATTTTTTCCTCAAATCACATTACTTCTTGAATAGAATTTGGTTGCTTGTTTGAAAAACAATAGATCTAGACTATTTTACACTGTAAACACTACTCAAAACTGAAAAATACAATTTGTTTGTTGGTTTTCTTCATTAGCGTTGTATCACATCAAATTATACTACGTGAAATGCAAATTTCGAGCTAGTCAAAATAAAACCCAATGAACTTGGAGTTTCATTAATTTTTAATATGCAAATAGTTATACTTGCCAAATTCATGGAAATATTTAGTTGTCACTGATTATACAGATGAAATTTTTGATTGCTTTTCCCGGGAACAGGAATTGGGAAAAGTAAATCCTCCACAAACCTGATTTAAACTGCTGTGCAAGTTTACGATATCACTGCATAACATAGTCAATATTTATACTCTTAATAGAAGCTGTCAATTTTTGATTCAAAAACTTGTACATTT
Organism: Convolutriloba macropyga; assembly: GCF_964194025.1. Lineage (NCBI taxonomy): Eukaryota > Metazoa > Xenacoelomorpha > Acoela > Convolutidae > Convolutriloba > Convolutriloba macropyga. The sequence goes on along the minus strand of NC_134469.1, from coordinate 79,785,874 downwards.
TTGGAATTTTCTGGGAGTCGTCTTTTTAGAAGAGCGCAATGTCATTGCAGTACCATTAGAGCTGCACACTTCTTCCTTGGAGTAATGATAAATCTTCTAAATAGCTTGTCTAATCAATCATGATCTTTTGAAGTTCCAGTTAATAAATATCCATGTAACGAAGGTCCGTAAAACGAAGATCTAACAAAAACATGACGGCCCATTTAATTTTGTAGTTTTGATTATAAGACCATCTGGCCAATACAGATCCATCTAATAGTTGTATGTCAACTGAACAGCCACCTAATGACGTGTCATTAACAAAATTCTTTTCAAGATCTGACAAAGCATCGTCCCATCGAGTAAATTGTTCTTTGATGCAACTTACCTAGAATCTGCCTGTAAGCAATCTACACTACCCGGAATTCTAGATAAATTTGCGTGCAAAATACCAAGAAATTGCAGTGTTACCCCCCCCCCCCCAGTATTTTACCAACAAAAAAAATTCTAGGTAGTTCTACCTTCAAATTGCATGTAAAAATTTAAATAGAATTTACCTAGATTTACCTAGAAATTTTGGCCTGCAGGTAATAATTTTTTCGGTGAAAATAACTACAAAATCTTGATTGACTGTAGGCAAATTTAACTAGAATGTTTTTTGAAAAAATTTTCTAGTTAATTCTAGCTGCAAACTCTTCATGCAATTTGCGGCCAGAGTTAACTATGAAAAATTTTGCTAAAAAAATTCTAGTTAAATATGCCTACAACCTACATAGAAAATGTAGTTGTTTTCACAAAAAAAACTTGAAAAAACAAATTGATATAAATGCTATCTGCAAAATTTTACATGCATTATGCAGGTTGAACTACCTCGAAACTTTTTTGCAGGTGAAATTCTTGGAGGATAACACTGCAAATTCCAGGTTCACGGTACGCAAATTTACTTATAATGGCAGGTAGTTGAGATCGCCAACTTACTGAATGACCCTCAAAGAGAAAGTATGTCTCAAGAAAGCTATCCGGGTCTTCTTCTTTCATATCCCCCAGTACGTTAAGCACACCAGGCAACAGTTTCGTTACCTGGCGTGCTATTACATAACAAATCATTATGAAATTATGGCAGGACCACTGATGGGGTTTCAAAAATTATACATTCATTGAGCTAGGGTCAAAAACGCCAAAGATCCTGTTTTTGTAATGAAGAATCATCAAATTGAAAGTCGGCTATATAAAGAGAGCCCATCTGATGAATTAAAATAGTACCATCAGGGGGTAGTGAATTAAATTAGATGGTCGAGGACCCTTCTTAAATTTGAGGCTAAATCTTTTCATAAGCTCAGCCAAATTCTTTTCATAGACAAAAATGAGTCAAAATAAAAAGCTCCGCCCTTATCTGGATTCGATCATCTGAACAATTCCAACCTTGACCAATGGTTAATCAATTTCCATGTTTTTTCGGAGATAAAAAACAATACATTGCTACCGTTGCGAGCGTAATTCGAGGACATTTTTTATTGTCTTGCCGAATTCCAGGACACATGTTAATCTCTATCCAAACTCCAGGACACGTTTTATTGTCTAGCCAAATTGAGAAACGGTTGTTTTAGTCCCAGCCAGAGTCGAGAACACCACGCAAAGTCCAGACAAGTTCTTTTGGCATCAAAAATCTATCCAGGACCGTTGAGGAAGGTCTTTTAATAATTTTAGGACTAGACTAGGGACCTGCTCCTTCTGCAAATGCTACGCCTAAAAATCACAGGCCAATCCGTCTAGAGGACAAAACAGATATAATTTTGTACCAATCGGTTAAAGAGTTGATAGTCAGACAGATGGTCTGAAATCAATTGGAGATTTTTATTTATATGTTGGTCGAAGCACAACTTAGGCAAAGCTAATCATTAAGTTACTAAAATTAGTTCGCTTATTGTTTGAGACGGACTATCCAAACGCACGAACACTGGGTTACTTCTCTATCAATCATTTTCTTCTAAGTAGAGCAATTGAATCAGTTCGCTCAGTAAACTAGATGTTTTGTGCGAAAATACAGTGAAACTTAAGAAACCTATTTTTTTTCAAACTCTATTCTTTGTACAGGTACAACCGATGAACCATTTTAGTAGAGTTGTGAAGAATTTGTGAACGTTTGTTGTTAATAATTTTTTTAAGTATAATTGTCCTCAAATTAGAACCGGAGTCACAACGAGTTACTGATTGTGAAATTCTTTTTAAAGTGCAACAAATCGATCACTTTTCTTCTAAAGCAATGTTTTGTAAAAAACAGTAAGTTAAGTGGGAAGCCGTCTGAAAGTGGGAATTTGAATTTTGAAAAAAGAAAACTTAGAGAAACGTTCAGTCACCCAAAATTATACAGATCGACTCTCCTAAACGATTTGTCCTGGTTGACGAAAAACACGCAGCACAAGCCCGAAACTTAAAAGCTCAAGGTGTATAAAAACAATTAATCAATTTGTCTAAAGTTAGAGATTTTGAAAGCGATTTTGATGTTATATTTACTTTTGCTTCTTAGAGCACATGTCTTAGAAAAAATTTAAGTGGTTATTTTAACATTTGAGCTATGTACTGTTTTGCTGGAGTACTCGAAAACCTTCGATGCAGGCAGGATCTTTTGAAACAGGGATATCCATTACGGTAATGTTCTGCTTCTGCCGTTGAATAATTTTTCTTACGAAACTTGATGCTGTTATTTTGGCTAGTTATCAGTTGCCAGTCATCAGGAACATTTCCATAGTTTGCAAAAATTCATTTCAAGACTCCCAAAACCCCAATAATGAAATATAAAATCATTTGTACTATCGTGCCATCAGCTTAACAAGTAAGAAAAACGAAAGTACAACACAGCTTACACATGCTACCTTATGTATAGGTTAAGTAATTTCTGAAGCAAAGACACCCGACCTTTGTAGAGAACTGGACAATTGTCTTTATATAACTAATAGCTCTTCTGTAACAAAACTGCATCCTAATCAATATATTCTGAACGAAAAAGTCATCGTTTTTAAATCTTCCTCTAAACTTCGTTTTTAACCGTGAAAATGGGCATTAATTCCAACAGTGATTCAGTTAATAGCCGAAACATTGAGATTTAACCTTCAAATTTTTGCCAGGTTTTCTTAAAATAAGAGAGACTCAAATGGTTGAAAAGATTATCTGTCTTGTGTGCTCAAAAATATAAGGAGAACTCATTTTAAAAATTTAATAATTAATCTTATTAATTAGTATCGATTGGGCTTTGCTGAGCTATATTTAGCCTTCTGATAAGTACACCCTGCCCGATATATTACTCAATTTGTGCTGACAAAAAACAGAATCTCTAAGTAACTGTCTGGGCGTAATATTAGTAGTCCGAGTGAAAAAATTCCTCGACAAGAGAGCCTCTTGAGCAAAATGATGCTTACAAATCCAAAAGTATAGGATTTGTTTGAATTTAATAAATACTCTGGAAACGAGTGACACTAGTCTTATTTATTTCGAATTTGCTTAAAAAGACCCCTTTCCTCCGTATACAATACCTAATTAACGAAATGGATGAAAACTTAATTGATGATTAATTTCAGCAATGCCCCTTACGGCGCCAGGAAATTTTACCCTATTCAATTTGATCCAATGCCAATTTACGCAATGCCACTATACCCAACCTGTCATTTTACCCAATGCCATTTTAACCAATGCCAACTATAATTTACCTTTTCTTAAAATTGTCGGAACGACTATTTAGCCAACTAAATGATTAAATGCTCGTGGTACTTGATATGAAATTATCACAACCTAACATGGGATTATAAATGGCTATATAATTAACTGGCCCCTGGGGAACTGTCACAACCGAACATCAAATATTTTGAACGAAAAGATCAAAGTGCATTGGGTAAAATGGCAATGGGTAAAATGGCAATGGGTAAAATGGCAATGGGTAAAAGGGCAATGGTTAAATGGCATGTCGAGTAAAATAGCATTGGGTAGAATGTCAATGGGTAAATGGCATGTTGGGTAAAATGGGATTGCGCAAAATGACATTGGGTAAAATGGCTTTAGATAAAATGGAATTGTGTAATATGGAATTGGGTAATATGGCATTGGATAAAATAGATTTAGGTGAAATGGAATTGGGTAAATTGTCACGTAACTTTCTTTACGATACTAATTGCGGATGAAAAAAGACATTTAGTGGTTTTGAAATTATCCATAACACTGTTCAAAAGAACAATTAAGTCTTTGAATTAGGACTCAAGTAATTACTAATAAAAATTGGGCACTAAATTTTTAAGCTAATGACAAACTCAAAATGGTTTTGTTTCCACAAGGTGCAAAATTTATTGATATTTAACTTTTTAGCCACCCTGAGGGCTTTCAGTTCTCTTATTGCCTATCTGTTTACCAGCATCTAAGTTTGCGATTCATAGAGTTTGACAACACACTACTTTCTCACTCCACCCCCCTCAATTGAACAAAAACTACCCTGCTTCTGCCGCGCAGCATGCTGCTGACAAAGCCAACCCAGGTTTACACCTCGACTTATGGAAACACATTACAATTCTAGTAGGGGAGACCCAATATTGACTATAAATACACAGTCCAGTTCCTTCCTAAAGTCGAGATAAAGTCTTTTTCCGGGTCCAGGTAAAGTCGTTTAATACCAAACTAAGTCGAGCTTGGTCTTTTAATAGGTCCAAGGAAGGTCATTTCACGAGGATTGCATTTTTTGTGGGATTAATAATAGTTAACAATTCCATATTTCTTTTTGTAGAGGTGTAACATCTACCAGCAACACCAAACTGGCGTTTCAACAGGCAACCCGCTTTCGAAAAACAGGTGGAATTTTGCCAAAGAATCTAAAGAAACGGTGAATTCTTAAGATAAATTAGTTTTCGCAAGTAACCTATAATGCGAAATTAGTCGGCTGAATTCAACTAGTTAACCAAAAATCCAACAATCGACTTTTAAACGTCAATGAGTTTAGTGTGTTATAATTTAGCTCGTATGTTTTTATATAACTAATAGTTCTTCAGTAAAAATTTGGATTCTAATCAATATATTCTGAACGAAAAGATCATCTTTTTAAATCTTGCGTTCTCAAAAAAAGGGGAACTCATTTTAAAAAATTTTATAATTAAACTTATTAATTAGTATCGATTGGGCTTTGTCTGAACTCAGTTTAGCCTTCTGGTGTGTAAACCCTGCCCGATATATTACTCAATTTGCGCTGACAATAAACAGAATCTCTAAGTAACTGTCTAGGCGTAATATTAGTAGTCTGAGTGAAAAAATTTCCTCGACAAGAGAGCCTCTTGAGCAAAACGATGCTTACAAATCCAAAAGTATAGGATTTGTTTGAATTTAATAAATACTCTGGAAACGAGTGACACTAGTCTTTTTTATTTCGAATTTGCTTAAAAAGACCCCTTTCCTCCGTATACAATACCTAATTAACGAAATGGATGAAAACTTAATTGATGATTAATTTCAACAATGCCCCTTACGGCGCCAGGAAATTTTACCCTATTCAATTTGATCCAATGCCAATTTACGCAATGCCTTTATACCCAACCTGTCATTTCAACCAATGAAATTTTACCCAATGACAACTACAATTTACCTTTTATTAAAGTTGCCGGAACGACTATTTAGCTGACTAAATGATTAAATGCTCGAGGTTTTTGATATGAAATCATCACAACCTAACATGGGATTATAAATGGCTATATAATTAACTGGCCCCTGGGGAACTGTCACAACCGAACATCAAATATTTTGAACGAAAAGATCAAAGTGCATTGGGTAAAATGACAATGGGTAAAATGGCATTGGGTAGAATGTCAATGGATGAATGGCATGTTGGGTAAACTGGCATTGCATAAAATGGAATTCGGTAAAATGGCTTTAGGTGAAATGGAATTGGGTAAAATGGCACTTGGTAAAAGTCAGGTTGTGTAAAATGGCATGTTGGGTAATATGGCATTGGATAAAATAGATTTGGGTGAAACGGAATTGAGTAAATTGTCACGTAACCTTCTTTACGATACTAATTGTGGATGAAAAAGACAATTAGTGGTTTTGAAATTATCCATAACACTGTTCAAAAGAACAACTAAGTCTTTGAATTAGGACTCAAGTAATTACTAATAAAAATTGGGCACTAAATTTTTAAGCTAATTACATACTCAAAATGGTTTCGTTTCCAAAAAGTGCCAAATTTATTGATATTTGACTTTTTAGCCGCCCTGAGGGCTTTCAGTTCTCTTATAGCCTATCTGTTTACTAGCATCTAAGTTTGCGATTCATAGAGTTTGACACCTCTCTACTTTCTCACTCCACCCACTCACTTGAGCAAAAACTACCCTGCTTCTGCCGCGCAGCATGCTGCTGACAAAGCCAACCCAGGTTTACACCTCGACTTATGGAAAGACATTGTAATTCTAGTAGGGGAGACCCAATATTGACTATAAATACACAGTCCAGTTCCTTCCTAAAGTCGAGATAAAGTCTTTTTCCGGGTCCAGGTAAAGTCGTTTAATACCAAACTAAGTCGAGCTTGGTCTTATAATAGGTCCAAGGAAGGTCCTTTCACGAGGATTGCATTTTTTGTGGGATTAATAATAGTTAACAATTCCATATTTCTTTTTGTAGAGGTGTAACATCTACCAGCAACACCAAATTGGCGTTTCAACAGGCAACCCGCTTTCGAAAAACAGGTGGAATTTTGCCAAAGAATCTAAAGAAACGGTGAATTCTTAAGATAAATTAGTTTTCGCAAGTAACCTATAATGCGAAATTAGTCGGCTGAATTCAACTAGTTAACCAAAAATCCAACAATCGACTTTTAAACGTCAATGAGTTTAGTGTGTTATAATTTAGCTCGTATGTTTTTATATAACTAATAGTTCTTCAGTAAAAATTTGGATTCTAATCAATATATTCTGAACGAAAAGATCATCTTTTTAAATCTTGCGTTCTCAAAAAAAGGGGAACTCATTTTAAAAAATTTAATAATTAAACTTATTAATTAGTATCGATTGGGCTTTGTCTGAACTCAGTTTATCCTTCTGGTGTGTAAACCCTGCCCGATATATTACTCAATTTGCGCTGACAATAAACAGAATCTCTAAGTAACTGTCTAGGCGTAATATTAGTAGTCTGAGTGAAAAAATTTCCTCGACAAGAGAGCCTCTTGAGCAAAACGATGCTTACAAATCCAAAAGTATAGGATTTGTTTGAATTTAATAAATACTCTGGAAACGAGTGACACTAGTCTTATTTATTTCGAATTTGCTTAAAAAGACCCCTTTCCTCCGTATACAATACCTAATTAACGAAATGGATGAAAACTTAATTGATGATTAATTTCAACAATGCCCCTTACGGCGCCAGGAAATTTTACCCTATTCAATTTGATCCAATGCCAATTTACGCAATGCCTTTATACCCAACCTGTCATTTCAACCAATGAAATTTTACCCAATGACAACTACAATTTACCTTTTATTAAAGTTGCCGGAACGACTATTTAGCTGACTAAATGATTAAATGCTCGAGGTTTTTGATATGAAATCATCACAACCTAACATGGGATTATAAATGGCTATATAATTAACTGGCCCCTGGGGAACTGTCACAACCGAACATCAAATATTTTGAACGAAAAGATCAAAGTGCATTGGGTAAAATGACAATGGGTAAAATGGCATTGGGTAGAATGTCAATGGATGAATGGCATGTTGGGTAAACTGGCATTGCATAAAATGGAATTCGGTAAAATGGCTTTAGGTGAAATGGAATTGGGTAAAATGGCACTTGGTAAAAGTCAGGTTGTGTAAAATGGCATGTTGGGTAATATGGCATTGGATAAAATAGATTTGGGTGAAACGGAATTGAGTAAATTGTCACGTAACCTTCTTTACGATACTAATTGTGGATGAAAAAGACAATTAGTGGTTTTGAAATTATCCATAACACTGTTCAAAAGAACAACTAAGTCTTTGAATTAGGACTCAAGTAATTACTAATAAAAATTGGGCACTAAATTTTTAAGCTAATTACATACTCAAAATGGTTTCGTTTCCAAAAAGTGCCAAATTTATTGATATTTGACTTTTTAGCCGCCCTGAGGGCTTTCAGTTCTCTTATAGCCTATCTGTTTACTAGCATCTAAGTTTGCGATTCATAGAGTTTGACACCTCTCTACTTTCTCACTCCACCCACTCACTTGAGCAAAAACTACCCTGCTTCTGCCGCGCAGCATGCTGCTGACAAAGCCAACCCAGGTTTACACCTCGACTTATGGAAAGACATTGTAATTCTAGTAGGGGAGACCCAATATTGACTATAAATACACAGTCCAGTTCCTTCCTAAAGTCGAGATAAAGTCTTTTTCCGGGTCCAGGTAAAGTCGTTTAATACCAAACTAAGTCGAGCTTGGTCTTATAATAGGTCCAAGGAAGGTCCTTTCACGAGGATTGCATTTTTTGTGGGATTAATAATAGTTAACAATTCCATATTTCTTTTTGTAGAGGTGTAACATCTACCAGCAACACCAAATTGGCGTTTCAACAGGCAACCCGCTTTCGAAAAACAGGTGGAATTTTGCCAAAGAATCTAAAGAAACGGTGAATTCTTAAGATAAATTAGTTTTCGCAAGTAACCTATAATGCGAAATTAGTCGGCTGAATTCAACTAGTTAACCAAAAATCCAACAATCGACTTTTAAACGTCAATGAGTTTAGTGTGTTATAATTTAGCTCGTATGTTTTTATATAACTAATAGTTCTTCAGTAAAAATTTGGATTCTAATCAATATATTCTGAACGAAAAGATCATCTTTTTAAATCTTGCGTTCTCAAAAAAAGGGGAACTCATTTTAAAAAATTTAATAATTAAACTTATTAATTAGTATCGATTGGGCTTTGTCTGAACTCAGTTTAGCCTTCTGGTGTGTAAACCCTGCCCGATATATTACTCAATTTGCGCTGACAATAAACAGAATCTCTAAGTAACTGTCTAGGCGTAATATTAGTAGTCTGAGTGAAAAATTTCCTCGACAAGAGAGCCTCTTGAGCAAAACGATGCTTACAAATCCAAAAGTATAGGATTTGTTTGAATTTAATAAATACTCTGGAAACGAGTGACACTAGTCTTATTTATTTCGAATTTGCTTAAAAAGACCCCTTTCCTCCGTATACAATACCTAATTAACGAAATGGATGAAAACTTAATTGATGATTAATTTCAACAATGCCCCTTACGGCGCCAGGAAATTTTACCCTATTCAATTTGATCCAATGCCAATTTACGCAATGCCTTTATACCCAACCTGTCATTTCAACCAATGAAATTTTACCCAATGACAACTACAATTTACCTTTTATTAAAGTTGCCGGAACGACTATTTAGCTGACTAAATGATTAAATGCTCGAGGTTTTTGATATGAAATCATCACAACCTAACATGGGATTATAAATGGCTATATAATTAACTGGCCCCTGGGGAACTGTCACAACCGAACATCAAATATTTTGAACGAAAAGATCAAAGTGCATTGGGTAAAATGACAATGGGTAAAATGGCATTGGGTAGAATGTCAATGGATGAATGGCATGTTGGGTAAACTGGCATTGCATAAAATGGAATTCGGTAAAATGGCTTTAGGTGAAATGGAATTGGGTAAAATGGCACTTGGTAAAAGTCAGGTTGTGTAAAATGGCATGTTGGGTAATATGGCATTGGATAAAATAGATTTGGGTGAAACGGAATTGAGTAAATTGTCACGTAACCTTCTTTACGATACTAATTGTGGATGAAAAAGACAATTAGTGGTTTTGAAATTATCCATAACACTGTTCAAAAGAACAACTAAGTCTTTGAATTAGGACTCAAGTAATTACTAACAAAAATTGGGCACTAAATTTTTAAGCTAATTACATACTCAAAATGGTTTCGTTTCCAAAAAGTGCCAAATTTATTGATATTTGACTTTTTAGCCGCCCTGAGGGCTTTCAGTTCTCTTATAGCCTATCTGTTTACTAGCATCTAAGTTTGCGATTCATAGAGTTTGACACCTCTCTACTTTCTCACTCCACCCACTCACTTGAGCAAAAACTACCCTGCTTCTGCCGCGCAGCATGCTGCTGACAAAGCCAACCCAGGTTTACACCTCGACTTATGGAAAGACATTGTAATTCTAGTAGGGGAGACCCAATATTGACTATAAATACACAGTCCAGCTCCTTCATAACGTCGAGATAAAGTCTTTTTAAGGGTCCAGATAAGGTCTTTTCATACCAAATTAAGGTCGAGCATGGTTTTTTAATAGTTCAAGAAAGGTCCTTTCACGAGGATTGCATTTTTATGGGCTGAATCATTGTTAACAATTCCATATTTCTTTTTGTAGATGTGTTACATCTACCAGCAACACGAAACTGGCGTTTCAGCAGGCAGCCCACCTTCGAAAAACAGGTCGAATTTTGCCAGAAAATCTAAAGAAACCGTGAATTCTTAAGATAAATTAGTTATCGCAAGTAACCTCTATTGCGGATTTAGTCGGCTGAATTCAACTAGTTAACAAAACTCTAACAATCGACTTTTAAACGTCAATGAGTTTAGAGTGTTATAATTTAGTTCGTTTGATTCCAAAATTCGCTTTTTTAACATATTCACAATAGCACAGTTCGTTTTTCGATAAAATATCAGAACCATTGAAAAATATGAACGGTCAAACCCATTGACTACGTTATAAGCGCTAACTAATTTTCAGCGCAAATGTAAATTTTTTTGGGTCTAGCGTAAAAATTTTTAGGTCGAGCTAAAGTTGAGCATCAAATTTGGTTCCCGCTAAAGTCGAGCATCCAAAATTTGGGTCGAGTCAAAGTCTAGTTGAATGATTAGGTCCAGCTAAAGTCTTTTCATGGGCTGTTTGAGTCGAGCATGGTCTTTTTATACCTGTTTTTGTCCGAGCATGGTCTTTTCATAAGTCGAGGTCTGAACAAAGGAAGTGCTCGCCAGTCGTTTGACTACAATTATTGCCCAACGTTAGTCGGTCATGTTTGTGTTTTTACTTGTTACGTTTACAGGCACAGAGAGACGTTGAAGTGAGTGATATGAAACAGCACCTGGAGTGCGAGAGTGATAGGATGATTGAGTTCGCAAAAGAGAGACTGCACCACAAGTATGTCCGGGATCTGGACGAACTTAGAACTGAGATCAGACGGGACAACGACATAGGCAAGAAAACATTTTCTTATATAAGTTTGCAAATTCAGTGAACAACCGTGCAAAAGCTTTTTTTTTTAATTATTTGCAAACATTTTCCCTTCAATTTAGACTATTTGTTTTAAATAATGCTTAAAACACTCACGTGCACATTTTAAAATGTCGAAAGTCTGGAGCGCCAGAAGTTTAAAAGCCGGAAGTTCCTACTTAGCTAAATGTTGAACTTCTTTGATTTTTGTCACACACGCGGGCGTTTTGTGTTTTAAGCATGGTTTCGTGACTCTGCAGAAGTCACTTCGAATTTCTGACCGAGCATCTCGAGCCGCTTCGCGGTTCTCGATAAACGCCAGAAGTTCTCAGTGACTTCAAGCAGAGTCAAGTAACCATTGCATAAAACTTGGGCAGGCAAGCGCTCTTTTTAGGCTAACGTGCTGCGCCGTAAAAAAAGTTAATTTTTGAAATGGGCCGCCTCAATGCGTCAAAACTGACTGTCTAAAATACATAACATATAAAAAACCAAAAAATTTGTTGTCACGATTTTTTCACGCAACTATAGTAGAAAAAACATCAATTGATTTTTTGGTAATTTTTCTTATTAATTGATCCCAAACTAAATTTGAAGCGATTACTGAGAGCGTGAGTGTTTTTTGAAGAATTATTTCTGCTTGACGGCTAAGACTTCTAGAACATTCTTTCAATTTCACTACTCGAGTGACTTTCTCACGCTTGACTTATTCATTTTTTTAATTTGATGTGAATTTTGCGCATATCCTGTTCTAAGTAAAAAAAGTGCTTTTGAATCTTATTTGAGCATTTGGCGGTTAGTATCCCTGCCATGTCAGAAGCCTTTGCAGCAGTAAAATTTCTAGCCTATGCTTCATTCTATATTGTTTGCTTCGTCTATATTGGTTTAAGAATGGTTACGTAACTCTACAGAACTCACTCCGAAATTCTGAACTAAATTCTCGAACCCTTTCGCGATTCTCAATGAACGCCGGAAGTTCTCAGAGACTTTAAGCAGAGTCGAATAAAACTTGGGCGGGTCTGTGCTCCTTTAAATCTAATTTGCTACAACCTAAAATTAAACAATTTTTGAAATGGATCGCTTCAGTGCGTCAAAATGTTTATGAATTTGCTAACAGAAAATAGTAACCCAGCAAATTTAATTTGTTGGTTTTGAAACCTAGAGATCACAGACCGTATAAATAAATTTTATTAACAATCAGATTGTAAAAACGGCAATCGATGGTACAGAATTGAAAAAGTTGGTTAAAATCTGTAGTTTGAAACTGAAGAAAAAGGATCGCAATTAAGGTAGAAAACTTAAAATTTACAATTCTGCTGGAGTTGGCAACTCTCTATCTTGGTTTTTATTAGTTATCAATATCTTTGTCTTGTTCTGAGTTGGGTTACACTTATCAAATACAGTTGATTCCGGTCATGGAAACAAAAATTTTTGAATTCTTCAAAAATGAGGCTCAAATAGATTCAGCTTTTCGAATACAAAATTAAAACAATGCTTCAAGTCACGGTAGTGATCAAAATTTATTTTCTAAATTACATAGCAGATAAAATCACCAATGAATTTGTTGTCACGATTTTTTCGTGCAAATATCGTAGAAAAAACATCAATTTATTTTTTTTGGTCATTTTTCTTATTGATTGATCCCAAACTAAATTTGAAGCGATTACTGAGAGCGTGAGTGTTTTTCGAAGAATTATTTCTGCTTGACGGCTTAGAATTCTAGAAAGTTTTTCGATTTCACTACTCGAGTGACTTTTTCACGCTTGACTAATTCTTTTTTTATTTTGATGTGAATTTTTCACATATCCTGTTCTAAGTAAAAAATAGTGCTTGTGAATCTTTTTTGAGTATTTGGCAGTTAGTATCCCTGCTATGTCAGAAGCCTTTGCAGCAGTCAAATTTCTAGCCTATGCTTCATTCTATATTGTTTGCTTCGTCTATATTGGTTTAACTATGGTTACGTGACTCAACAGAACTCGCTCCGAAATTCTGACAACGACTTGAAGCAGAGTCAAACAAAACTTGGGCGGGCATGTGCTCCTTTAAATCTAATTTGCTACGACCTAAAATTAAACAATTTTTGAAATAGATCGCTTCAGTGCGTCAAAATGTTTTGAATTTGCTAACAGAAAATAGTAACCCAGCAAATTTAATTTGTCGGATCTGAAACCTAGAGATCACAGACCGTACAAATATAATGTCTTAACAATCAGTTCTTTTAGTTTTATCGTTTTCTTGGGTGTTGATTAGTTACAAAGTGGGACAAAACAATTGTTTGCAACCCTCTATAATTTACTTCCATTAAATGTAAATTCTTTGTGTAATTAAGATTGAAAATTGCTTATTCGCTTAACGGGTAAAATCATGTAAAAGTTTGCGAAAAAAGAAATAGAATAACAAAATTGCAATTACTTTCAAACTGATCAGGTTAGGTTTATGAATATTGGAAATTGAATTGAAGCTTTAACTCCGTGACTCAATAAAAAAAATTCTAAGTTCCCAAGTTTTAGCAAAATTCATATCTCCAAACTTTTGAAGCAAAAAATGGATCATTGGCTTCGAAGAAAAGATGAAAATCACTAATTTTAAGTATAAATACGTAAAAGCGTGCCTTGACAGTTATGAACTTTCTGTTGAATAGTTTTTTGTACTGAAAATTTAAATCCTGATTTTCTTAGCCCCAGAAAACAAAGAGGTCACTTCAAAGATGTTTTCGGATGAAAGACTTAAGATTCGGTGAAATTCGTGAAATAATTAAAAATTGTTCTAAAAAAGAACTAAAAAACAGAAATGGCGACCAAGGAGAATTTAATCCCAGACGGTACAATGCGTCTATTAGAACACAGAATTAGCGTCTGTTGACTAAAAAAAATGAAAATCCTATACGTTCAGCAGACAATCGCTGAAAAATCGATTTTCAAGCGTAAATGGAAAAAAAACAAAAAATTTTCATATAACAATCAGATGAATGCGTTTAAATTATCATTTACAGAACGAATATATTCTGCTTCACAACTGTTTTTTGAAGTTAGTGGATATAGAACTTTTAACTTCAATTTTATTTTACTCAGGATTGTTATCCTAGCTAAACAAAAGAGAAAAATTTTTGCAAAGCGTTGCTGAATAAAGTCATATATAAAGTTATTTATGAAATGAACTCTTTTAAACCTATTGCAGTTCTTCAACTAAAGTTACGTATTTTTTAAAAAAAAATTGCTGTCGGTAATTGTTTGATAATGGGTTGCGCTGCAAGATTTTCAAATTAGAAAAAGTGAGGTTGTTTACAAGGAGTTACTTGTCTTGCTACGTTTTATGACTGCAAGAATTTAGAAATGAAATCTTAAAGACTAAAATGAGTAGCCTTAGACTGGCACTGTAAAAATAAACTCTGGTAAAATTAAAAACAAAGATTGTCTAAGGTGCACAGAAAGTTATTTCGAAGTCTTGTTAAGATTTTTGTGTTTGACTCTATGATGCTTTATTATTCTCATTGCATGTGTAAACTTGACTATCATTCAAAATGCAGGAAGAAAGGCAAGGAATGCTCTATGTTCAAAGACTACTACTTGCATAGATGACAATTTCATTATTGAAAAACAAGAACATCTATCGTCGTACAAGGTGATTCCTATTTTGTTTTAATGAGTTTCTGGTTCACTTTAGATCACTATTTTTGTAAGAAATTAACACATCGTTATGCATTTTAACATGGGTTACCCCTTAGCCAGGGTTACATTTGTATCTCTACTAAGATACAGATGAAACGAATTTTCCTCGTTTACTCAAAAATCATTTGATTTTTTTGTGAAACTTCATGCATAGCAGCACAAAAAGTACTGTTCTCGAAAAACTAACTAGGGTTCGTCACTGATTTTCTAAAAACTGTTGACAACTTTCTAAATTAGATATGAATGAAAAGCAGGAAATGCGGTATAGTGCGTCAACCCATTATTTTCCAACCCCGTCCATCCTCACTACATCTAATTATCTACCAAACCAATTAGAGATAAGACAAAAATCAAAATAATGAAAGGGTAGATAACGCTGTAATTTAAAACTTGAAGAATTCTCATATTAGGAGAGAGATGAATATTAAAGAATTTAGTGCCCATTTAGCTATTTGCATTTTTATCAGGATGCACTATAATTGAACTGAGCAGCACATTTCAAGTTTGGTTTTAAAAAAACCAACAGGAAAAAAATGCTCGGAAAAAAACCATGATCTTGTTGAATATAGTCCTAATTATGTCAAACAAAATTAAGAAATTAAGAAACTATGCAAAGCAACCAACATATTTACTTTGTTTCTCTTGAAAGCAGATTGGAATTGCCATTATTGAACTAAAATAAACAAAGAGGCTGGGTAATGTGCGATCGCACATCAGGTTCCGACCCCGCTCATCAACAGTTTTGGCATAATTGTCTACCAAATGAGGAACAGATGGAAAAACACATAAATTCAAGTATTTTTCAAAAAAAACTGGTGTATGAACGAAAAGATAGCCTCCAAAACAAATAACTCAGTGGAGTAAAAAATGATGCATTAGATTGATTAGATAAGCCGATATTAAGAAAGCGAGCGAAGACGAACGGCAAAATCAAACAACAGCAAACATTAATTACATTAAAAATTTTGTCCTTTTTAAAAAACAAAACTTAATAACAAAGTCAAAATAGCGTCAGATAAAACTGAAATTGAACAAAAAAAACTTGTAATCCATCAAAAAATGGTGATTTACCAGTTCATAATAAAGCTTGGTAACAATTAGACAAAAAAGAACATAAACTTTTGAGTTAGAAAATTCGCTGAATTTTTTTTAAAAAAACAATTAATTTCAAAGTAATGAAAACCATTAGAAATCAACTAAAATAATCCATAGGTTTACAATTACTAATGCTTCTATAGAATGGAATTAAGAAGTCTTGGTATTAAATTTTTTATGCAGTTACAAAAAGAACAACAAATAGACAACAAACTAAAAGTCAATTAAAACTTGCCAGAAAATGCTTTGGGAGCCGTAAAGCCATACTTTGGCCCCCAAAATATGTTCAATTGCACCTTCGTCGAACACCAGTAATGTATTATGTGGCCGCTCATTAATGAAAATAAGCAACAATTAGACAAAAAATAAAATACTTAATAAGTAATACTTATTTTTTTTCGCAAAAAATTTCTTTCCAAAGACATAAAAGCCATTAATTATAAAATGAAAAATTTGAATAGCTTCGTCCACTCTTCAAAAGCCCCTGAGACCTGCAATTATCCAGAATATGTTTTACGTCTACAAAAAGTACGTCAAATATGACGAAAATCAAAAGTTCTTTTACTTTTTTTGTGAAAAACCCTTGTGGAAGCCAGTAAAGTCATAACGAATTCTCTTAAAACATCAGATTTTGTGACAACAATCCCTTTTGACTTCTTCCTCTGAAATTTATTATGTGACCTCTCTTTAATGAAACTAGGTAACAATTAGACCAAAAAGAAAAAAAAAGCAAGGTTTGTAAATATTTGTTTTTATCGAAAAAAATTTATTTCCAAAGACATGAAAGCCATTAATTACAAAATGAAAAAAATAAATAGGTTCATTTATTCTTCCAAAGGAAGCCCTCGAGACTTGAAATTATCCAGAACTAGTCTTACGTCTACAAAAGAACGTCAAATATGACAAAAATCAAAATTAATTGATTTTTTTTTGTGAAAAACCCGGGTCGAAGCCAGTAAAGTCATAACGAATTCTTTAAAAACATTAGATTTTGTAACACCATTCCCTTTTGACACCTTCCCTTGACCAAATAATGTCATTTTTAGACTTTAATTAACGAGACCAGGTAACAAACAGACAATAAAAGGAACAAAATTGCGAAGTTGAAATGTTTTTTTTTCATTTTGGAAAAACATTGTTTCCAAAGTCATGAAAGCCATTATCTATCTTCTAATATCAGAACATCGGCTAATCCACCCTTCCAGGAAAAACCAATCAAACCGGGTTATTGTACAGGAAATTGAATACTACTAAAAAGACAAAGTAAAAAGGACAGTTAAAGACAAAATTTAAAAAATTCTATTAAATTCTTCGAGAAAGTACTGTCGAAGTGGTAAAGAACCGTAATCTATACCGTTAAGGGTTTAAATAATATCAATTTTGCGTTATTTTGAACGCGAAAAACGAGATATATGAACTGACAATGACGCCATAATTTGACAAAACTAGAAAACAAGAAAAATGGGCAAATACCTAAAAATTAAAAAAAAATTGTGAAATCTAGTAGTATCAAAGCCAGAACACCATAACTTAAGGCGTAAAACCGCAATAAAGACTAAATTTGAATTCAGCAGAAAAAAGGAGCACTATTTGATTGCTGACTCTAAGCTACGAGTTGACCAAATTAAGAGATAAATGGAGGCAATTTTAATAAGCCATTTTTTATTTAAAAATCAAGTACTTTAAAAGTCAAAATGACCATAAGCTTTCAAGCAACCAAATAGTTAAATTAATTTTGAGCCTATTAGGAGGCCCATAGGACCTATCACTAGTGAGTTTTGATTTGAAATGTTTTGTTATTTATTTAATATAAAAAAGATCGAACTTTTTTTGTAAAAAAACGACTGACGACAATCCGAATAAATTTTCAATTGTAACGGTCCAAGATTGGTACAGAACTAATCCTGCTAATTCAAAGCTGATTGTCCAATAGTAATATTTACTTTTTGGAATGTCATTGATATAGATATTTTGTTAGTTTAAAAATCAAAAATAAATGCTGCGTTTCTGACAATCAACGAATAAAGTTAGCAAAAAACGGCTAAGTTTTAATTACAGAGCACGCTCAACGGAAGTTGAAGTGCAATTAGCCCCTTTTTCAGTCTACAAAGATTGTGTTAGTGGTGTTTGGGTGTGCACTTCCTGCAAATTTAATCAGAGTGGACTAAAGAAACTTATTTCGAGCTGTTTTTGATGAAAAATTCTGAATTTTGTGAAATATTTGGCCGGAATTTGTGACCAAAAAAATTCAATGAAAATAGGCGACACTATGTTTTGTCTTTAAATGTAAAATCAAATTTTTTTTCTTGTAAAATTTATTATATTTAATACTATCGAAAGTTTAAACCTCGATATCTCCCTGTCAAAAACGAAAATTAAAAAATCTTTTTAATTCCATATTCTACGCTGGACAAGCTTTCTAATGATACCAGTCTCAACTCTCTACGATGAATATATCGATCGGCCAAAATTGACTGAACAAAAAAACCTATTTGAGTATATAGTTACTCCCCCCCTCAAGAGGGGTCGGAACAACTAGTATCCCAAATGAAAAATAAAAAATGTGAAAACAGGCAAAAGTAGACAACCAATTAGGTAAACAAACAGTTCAAAGTCATAAAAAGCTTGCACTAAGAATATTTAAAATACTGAAACTAACTTCTGGCTTCATAGAAGACATTTTGGCGCTGCAAATAATGAAAACGAAACAACATTGTTTTGAAGAGTCAAAAACTTAGGGCATCGAATCAACATATATTTTATATATATGTAAAAATTTACTTCTGCTTCGTTGGAAAGCCCAACAACTCTTGTAAAAAACGAGTTTCAATTTTAAGCGGACAAAAAAGCAAAAAAGACAGGAAAGTTTTAAATTTCATTTAATGTTGACAAAAACAGTCAAAGCTTTAGAACAATAATCTATCTACTAAATGGGCCATTGAAGTACAATTATGCATCCCTAGGGAACCCAATTTTCCTGTGTTCAACCAACATTGGTGATCAGAAAGGAAATATACACGAGGAATAAAAAAATTCGCCAGTTTATAGAATTCGCTTTTGTTGTTATCATTAACATAGAGAAGCCGTTGTAACAAAAAATTTATATAGACTCAGTGATGCCGGTTTAAAAATTCAACTGTACTTTTCAGTAAGAAACAACTTATAAACTTTACAACAAATACTTGTATATATAATAAACATCATATATTTTATGAAAAATGAAGAGTGAAAGCAATTATTACAATGATTGGTTCCAACTTTAGCATCTGGCCACCTTTAGAACAAGATTATCAGCTTTAAAAAGCTTTTGAATTCAATCAAGAGAATGCAGAAGTCAGAATGACGCAAGTAAAAAACATTTACCGATTTTTTTTGTAAAACTACTTTTTTCCCACTGTATTAATCTAGCGTTGTCAAAGTCGCTGATTCAATTAGACCTCTCCTCGAAGCCAAAAATTTGTAAATAAGACGAAAATAAAAAAGCACAAGATAGATCCCCAGCTTTCTAATGTAATAACTATGATGCAAACAATAGCATCTTCGATAATGGGCTGCCAGCTTATTAACAACGCCAAAATGTTGCTAGTATGATCATATTTGGAGGAATGTATTTAAAATTAGTAGAAATTAGCGCTAAAAATGAACAATAAAATGCCAAATGATGACAAAAACAAACAGCCTTGATATATTTTTTTGAAAAATACGAAATTCGATAAAGTTCTAGTCAAATATTCTACCCCCGATTGGTCTTTAAAGATACCACTCATGTCTTTATTACGCAAAATATATCGATTGCCCAAAATTTTTTTTACTGAACAAAAAAACCCAGTGTAGCATATAGTTCCTGCCCTCACTATTTGGGTTCGGAACAAGATCACTCCCCTACCTCACAATCAGTCAGCATCAGAACTGAATCAGAATATTTTCAGAATAATTTTATATTTCAGTATTGATTCAGAAAGTTCTCAGAATAGTTTCTAAATTGATTCTGAAACCTCTTTGAATCAGAGCAAAACTCAGAATCTATGTCCTCTAAACTCCTCTGAATCAAAGGAAAATTCAGATGGCATTTCTCATTTAGCTCTGAATCAGAATGAAGATCAGAAATTTTTCCCCAACACTGCAGACACAAAAAAAACTTTCGATCGGTTATTTAACCGATATTCAAAAGCTTTTTTGCAAAGAATTGAGAAAATTTCCGTCAACCTATTATATAAATTCCCTCAATTTCTACAGGTATTGTATGAATTTGTATATTTTAAGGACCTGAGAGCGAAAGCAAGGGTAAAACCCAGCTTGGTTCACGAACATAATTATGAAGTTAATCTAACTCAGACAAAAACCAGAGTCTGATTCAGAGTCTGAATCACAGACTGAATCAGAATAATTCAGAGTCTGATTCAGAGTCTGAATCAGAGAATTTCAGATCAAAATGTGACATGAACAGACTCTGAATCAGTACTGAATTACTCTGAAAGTTAGGTACGGGCTGAAAAAAAGTAAGTAAATCACTTAGGCAGACATTTGGCTTCTTAACCGGACCTTAATTATTAAAAGAAAAGCGGGAAATAGATTTTTGCTAATTGAAGCTGTTGTCCTTGTTGTGCAGAAAAGCACAAAATTGTACATTTAATGACGTAATCAAATGTTTCTTCCCTTTCAACAGAGACAGCGCTGAGAAAGACAGTAGACAGACAGCACACTGCACTGGTCAGTCTGATGAAGTCTAAACAAACAACTACAAAGACAGAAGATGATCACACACGAAGTAGAAGGGGCATATCCATGGACTCAACAGCCGACTTGTCTGAGAGGAACAGACGGAATATTAAGCGACTCAACAATCTCAACTCGAAAATAAACCAAATCAACAGAGTCCCGCCTAATCACTAACAAATTTTGCAAAATTATTTACACAAAAGTTTAATTCTTAATGAAACTAATATTTTCTCAAATCGAATCTTTTCATCTTTTCGTTAGTAAATACATCTTGAATTTGTATATTTCCCAGGTGTATCTGAAATTTAAGGAGAACAGGACTGATATTATAGAGAGCGATTGAGAAGAAAGAAGAATTATTCAACAAAACAAACACTCCCTTATTCGAACCTTTAATGAGCAAAAACTTTTGATTCCGAATCAAAGTTTTATAACAAAGATTTGTGTTAATTTAACATTGCATCTCCGAAATTTCGTCTAATTAAATTTCAAATAATTTGGGGCATTTCGAACTTTTACGGACTGGAAGCAATAGATAAATTTGAGAGACGCCGCATTCGCTTTTATGTAAATAGGCTAAAAATAACCCCCACGCATACTTACATTTCACAAAGTAGCATCAGTATTTAGCCAAACAAGTGAAGCATAATCCACAAAGCATGAACGCAAAAGATTAAAAAGACGGGAACAAATAAAGCAACATAATTTAAGCGGCAGATTAAGGGCCAAAAAATTTCCTCCTTTTATTTTTTAAATTAGACGAAAGTGTTTAAATTTTATCTTCCGACTGCTTAGAAAACCAAATAAGAGTAAAAGAATGGACCCCGAGCTTAAAAAGAGCAAATTTGCGCTATAATACTTTGGCTTCTGTTCCTATGGCTCATTTTTTTGGATAACGATTGCTTGGACAAAAAAAATTGGAGCTAAGCTTTGAAGATGGTTTTTACGTCAAAAATAAACTTTTGCGTGAGCTCTTGAGAAAACTTTTTTTGAAATGATGAACAACAAATATTAAAATTTGTCGTCAAATTTATTGGTTGTGTTGCATTCATGCAAATTGAAAAACAATTCGCAACACAATGGATCAAACCACAAAGAAGGAATGTTTCTTGGGAAGTCTGATCATAGTGAAGGCTATTTCATTGGGTTCGAACCAAAAAAGGAACACTGAAAATTCAAATAACCAAAAACGTAGAATTTAAGGAAAAGGAATTTTACTTTAAACATTTAAAAAGGGCAAAATTAGTCGAAGACTGATAACGATTCAAACGAAGGATCTATTTGAAGTCAACTCGCTATCAATCCATTGCTTCCGATAAATGTTGATGAGGCTTTTCAAAATCCAAATTGGGTTAAAGCATTGCCTGGAAATTTGGTTCTTTTGGTGAAATATGTCGCAATAAAACTCAAATAAAGACAAACTTTCGGAAAGGATTGTCTTGAAACCTACTCACATACTAACAGACTTCCAACCATTAAAACTTTGATGTGTCTGGCTATCTCTAACGCTTATCAAACAAAGCAAATGAAAATTAAAAAAGGCTTATTGAAATGCTCTTGTCGAAGATGATGTGGTAAAAAACAACCTGAAAATAACGAAGTTTAGTGTGATTTGATTATACGTTGTAAACGAGTTTGTATGGTTCGAAATAACCTTGAGGAAACTGGTTTTTGATTTTCAAGGCTCTCGTGATTGCATTAAGTTGTGTTAACTCGTTTTACGCCAAATGTTTGTTTGTAAAAAGGAAGGAAGAAAAAAAACAAGATTTGTTTGCTTATGTGTAGATGACCAAGAAAATTGTTGCCTTTATGAAAAGTTTCGTGATTGGGTTCATGCTGAATTCTTCGAGAAATTTAAAACTAGTGATCATTCAAACTTATAGTGATTTCTGAGGACAAAAATTGCGACGAACATCTGTTGAGTAGAAATTGGCAAAGAGAATGCATTAAAAAATTTTAAAATTTTGAAAATAAACTACTCTAAGCCAACTGATACACCATTAGGGGGACATCTTTCAATTTTACAAAAAATAAATTTTCTTGAGGAAGGGAGTGAGGTGCAATTTAGAATGGAAAATAATGTCTTCCAAAAGTTGATAGATTGTCCTAACTATTCAGTTTTGTCAAGTAAACCCAACATTGGTTTTGCTGCTAATGCTTTAAATTTGTTTGTTGAAAATCCGAAAAAAAAATTTATTGGAAGTAGGCCCAAATTTTTCTTAGATACGTAAGAAGCACAATGAATAAAACTTTAACTTTCCTTAAGACTCAGACTCTGGAGTTGTTGAATTTTTCTGAACAAAATTTTTTACTGAACAAAAAAACCCAGTGTAGCATATAGTTCCTGCCTTCACTATTTGGGTTCGGAACAAGATCACTCCCCTACCTTACAATCAGTCAGCATCAGAACTGAATCAGAATATTTTCAGAATAATTTTATATTTCAGTATTGATTCAGAAAGTTCTCAGAATAGTTTCTAAATTGATTCTGAAACCTCTTTGAATCAGAGCAAAACTCAGAATCTATGTCCTCTGAACTCCTCTGAATCAGAGGAAAATTCAGATTGCATTTTTCATTTAGCTCTGAGTCAGAATGAAGATCAGAAATTTTTCCCCAACACTGCAGACACAAAAAAAACATTCGATCGGTTATTTAACCGTAATTCAAACGCTTTTTCGCAAAAACTTGAAAAATTTTCCGACAACCTATTATATAAATTTCCTCAATTTCTACAGGTATTGTATGAATTTGTATATTTTAAGGACCTGACAGCGAAAGCAAGGGTAAAACCTAGCTTGGTTCACGAACATAATTATGAAGTTAATCTAACTCAGACAAAAACCAGAGTCTGATTCAGAGTCTGAATCACAGACTGAATCAGAATAATTCAGAGTCTGATTCAGAGTCTGAATCAGAAAAAAAATCAAAGTCTCATTCAGAGTTTGATTCAGAGTCTGAATCACAGACAGAATCAGAATAATTCAGAGTCTGATTCAGAGTCTGAATCAGAAAAAAAATCAAAGTCTCATTCAGAGACTGATTCAGAGTCTGATTCAGAGTCTGAATCAGAGAATTTCAGATCAAAATGTGACATGAACAGACTCTGAATCAGTACTGAATTGTTCCTGGAAAACCTGATTCAGTACTGAATTACTCTGAAAGTTAGGTACGGGCTAAAAAAAGTAAGTAATTCACTTAGGCAGACATTTGGCTTCTTAACTGGACCTTAATTATTAAAAGAAAAGCGGGAAATAGATTTTTGCTAATTGAAGCTGTTGTCCTTGTTGTGCAGAAAAGCACAAAATTGTACATTTAATGACGTAATCAAATGTTTCTTCCCTTTCAACAGAGACAGCGCTGAGAAAGACAGTAGACAGACAGCACACTGCACTGGTCAGTCTGATGAAGTCTAAACAAACAACTACAAAGACAGAAGATGATCACACACGAAGTAGAAGGGGCATATCCATGGACTCAACAGCCGACTTGTCTGAGAGGAACAGACGGAATATTAAGCGACTCAACAATCTCAACTCGAAAATAAACCAAATCAACAGAGTCCCCCCTAATCACTAACAAATTTTGCATAACTATTTACACAAAAGTTTAATTCTTAATGAAACTAATATTTACTCAAATCGAATCTTTTCATCTTTTCATTAGTAAATACATCTTGAATTTGTATAATTCGCTCAAAATTGTCCCTGATCATACGCAGTGCTGCTCAACGTAATACGATCATAGACTAACTTGTTAAAAAAGTTAGTTCCGCTATGGTATTTTTAGTTTACAATTTCTTATGTATTCAACATTAGGAGCGCCTACCGGTACCAAAATTTGCTTTTATTATCAGAATTCACTTTCCCTATATTGATACAATGTGTGTGTGAAACATACTTTCGCATTTTGCGGACAAAAAAGCGGTGCCTTATATGGAAATTCCAGTAAGTGGTTTTTACTTTTAGGCTAAAAACAGAAAGGCGAAAAATAATTTCACAGCTGAAAAAGTTTGACGGAAGCGCCATCACCGAAATTTCGTCTAATTAAATTTCAAATAATTTGGGGCATTTCGAACTTTTACGGACTGGAAGCAACTGCGAAGTTTTGCTTGTATAAATTTCACATAATTTGGGACCACATTTTGCACTTTTACAGACTGGAAGCAATAGATAAATTTGAAAGACACCGCATTCGCTTTTATGTAAATAGGCCAAAAATAACCCCAACGCATACTTAAACTTCACAAAGTAGCATCAGTATTTAGCCAAACAAGTGAAGCATAATCCACAAAGCATGAACGCAACAGATTAAAAAGACGGGAACAAATAAAGCAACATAATTTAAGCGGCAGATTAATGGCCAAAAAATTTCCTCCTTTTATTTTTTAAATTAGACGAAAGTGTTTAAATTTTATCTTCCGATTGCTTAGAAAACCAAATAAGAGTAAAGGAATGGAAACCGAGCTTAAGAAGAGCAAGTTTGCGCTATAATAATTTGGCTTCTGTTCCTATGGCTCATTTTTTTGGATAACGATTGCTTGGACAAAAAATATTGGAGCTAAGCTTTGAAGATGGTTTTTACGTCAAAAACAAACTTTTGCGTGAGCTCTTGAGAAAACTCCTTTTGAAATGATGAACAACAACAATTAAAATTTGTCGTCAAATTTATTGGTTGTGTTGCATTCATGCAAATTGAAAAACAATTCGCAAAACATTGGATCAAACCACAAAGAAGGAATGTTTCTTGGGAAGTCTGATCATAGTGAAGGCTATTTCATTGGGTTCGAACAAAAAAAGGAAAACTGAAAATTCAAATAACCAAAAACGCAGAAATTAAGGAAAAGGAATTTTACTTTAAACATTTAAAAAGGGCAAAATTAGTCGAAGACTGATAACGATTCAAACGAAGGATCTATTTGAAGTCAACTCGCTATCAATCCATTGCTTCCGATAAATGTTGATGAGGCTTTTCAAAATCCAAATTGGGTTAAAGCATTGCCTGGAAATTTGGTTCTTTTGGTGAAATATGTCGCAATAAAACTCAAATAAAGACAAACTTTCGGAAAGGATTGTCTCGAAACCTACTCACATACTACCAGACTTCCAACCATTAAAATATTGATGTGTCTGGCTATCTCTAACGCTTATCAAACAAAGCAAATGAAAATAAAAAAGGCTTATTGAAATGCTCCTGTCGAAGATGATGTGGTAAAAAAACAACCTGAAAGTAACGAAGTTTAGTGTGATTTGATTATACGTTGTAAACGAGTTTGTATGGTTCGAAATAACCTAGAGGAAACTGGTTTTTGACTTTCAAGGCTCTCGTGATTGCATTAAGTTGTGTTAACTCGTTTTACGCCAAATGTTTGTTTGTAAAAAGGAAGGAAGAAAAAAAACAAGATTTGTTTGCTTATGTGTAGATGACCAAGAAAATTGTTGCCTTTATGAAAAGTTTCGTGATTGGGTTCATGCTGAATTCTTTGAGAAATTTCAAAATAGTGATCATTCAAACTTATAGTGATTTCTGAGGACAAAAATTGCGACGAAAACCTGTTGAGTAGAAATTAGCAAAGAGAATGCATTAAAAAATTATTAAAATTTTTAAAACAAACTACTCTAAGCCAACTGATACACCATTAGGGGGACATCTTTCAATTTTTCTAAAAATCAATTTTCTTGAGGAAGGGAGTGAGGTGCAATTTAGAATGGAATATAATGTCTTCCAAAAGTTGATAGATTGTCCTAACTATTCAGTTTTGTCAAGTAAACCCAACATTGGTTTTGCTGCTAATGCTTTAAATTTGGTTGTTGAAAATCCGAAAAAAAATTTATTGGAAATAGGCCAAGATTTTTCTTAGATACGTAAGAAGCACAATGAATAAGACTTTAACTTTCCTTAAGACTCAGACTCTGGAGTTGTTGAATTTTTCTGATGCTGATTGGGCAGTGAGCATCGATAACAGGAGGAACACTTCAGGTTTGTTTGTTGAGTAGGTCATCTGGAAAACATTAATTTTGGTTATAAGGCCCAAAAACTGTAGCAAATAGAACTGTTGAAGCAAAATTTAACTCTATTGTTGAAGCGGTTAAAGAAATCTTGTTGAATTGTAGAGAACTTAGTAGTTTTTAATAAATTACCTCAAAAGCTTTTGTGGTTGGTCAGGCTTCTGCTGCCCTAAGTCTGCATTCTATGCATCGTTGATAATCAAAACATTTTTTTTCTAGAAAACTGCAACTTGTGCCTAAACTGGTAGAAAACCATAGACTTGAACTGTCTTATTTGGTAACAAAAAATGGCCTGCAAATATTTTGCCCAAACCGCTTGAAAAAGACATTTTAAAAAACAGACACGTTTTTTTTAAAATATATTTTTGCAAAACTTAGTTTGAAACAAAGGGTTTCAGCATAGCTTGAAAAGTTAAAGAGGAAAAGGCACATGCGTTAACTTCGAGCTATTTTCATACATATTTATTAATACTTCCCGGGGGTACTTTACACTTTTTATATTAGCTAATTTACGACAAATATTTGTCTTCCATAATCAAACAATAGTAAATTGTTTCGAAATGCTGGGTGTTTCAAACTGCTGCGTGTTTTTGTTTCCAAACTGTTGCGTATTTCAGCGTGCCCTTCTAAACTCGTCAATACTCAGTAGCTTTAAACTCCTTGGCTCGAACACCCTCATTTGCATATCTACAAACCTTGGTGCCACTTATAAAATTTTGGAATCTTACCGATTTCGGCACAAAAAAACTTTAAAGCTCAAGAATGTCTAACTTTCCATAACAATCAAGAATTTTATATTTGAAGCGAAACAGATTACCAATAAATTTATTAGTTTAAAACTAAAATAAGCCAATCTTCATCTGTTCATAAAAACGCCATTATGGAAACGAAATCAAGAAATGATTAGATCGTTAAAGGATTGAAACCACGCTCTATTAAGAACGAGAGAAAAGGTATTTTTTGTTCCTCAGAGTTTTCTTTTAACAAAGTACACAGGGAGTTCACTAGGTCACCAATGACCACTGTAGGGCAATCCAACCGCAATTTGTTATAATTAACGGTCAAGGAAGTTGGGTAGCCTGTGTAGAGAAAACTCCTAAGTTAATGTGGCTCGGGTGTCGCAATATAAGTTTGCTTTGAATTATTTTGATTTCCATAAAATTTTCCTATTTTTCATTGAGCTTCTAAAAAACTTCAAAGAACTCCCTCAAAGTTTGATAATTTTTTTGGATAAGCATTTTAACATGAAGCCCTGATGGGTACGTTGAAATCATCTTTTTGGAAACTCGAAGAAAATTGGTCGGGAGTTTGAAAACTTATGGAAACCCAAAGAATCTAAATGAAATTACATTGCCACGTCCGAGCTACAATAACTCAAGCGTTTTCTCTGATGAGGCTGCTCAATTTCCTTGAGCCTTTATTTTAACAGATTGCGTTCAAATCACCCTGCAGCAGTCATTAGACACCTACTAGACAACTCCCTGTGTAGTTTGTTAAGTGAAAACTTTGACGGGCCAGAGTTTGTTTTCATTGTTTTCGTTCTCTTCAGCGCAACAAAAAACGCAACGATGACTAGAAAAACGGAACAATGGCGAGGATGCCTCAATGATCATTGTTAGTGCCATGAGAAAATCAAAGCAACCATAACCTAGGAGTTCTTGAGATTTTTTGAGATTCCCCAGTATCCATGACTGACAATTTAATTAGCTTAGTATTCGTCAGTCAACAGTCGCATAGTCGGCTCCCTGTGTACTTTGTGGGAAAAAATCAATTTGACAGAAAATAATCTTTTACTTTTCTTATTAGCGTGTGATTTGCGTCATTTTATGGTCTAAATGTTTCTTGATTTTGTTTCAATAATGAGGGTTTTTGGAACAGTAAGGCTGGAATTTGTTCATTAGTTGTTTCTTTTTTTCATTTGTATAATTTTTAGCACCATATTTAAAGTTTATAATAGTGTAGAAATGCAAGACATTTTTTAGTTTTAAAAAATTAGTGTGCCGAATTTTGTGTTTTGTAAGATGGCTAGGTTTAAAAAATGGTGCTGAGGTTTGTAGATGCTCAAACAAAAGGGTTTGAGCCAAGGAGTCAAACAAAAGCAAATGAGCAAGTAAGCGAACGCACGTTTCTGAGTGAATAATTGCGCTCATTAGCTGAAGTCTACTGCTTCTAACAACAGAGGTTATGTTAATGAGTAGGTTTAACAATCAAAGAATATGAGACCTTATTTTGAAAACTATCTCAGCTGACGTGCCGACCAAAATAAAACAATAGCGTACAAAAGTCATTTTTCCTTTCGTGCTCAGTTTTCAATTGGAAGACATCATCATAATTTGATCATTAAGGGAACCGAACCACGCGCTAATAAGAAAGAGAAAGTGCATTTTCAGTTAGTTCAAGTTTTCATTTAACATGGAGCCGACTATGCACACAGGGAGCCGATTATGTACACAGGGCGCACACAAGGAGCCGACTATGTGACTCATGACTACTCTAGGGTAATTTATCCGCAAGTTGTTTAAATTAGCGATCAAGGAACTGGGTAGCTTCAAAAAAATTTCTAAGTTTTGGTGACTCGGAAAAAGCAATGTAAATCTGCTTTGGATTTCCATAAAATATAAAAAATCCTGGATCAATTTTCTTTGAAATACTGAACAATTTTCAATTTACCTCTTAGGGCTTGATAGTAATTTGTTAACGCGAGTGCCTGGAAGTTTTTCAAGCTAAATAGAAAACGCCGGGAGTTAAGAAACTTTATGGTAATCATAAGATTACAATGCAGACTTACATCCGAGCCACCATATTTTTTTCAAACTGCTCAGTTTCCATGAACGTCTATTTAAACAGCTGTGGTCAGATCACCCTATATTAGTCATTAGTCACCTCGTTTACTCGCTGTGTATTTTGTTAAATGGAAACTCTGAAGGACCAAAAATGCAATGTTTTTAATATAAAAATAATAAATTGTTTCCATCAGTCAATAAGTAGCTTTTCACAATTACTTGTACAAATACAATCACATATTTGACTGTGGGAGAGCACTATTGGGCCGATGGCCCGTTCTCAAGTGTCTCGTTCAGTTTATCTGGATGAAAGTGATTCAAAATGAAGAAAGAAAAAAAAGAGGAAGCACTATTTTTGAAGGTAGCATTAAACCTAGTGAAAACATTATTCTGGTTATGGAACGCCTTTGAGTTGTGATATTAAAACTCATACAACAGTCTGACTATGTCCTCATTACCCAAAATATAATTATCTAGAAATTGATGACAGAAATTTTTTGTTTCGGCAGTAGACATGTTTTCAATCTTTTCTATTATTTCATCATCGTAACCTAGAAGCATTCTTAAGACTCGCCTTATCCTAACTATTATTGAAAAACTGTGAAATAGATTTTTACCTTGAGTTATTTTGTTTTTAATCAACCGCTTTCTTTTTTTAAGGAAATTTTGCATTGAGAAACCCTTTGAAATTGGTGAAATATTACATTGTCCCCTTATGTTTTTTAGTGTCTGCTTAAGAACCTCATAAGCATGTAACTCCGAGGCTAAATAGATCCTATGTTTTACTCTTTCTTCGTAAGTGCTTTCAAACTTTTTTCGATGAAAAATTAGCCGCACGATGCGTTTGATAACTTTGTCTATTTCCCTAATAGTTGTGATTGTTGTTGACCCGTATATCAGGACTCCGTATTGTACTATTGGCTGTATGTATGATTTAAACGCTTTTATCATCTGTGATTCTCTCAGAACATTTCTTAGTTTGTAAAAGATAGAACAATTCGACAAAAGTTTTGTGACCACATGCTTTGAGTGCTTTGTGAAACGTAGATCGTTATCTATCGTGATGCCCAGGTATTTGAAACTTTGTTTTTCTTCAATTTTAGTGTTTTTTATAAATGTTCTTGACACAACATTTTTTTGATTTTTCTTTACAAAAAGCATGCTTTTTGTTTTTTCCTTGTTCAGTGTTAGTTTATTTTTTATGAGCCAATCATTGACGTTATCTAGTGCTCTGTCGTGATCATCGTCAATTTTCGATGCTGAACTTCTGCTCTTCACAACAGTGTCATCGGCGTATAAAATAAAATTTGATTTTTTCTGGGACAAACTTAAGTCATTCATGTAGATAATAAACAACAGTGGGCCAATAATTGATCCCTGTGGCACGCCTAGTTCTATAAGATTCAGTATGGACTTTTTATCTCCAATTAAAGTATATTGCGTTCGTTTGGACAAATATGATTTTAAAATGTTGTATATTGGACCACGCAGACCATATCTATAACACTTTTGCAGTAAAATCTTGTGATCGACAGTATCAAAAATCAAAAGCTTTCCTTAAGTCTAGAAAGGTGCATTTGGTTTTTTCACTGTTGTTGTGGAGATTTGATCTTATTTCCTCTATTAAGGTTGCAATGGCATCGACTGTGTTCTTCCCGTGCCTGAAGCCAAATTGTGAATCTGAGAGAATTTCGAAAACGTTTAGGTAGTTTTCAATTCGATCAAATATAATCCGCTCAAAGACTTTCCCTATAATTGGTAGCAACGAGATGGGCCTGAAATTTGATGGGTCATCTTTATTTCCATTTTTGAAGAATGGTATAACTTTTGCTATTTTCAAACTCTCTGGGTATTGTCCAAGTTCTATGCATCTGTTAAACAAGAGTTGTAAAGGAGCTGTTAAGCAGTCAGAAACTTTTTTAATGAAAAACTAGTTCAAGTTATAGCAATCAAGACTAAATTTGTTTTTACAGTTGTTGATAGCGTACATTACGTCATTTGCAGATATCCATTTTAGAAACATACTTTGACTCGGGTTTTCTATCGTAACGGCACTTCTTGTTAAAAATTCTGCATTCAATTTTTTCCCAATGTTTGCGAAGAACTCATTGAACTCATCTACTTTATTTTGCGAGCAGACAACTTTAGAGGACTCTGAAT
Organism: Convolutriloba macropyga; assembly: GCF_964194025.1. Classification (NCBI taxonomy): domain Eukaryota; kingdom Metazoa; phylum Xenacoelomorpha; order Acoela; family Convolutidae; genus Convolutriloba; species Convolutriloba macropyga. Next base: position 79,754,218 of record NC_134469.1, on the reverse strand, counting down.
TGCCGGCTAATGATCTGTAAAGCTCAAAAAAAGATTTTTTGTTTTTAACCAAATCGGTTTTAAGTAGATTTTGATGAAAAGTTCGTTTTTTAGATCTGATGAGAGATTTAAGGTTTTTACAAGTTTTTTGAAAATTTTCGTGAATTTGTGGACTTCCAGTTGTATCTACCAGTTTCTTAAGACTAAGTTTTTTCGTCGCTAAGTTTTTAACCTCATTATCAATCCAATTTTTGTTCTTTTTTTGTGTACGATATTTTTCAGGAAGGTGACTGTTTAATGCTTCTGTGAGCAATTCGTGAAGTTTTTTGAAGGCTCTGTCAATTTGTAAGAGCTCTAAACTACTTCTGTGGACCTGAAATTGATACCTGAGATCCTTTTCGAGTCTTTTTTTTGTAATTGGATTATCTAGGTTATGCCAATTGCGGCTTTTTAGAGCTTTAAAATACTTTTCTGGACTGCCATCGAGGTCAAAAGAACCTTCTACCGTGTGATGATCTGTTATGGCGTACCTCTGCCATTTGATACCCTCGTTGGGTCGTTATTGCTTGATATACTGAGACCGTTTCCGGCTAAAAGGCTTTTTAAGCTTTCAGCTTTTTTGCTGTTCACTAAAAAATTCACATTAAAATCCCCACATAGTACGTGTTTTGTTTCTGGGTCAACCATTAGGCTGTCGAGATACCTTTCAACCGTCAAGAAATTGGCTTCATTAGTGCAATTTGGTGGCATGTAAATACATGAGAACCAGATTTCTTCTTTTATGGTTTTGATGGCAACTGTTAGTAGTTGAACGGAATTCGTTTCTAATTTTTTAACTATCTGACAATTTATGTTATTTTTCAAGAAGAATGCAACACCTCCACCTCTTTTTTTTACGATTGCTGGATATAATTGTTTGATAACCATTCAAAGAAAAACAGTTATTGTTATAGCTAGGATTTAACCAAGTCTCAGTAAGGCAAACTACTTCAGGTTCCTGAGACATGCTATTAATGTAAACTTCAAACTCGTCTAGGTTCTTAGATACGGATCGAATGTTTTGAAGAACAAATTGGAACTGTACGGGATTACAGATTTTTTTTATTTGTCATTGTTGACGTAGAGACACTTTTCGTTATCAATTCCCTGCCATTTCAGTCTGTTTTTTTTTCTTGTATAAAACTATCAACTATTTTGATATAACAGTGCTTAATTGTTTTTTTTTTGATTTGTTGCTTGCGGAAATCACCAGCAACAAATCAAAACATTCTGTTTCATTGCTCTCCTACGCCCTGTCTTCATGGTTGCGTGAATCACAACCGACAGGCCGCCGCCTGCGGAAATCACAGGCAGAGGGCTGAAACAATTTTTAAGGATTTTTAGTTGAAATTGAGGTTATCTTATACATAAATAAGCTGAATTTATGAAATTTAAAAAAAAATAAAAAAAAAAATAAAAAAAAACTTAAGAAATGAGCAAAAAAGGATTAAAAAACATGATCAAAACGTTACGCACCTAAACCTGGCGATAAGTTTCTACCCTAAATCTTGAGTTGTGCTCATATTATACACATTAAAGAAACCAAACAAAAATAATTGAGTTATGTTTTAGCTTTTTATTACAGTTACTGAGTTTGTGAGATTCCGTTTGTTCTATTCCTTTTGGATATTAAGTCGTTTGTATGCAGGTGAGTTGATTACATCGTCAGTAGAAGATATTTCGAAATGTTTTTTTCGTTTTATAGCATTGATTGAGTCCAAATCTTCTATCTCGTTAATTTTAACGAATTTTGCCTTTTCTCTACCATTTTCGACTAAAACCGAGACTGCACAGTTGTGTGTTGCAGTAATCATGTTTCGTTTGTTTGCTTCGTTTTTGATCTGAGCTTCATATTCTGGTAGGGGCTCGTTTAGATAGATGAATTTGTTGTTTATCCTGTTTTTTGTTTTTCTCAGTCGTTTTCTTTTTTCATAGACACTTTGTTTGTCGGCAAAATAAATAAATTTGCATATTACTGTTGGCAGTTGAAACTCGTTTCCGGAATTGGGAATAATGTGACACGCTTTGATACTGTCCTCAGTAGTTTCGACCCCCAAGAATTTCTCAAAAAATTTTAAAGTTTCGTGCGTTACATTACAAACTTGTCGAGCATCGAAGGGGGGATTAACGATTAGTAACGAGTCCTTTCGCGTGTATCTCTCTTGCGCTCTTAGGCGATCATTTATATTTTTTTGCTTTGCTTTTAGTTCCCTAATTTCTTCGTCCTGTGAGTTATTTTTTGCTTTCAAGAGTTCGATTTCTTTTTTCAATACACTTACTTCTGTGTCTTGAATAGTACTCACGACAACCTCTGAAGCTATGGGTTTGGACGTTGATGATGATGATGTGGCCTCCATCTCCATTGCCGAGTGATAACAATAGAAAAAAAAATTAATAAAGTAAAAAGCAAATTAAATCAAAGATAACACTCAAATTGGAATCTTGTGCGATAAGACTGCAACAGCAAAGAAAGATTGTTCTTTTCAAGCGAACATTTAGAGTTTTAAAGTTTTCTCACAACGTTTCACTCAAGGTCAACCGACTGCTCTTCCAATTTGATTCGAATTTGTTTTTATTAGGGCAAATAAAAAGGCAATGATGACCAGAAACGCCGAGCCATGAGGAGAATGTTTCATGCTCATTGTTGAAGTCATAACGAAACCAAAGCAACCACAACCTAGGAGTTTTGCTGTTGAGGCTACCGAGTTTTCATGAACGTTATTTTAAGCAGTTTGTGGTCAGATCACCCTACAGTAGTCATTAGTCAGCTAGTCAATTCTGACGGACTAAAAAAAGGCTTGTTTTGTTTATTTGGCGTGTTTTGGTGCGTTCAATGGTCCAATTGTTTCTTTTTTTTAATAATAGCTTTTTTATGATTAAAAGTCTAATTTTTTTCATTTGTAATGTTTTTGCTCCATATATAAAGCTAACGATTAAGATATCCCTTTATTATTTTGTAGTTTGCCGAGAATGGTAAGAGGTTCGTGGTGGTGCTGAGGTTCGTAGATTGTCAAGCGAGATGGTTCAAGCCAAAGCTTCAAAACCTATTCAGTACAGGAGCAGACTCACATTTTTGACCAACTGATGGCGCTTATTAGTTAGAATGTACAGCATCTATATTTGTGTACAATGATTGATCTGATATAACAATCGTAGATTATGAGATTTCTTTTCGAAAATTATTTCTCTTGGCCAACAAGCGAAAACATTAACGGACAAAAATCACGTTTTTTGTGCACTATTCAATATAGTTTGTCCCATAAAGTTGAAATAAGCGAACGTTCGAAAAACGCCATAAACATGCAATTGAGCATCAATGTGCTCATTTGAATGTCAACGTTTTCTCCATTAAGTTTTCATTCATCAATTTTTTTCTACATGTTTTAGATTTGAACTTTGACCTTTGAACTCTAATCTGTGGTTTTTGAAACGTTCGCTTATTTCAACTTTATGGGACACGCTATAGAAAGCATAACCAAATTAGGTCATTATAGAAAGTCCCATAAAGTTGCAACGCAAGCGAACGTTCGAAAAGGTCGGGGCATGCAAATGGACAGTGTTTTGCTAGATATCTGCATGTTCTAAATTTGAACTTTGACCTTTGAAACGTTCGATAGCGTTGCAACTTTATGGGACTGACTATAAAGCAACCACGCGCTAATAAGAAAAATGCATTTTCAGTCCGAGTTTCCATTTAAAGTTCACAGAGAGTAGACTAGGTTACTAATGACTACTTTAGGGTGCTAGGGTGCTCTGACCTCAAGTTGTTTTGATAGACGTTCATCGAAACTGTTCCATCACAGGAAAAAACTGTTGTGGTGGTTCAGGGGTGGCAGTGGAAGCAGACTATTACGTTGCCCGCAAACACTGCTATTGAAGCGCAGCTGCCAATCAATTTTAAAATGTTTGCCGTTTTTCCACCTGCTGGCCTTTTGTTTTCCGCCATTTTCTTACAGTCCAAAGTATTACGATTGGTTTTGGTGCTATGTCTTTTCAAAATTCAAAGTATTTGGAATGTATTGGTGTGCTCTCATGTTCTTAAGATCTGGCCATGTTTTTTCCTCACTCTCACGTCATGTTCATGATAATTTTAACATCAGGCTGAATAGTGGAAGGGTAAAATAGTGGGAATATTTTGATTATTGTCATATTGCCATTTTTAACCCTTGAACGTAATCGAACCAAAATCAATCGATTTTAAATGCTCTCCCTGATAATTTTTGTCTGAATGCCATTAAAACACTTATAACTACGTTATAATCAGTAGTTATAATCAATGCACAACTTTACATGTTTACACTCCTCTCACATTTTTACATGTTTACGCTCCTCTCGCAGTTATAGGTCAAATTTTTTAACTCAGAAGTGATTAAATTGTTTTCATGCCGCCCTCCCATCGATCAGTTTGAGGTTTCAATTGTCCAAAGTTGCCAATTGAAGTCTTCATACTATCTCTCAGACCCCAAAACACCGAATATTTACTGCGGTTGCTCTGCAGGGGGTCAATGGTATCTAAGTTTAGCTTTAGTTGGGGTTGGTTAGCATCCACTGGTGATCATCCAATTGTGACCATGCAAGCTTGGTCCGTTTCTCAGAAAAACTTTCTCCTTGAAATTGATGGTGTATGTGCCATATAAAATTCAAATGTACTCAAACTTCAGTCAAACCGATTACACTAACTGACCTAGACTTGTGCACTGCCTCATTAATGTCAAGTGTTAATCACAGTTGAGACAAAATAAGGTAATTTCATTGGTCGAGTATACCATTTATTGCACGATCATGGTTTTTTCATGGGTCCAGGCCTAAGCTAGGGTTTTTGTCAGCTAGGGTTATAGCTAGGGTTAGCTATAGAAATCAATGTGGCTTCACTAACAGCTACTTTTTCAGTTTCCACACTTGACGGTCGGAGGATTGGAATTGCATTTGTGCGGCGGGGCGGGGGGGGGGGATTTCGTGTCCAGCCAGTGTTAGTCATTTTCGAATAAAACAGGCAATGGTACTTGAATTACAAAAATTTACAAAAATTATAAAAACAATTCTAAATTGAATAATCGAAAACAATGGTCTTCAGAAACTGACTTCGGTCCGTCCAGCAAATATCTGGAAAATTTTACGCTTTGGAGCTGCCTTCTTCAATTGATTGCAATGAACAAGTTCGACTGGGGTTCGGAGAAGCAGTTGACGATCCGAAAGACAGCGCTCGGGTTCTGCCGGGTTCACAGTCGTCGCAGCAACGAGTGCAACGCCTGTTGTTGCCTGATCTCGCACCATAGCTTGCTTCCAGATCTTCGTGACTTCGACGTCTTTCCTCGGAAGGGTTTTCGTCGTTACCGGAGCCTGCCGAGCCAGAGGTTGACAAAGATCGAGCTCCACTCAATATTGGTGTCAGCATATTCGGAACCCCCGTCAACTCGTTTGTAGTTTCTCCACATGTAATACTTGCTCCACAATTGACGTTGCCCGCTGAGTAATCTTCGCAATTGTTGACCTCGTACCCGGGAGGGGGAGAATATTTCGGGGGCTGGTCTTCCGAATTTCTCCGTTGGCTTGCAATTCCAGTGGGCACGGCGTAATCTCTGCGGGACATGGGGTGGTTGATGAGTGCCATACTGGACGCGTACCTCTCTGCTTCCATCAAGTTACCTTCTGATCGTTCTTCGTCTTCGGAACTTTCGTTGACACGATGTTGACTCTGGCTGCTCACCTCATGACGTGCATTCTCGGTTTGAAGAGCTGCTTGTCTTGCAACTGGATCAACATAGCTCGGAAGTTGGATAAACATTTTGATTCCTTTGTTGTCATATTCCTGGAATTGACTGATCTTTCCATCACCAGTTGCGATGTTGATCACACGCACATCTGGATCTCGACACGCACCTGGACAGGTACTGGTTCTGCGGTTGTTCGACTGTTGAGTTGAGTTAGTTGGCTGTTGGGTTGACCTGGCTGATCTCTGCGTGAACAACTTCCAGCAGGCGAAGCAGAGACAGAGACTCAGTATTGCGAAGAAACTGGCACAAACGACGATAGCTGTTAATTCTTTCACGTGTTCGTTGTTCTGTTCCTAAAAACAACAAAAACTAACTCAATTAGAGGTGCATTATGCTTTAACCCAGTAATTTATCTGAGGTTGGGGGGTTGACATTCATTCAAAAAGAGCAAAAATTGGTTTTCCGCACTTCCTGTCTCGGCATGCTTAAATTTACTGCTGTATAAATTTGAACATTGATTGGTCAAGTATAACTTATAGTCTGTCCAATGAAGTTCGAACATTCAAAATGCCAAAACATGCGAAACATGCTAAACACGCAAACTTCTCACCACCCCTCCCCCCTCCCCCACCTCGCCTTATCAGAGGCTGCTGGGTTGGTCTGGACCATTGGAGTCGGAAGACAACTCCCGCAGCTTAATCCGTGGTCACGTTATATACTAACCGATTTCGAAAAAACCCACAATATATAGTCTGCCCCATAAAGTTGAAATAAGCGAACGTCCGAAAACGTCAAAAACAGGCAAGTGAGCATCAAATTGGTCATTTGAATGTCAACGTTTTTTCCATTAAGCTTCTATTCATCAATTTTTTCTACATGTTTAAAACTTGAACTTTGACCTTTGAACTCCAACCTGTGGCTTTTGAAACGTTCGCTTATTTCAACTTTGTGGGACACGCTAAAAAAACCCACCGAAAAATGAACACCTCCAAAATTTCTCCCATGTTACATTAAAAGAGCAGCGAATTTAGCATATTTGACATGCTTCGGAGCTCATGCACTAGGGAATCGAAACGGAACTATCTCAACCGGACATATTACAGTTAGTCCCATAAAGTTGCAACGCAAGCAAACGTTCGAAAAACTCCCGACGTGCAAATGAACAACGAAGTACAGACCTCTGCACGTTTCAAATTTGAACTTCGACCTTTGAACCGTTCGATAGCGTTCCAGCTTTGCGGGAATGACTATACCCAACAGTTAAATGTTAATAAATGTTAATGTTTATTTCCGTGGGGTTTTTCGTGATGTGTAGCGTGTCCCATAAAGTTGCAATAACCGAATGTTTCAAAAACACTCCATAATGCTCAATTGCATGTTTTGGCGTTTTCGGTCAATTCAACTTTATGGGACAGACTATAGTTTATAATAAGGCAATTGAATCTATCAAAATACCCCCCCCCCCGTTTTCGGTCAATTTAACTTTATGGGACAGACTATAGTATATAATAAGGCAATTGAATCTATCACAAAAACCCTACAAAAATACCCCCCCCCCCCTCCCCCCCGGGAAATAAACATTAACATTTGGGTACTAACATATAACTTTTGGGTATAGTCAGTCCAGTCTCACAGAGCGGCAACGGTATCGACTGCTTATTATATACATTTGAATTACCTTGTATGCTTCATAATCACAACACGTCTTGGTTGATTCACAGCAATAATAGAACTCAGTATCAGTTGGGCAGTTGCTGTTAGAGTCACAGCTCTTAGAAGTCTGCAAATATTCCTCCTTGTGACAACACACCCCCTCATCGTAACAGCAGAACTTCCCCCTTTTGTTCTCGCTACAGTCTAAGGGTCCCGAACAAACGTGGTTAAAATACCGCGGCAGTAAAAAGTTCATAGTTTCGGTTGAGCAGAAAATTTACTGCGACGATTTTAAAATTTAGACTGATAAATTGTAAGAAACGCGTGGCGAGGCTAACGGTGAAATGAACAATTGTTTTCTGGACGTTGTATAGACCTTTGGGGGAGTTTATTTTTGAAGGTCACTATTGAACTCGTGGATAATTAACTATAATTATCAACTCGTGGATACAGTCTGTCCCATAGAAAGTTAAAATAGCCGATCGCTCGAAAAACGCCAAAAACAAGCGATTCAGCATGCAAATGAGCAACGTCGACATTGTTTTTTGAAACGTCAATTATAGTCTGCCCCATAAAGTTGAAATAAGCGAACGTTCGAAAAACGCCAAAAACGTGCAAATGAGCATCAATGTGCTCATTTGAATGTCAACGTTTTGTCCAATAAGCTTCTATTCATCATTTTTTCTACATGTTTTAAATTTGAACTTTGACCTTTGAATCTTTCAACTTTATGGGACACGCTATATTTCAACATTGTATAGCGTGTCCCATAAAGTTGAAATGAGCGAACATTTCAAAAGCCTCAGGTTAGAGTTCAGAGGTCAAAGTTCATATTTATAGTCTGTCCCATAAAGTTGAAATAAGCGAACGTTCGAAAAACGCCAAAAACGTGCAATTGAGCATCAATGTTCTCATTTGAATGTCAACGTTTTCTCCATTAAGTTTTCATTCATCAATTTTTTTCTACATGTTTTAGATTTGAACTTTGACCTTTGAACTCTAATCTGTGGCTTTTGAAACGTTCGCTTATTTCAACTTTATGGAACACGCTATAAAACATGTAGGAAAAAATTAATGAATGAAAACTTAATGGAGAAAACGTTGAGCACATTGATGCTCAATTGCACGTTTTTGGCGTTTTCGAACGCTTGCTTATTTCAACTTTATGGGACAGACCACATATAGTCAGTCCCATAAAGTTGCAACGCTATCGAACGTCTCAAAGATCAACGTTCACATTTAAAACATGCAGAGATGAGTAAATCCCTAACAACAGACTACATGCATTTGAAAGAACAGTTTTACTGAACATACGAATGACGGAAACTTATTGCTTGATTGATTGATTGAATGAATGATTGATTGAATTTTTGACCAATCGATATATTAGTTAGTCGTGCGAATTGAAATAAAAAAATTACATACACAACATATAATTGTCAAAAAGACGAAAAAACAGTTTTTTTTGCGCTCTACAACTAAGTCTTTGCCCTGAGAATCAACAAATTCCACACCTATTGCTTTTGCGCTTCTCCAGAGATTTAAAAAGATTACAAAGTAAAAGACCATTCCTTTAGGAAGATCGACCACGTACAAATCGCGGCTCGTCAGAAGTTTAGTATCATTATGCTCATGTTATTGTGAGTCATTTTGTTTTATAACGAAATTGGCCCGCAAGATACTCCGTTGAGCTTTCTCAATTGGGAGCAAGATAGTTTTTGCTGTTGCATCATAATTCATTAGACTATGTAATTTTTGGTTGTGCAATGGTTTTGTTGAATAGAAGAAGAATATAACAAATTATTTTCTAATGGTAAAAAACTTTCAATTAGATTGAAAGTTCTGTATAATGATATCCTTGCTTTTTCTCCAAAATTTTATGTTCAAGCTTGTCAAAAGTTCTCCGGATCTTTGTGCCTTAATAATTCAGTGCTGAAACTTTGTATTCCACTTGTCAATCGTCAGGCAAGTACTGTATCAGGATATCCTAAGAGTATATTGCTAGCTCATTATGTGAAGTCTAATCGCATAGATACCTTTTTTCTGAAAATAGACTGAGTTTTCTTGGTTTTGATTCCCATGATGTTCATAGCAAAATTATGATAAATTTGAAAATTTTGAAAACCTGAAAATTTTGACGATTCATTTTTTGATCATAACGATGACTTACAATCTTAAAGCATTGTATGAAACGTATTGAGATTTTAAAAAAATAACCTCTAAAACAAAAAAATACACACCGAAACCAAAAAACACACCGAGTGCCTGCAACCTGACAGACTTGGACCGAAATTGCAGATTTTTATGATTTTTATTTCAGATTGTAATATAATTTTGCATGAATGTATTAGTTTTAGCTCCGACGAAAACAGACAGACCTCGGGCGACTATTTACAATTGGAATACGACGTTTCGGGGAGGTCATATCACTGAGGGGAGGGGGCATGAAGCATGAAGCATAAAGCATGAAGGGGGAACATGACGCGAAAAATAAAATCATTTCGAATCTGTTCTTTTCTGCCCAACTCCCATCACCGGGTGTGCTTATGCCCCTCTTAAGCCGGGTGTTGCGTAATCCTTTACTATGTCAAAATAGCACGTGCCCCTGGTGGGCGTTAAAGTTATATACCCACTAAGTTTGGTTGGGGGAGCATAGTAAACCCACCAAGTGGTCCCATACTCCTTACCCTTTGGCCACATTGAGTTTGCACTGCTTGCCTTTCGTAAAAGCAAAAGCTTTGTATCATACTAGATCCATTAACTTGTTTGTGAAGTTTAAACGGTTGTTAACGCAGGAGCATTAACAAGTATGATCCATCAAGCTATCGACGAATAAACGATATCTGTCTACACGATCTTGGTGTTTGATTTTTTTTCGTGAAAAAGCGAAGTAATATTCCTTTCAGTTAACCATAAACAGAGTTTTACTTTCACTATTCTTACCCTTTATTATTCATGTCACTGACTGAGGTGTGGAGCCCATGGTGGTAATTTTGGTGGAGGTGGGGGCCGATGGTGGCACTTTTGGTAGAGATGGGGGGGGGCGATGGTGGTACTTTTGTTGGTGGTGGGGGGCCGATGGTGGTACTTTTGTTGGTGGTGGGGGGCCGATGGTGGTAATTTTGGTGGAGTTGGGGGGACGGTGGTGGTACTTGTTGTAGTGCTGGGGGTGGGGTGGGTTATTTTTGGTGGTGGTGGGGGGGTTGATTTTCTTACTGGTTGTTTTTTTTTCAAACTGTTGCTGCATACTTTCATTGCTGCCGTTTTGAATTAGTTCTTGTCTCTTCGAAATCCTTATAGCTTTTAAATGATGTCAAAAGTGATTAACGAGCCCTTCTTCTTATATCTCAATCCATAGTGAACAACCTGCGGATTCCATCGTTGTTGGACCAGTCGACGGCTGCGCTAATGTTTCCTTTGGTCTGATTATGGCTGCGTTTGCATTCAAAGCGACGTCAGAAAGAAAATGAGATCATAGTGGGAATGCCAGTCATACGGAAATACTCTCGCTATGACCACGAGAGCATTTTTCTCAAGGTCAGATGGAACTGTGAACACTGGAACTGCCCACTGGAACCAGCCCACTGGATCTCAAAGAACCCTGGAGTCCACTGGAACTGTACAGAAAGCCTGGATCTCAAAGGACACTGGAGTCCTGGTGTAGATTTCCTCCATTGAACTCAAACTCTTCCATTGTAGAAATCATCATGAGGCATGATATTTTCAGTATTCAAGACTAAATCAACTATTATGCTTTTTTGCAAGCTGTGCTTATTGCCGGTTTTTTCACTATTCAGGTCTATTTCACTCTGATATGAGCGCAGATCAGAGAGTGAACAGTCTGAAAATCAATTTTGGCCAGCCTTCGCTTTGAAAAAGTTTGAAAAATCAATTCTGCCTTTACTCTGTGCAGTCTTTGGCATGTTTTGTCTGAATAGAGGTGCTAAAAAGTGGAATGATCAGAATATGATCAAAGTAAAAACACAGACTGAGAAATGCTATGATTCAGCGCTTAGTTACTATGTTGCTATGATCCGGGTTCTTAATTTAAAAAAAGGATGCACTGCCGGATCCTTCCTTGTTAATTCCATTTTTTTGTGGTCAGTCATTTTTGCTATCGCATGATTGCAGCTTCTTTTAGATCGAAAACCAAATTGGTTTGTCGAAAAATTCTATTTGTGGATAAAAAACTTGTACATTTTTTATCATGAAAAAGTTTTGCCATTTAAAGACGACTACGATGATAGTTCTTGGTAAAATCTTGTTGCAATTTTTATACAACTGTATGAATTTGCTTTCTTAAAAAATTCCGGGAAGGTTGTTTACTAATACATATATGTTCAATTTTACTTAAACTTGGCTTGCCAATACGTGAAGAGAGTTAGTTTTTTTATTTTGTTTCTAAAATCTGAAGGAACTGAATTTCGTTTGATGACAAGATATTGGAGACTAGTTGTAATCTCATCAATCTTTGTCTCACTCTACTCGTTTTTTTTTGCTGTCAACGAGGGAACGTTTGAGGAAAGATCTTGACCAATGTTTGCAAAATTTTTATTCTTTTCGGATCGAGGTATCCGTGACCTTTTTAGTTTCTGATTGATCAGTGTTTGTTGAGGGGTTAGAGCCTAACTCCTTGAAGTTTTGTTCTTCACATTTCTCTACACATTTCTACGCATTTCTTTCAAATCTTTACATTTCCGCATGATTCTTTTGATTTCATTCAAAATAGTTGTGTCGATTTATGACGATTGAGGAATTCTGTATCTAATTTGTGAATAAAGAATTGCGTTTTGATATTCATTTTTAAATTTTGTTTGCCATCCAGGGTAACTGATATTTTCCTTGGAAAGATTTTTTGGTGGCGAACGTGTCAAACAGAAATTTATGCTTCTGATAACGCTTTTTGTATATCTATCGATGTCTGTATTTTCGTAGGTATCGCGCCAGTTTTGGTCCTGAAGGAGTAAAAAGTGCAGCCTATTGTTTTTCTTTATTCTTTATGAGTGGGATTTCGAAGTTGATTATTTCCATTCTCTGAATTCTTTTTTATCTATAATCAGTCACTAATGAATCAGCTTCAAGAGCGTAGTGATCGGTGATAGTTATTTTTGAAAATTTTTGAGTCAATAAAATCTGTCGAGATTATCTAGTCTATGCGCGTTGCTGAACTACTCGTTACACGTGATCGGAAATTTGTATGTTGAAACCATAAGCTGCAAGGAGATTTAATCTAGTCAGAATTGTCACTCAGTGTTTTTATATTGAAGTCACCCATGATAATGCAATTCTTTTTTTGATCTCGATAAATTAAAAAATATTTCCTTCAAACCAATAAACGCACAACCAATTGGCTGACACTTACTTGTTGTGAGTTAGTGAATCGTTTTACTTGAGCCCAGAATTCAATTAAATGGACTGAACAAGTTAGCTTTTCTTCCACTTGTATTTCCATTTCTTTCAAAGATTTTAATCAACGTATATTCAAACCAAAAAACAGTCAAAGAAGAACTTTGTTGGTTCTCAGTAGAGTATATACATTCATTTATAGTGTTGATAAAAATACAACGAACTTTGTCATACGGGATGGATATTATCCTCAGAATATCCATCACCGTATTCTAGTTCAACTTATTTTATTTACACCATTTGAAGGGCACATGCTTTCATGTAGTTATTCACACTTCTTTCAGTTCAGTTTGATGATTGATCAGGATTCAGACAGGAAACTCTCTGCTCACTCATGTACACAAATTCAACTTCCTATATTTTGCATGATTAACTTTTGATCTTATGTAACTTCCTTATTAATCTTAATTTGTTTGAATCCTGTTTCCTTCCTCCCATTTGCACAGCTGCAATTCAGTTTGTAATCTAACGTTAGTCGATCGCTCTTAAAATTAGATAGCTCAACTTAAGCTGAGCCATTCGTATTGCGAATTCTAAATTCATAATTAAAAATTCAAATTAATAGAAAGTAAGCAGGCGAACGCGGCGCAACTGCCTTCGCAAGTTCAACCAAGACGCATTCACTACTCAATTGATTTGTCGGAAAGTAATTTAGTACAACAAGCAGTCAGCAGTCGACTATAGAAAACTCCTCTTCAAACTGACGCATTCTGGGAGAAACCGACGGTCACACCACCACTTCCGTAGGACAAGTGGACGCAATAATGGAAATTGGCACTGTTGGCGAGAGAACGAATTCAGGTAGAAACTTTGATAAACGGACAACCTCCAGCAGTAACATATCCACCTGAACCGACATATAAAGAGCCTGTGGAGAATCATACGAAAGCAACTGAAAGTGACCGAAAAGTCCCCAACCAGCAATTAAAGGTAAATTGGCAAAGCCGATGCAAAAAGATCGACGAAAATGGTAATTTGTGCGAGGATAAACCATGGGGTATTTGCGAAAAAAAAGCTGCTTCTTTATTTTAATTATGTATCAGGAGAGAACGTCGTCGAATCTTTAAGAGTAAAGAACCCCACTTCCAATTTGAGAAAAAGCCATTCAAGGAACTTTGGCAAGCGATGGACGACTCATTCACTAAAATTAGGAATATCACCTACGATCGTTTTGTCTCTTTTTTCATCCAAACAACAAAAAGGTGAATCAGTAGAAAGTTTTTATAGGCGCTTAATCGAACAGGCACAAAACTGTAGTCTAGGAGACGAGGAAACTACTTCAATTAGAGATGCATTCATACTCAATATGCAGGACCCCGACATCCAAAGAGAATAGTTGAAAAAAAACCGTCGCTCCTTCATAAACCCTTGAGGTGGCAATAAACAGGGAAAAAGCAGCGCAAAACCAACAGAAAATAAACCAACAAAACTCAAATATCACCGCCCATTTAGTTAATGCTGAAAAACAACAGTTTTCAAGGCCGCAATTGCAACGCGAATTCCCAACCAGCTCGTAAGGACTTCACTCGATACCCAACTATTCCCCAGAACTATCACTACACTAGCATTTGCACTAATTGCGGCCAACGCTGGAGCCATAGCCATTGTCAAATTTGCTCTGCAAATGGAAAAAGTGTAACAATTGTGGTATTACCGGGCATTTTGCAAGGAAATGTAGAAAGCCGAAAAAGTTGCAGACACAAACATCAAAACCCCAAAAAACGTATGTTAATCAGATCGATAAAACTGCCAAAGAATGAGATGATGAGGAATCTGTCAATTACCAAAACAAGCTATCAACAATGCTATGATCAATTCTACGACTCCAACTACGATAGCAACTCGGACAACTATGTAGCCGCCATCTCTTGTGACTCGGCCAACCCACTCGACCCCTCAAAACCAAAACTAAAATATTAATTGTCCAGGCCAACGCAATGATTGATTCAGATAGTGTTGCCAGCTTCATCATTAGGACGCTAAAACAAGACAAAGACCTGAAACCTTTTCGAATGAACCAATGAAAGTGCTTGGACAACTCGCGACCATGGTAACATACAATGACTGGACTTGCAAAGAGGCTTGTTTAACAGTTGTTGTGGAGGATGGACATAAGCTAATCATTAGAAGAGATCTCTTTAACAGCCTTGGCCTGGCAGTGGTTCAGCAACAAGCAAAAAGTGGTAAATGTGTTAACAATAATAATTCTGCATGTAAAATTAAAGAGTCAGTCGCGTCTCAATTTCCACATCTCGTTTTAAGAAAGGGCCTCTCAAAGACACATGTAGTAAAATGAAAGTTTGATCAAATGTTCACAGCAAAGCACCAAAAAAGTCGATGCGTTCTAATTAATCTAAAACCTAGAGTCATGGCCGAATTCGATCGATTACAGAAAAAAGGACACATTGAAACATTATCTAGCTGCTCTGATGAACATTTCATATCCCCCATAGTAACTACAGTAAAGAAAAATCAATCCAGAAAGTTAGTAATAGATTCCAAAGTTTTAAATAAAGCAATACACAAAAATAAATATCAAATGCCCAACATCGAAATGTTAAAAGATTCAATTTCAAAACATCTCACAAACACTCAAAATGATCAACAGGCATATTTTTTAACAATAGATCTCAAATATGCCTATAGTCAACTCAAATAACACAAAGACACTGCAAAACATTGTAATTTCAATACTGTTTGTGGAGAATCCGCTGGTACTTATATATTTTAATCAGGATCCTATGGCCTCACTGACATGCCAGCAGAATTCCAAAAAAGCTGTGGATTATGAAATTGTAGGTATTCAAAACACTTATTGTTTCCTTGACGATAATATCATTCTTAGCACGGGGTCTGAATCTGATCATGTTATTTATGTCACCAAATGCCTCAAAAAATTGGACGAAGATAATTAAATAATTAATCTTCAAAAATGCCACTTCGCAAAAACAGAAATTGAATGGCTTGGGTACAAATTTAAAAAAATTAGTATATCACCACTCGAAAACAAAACGGCAGCTGTATTTGCAATACCACCACCATCAAAATTGGACGTCTAAGATCTTTTCTTGGTTAAGTACACTACATAAGCAAATTCATAGCAAATTTAGCACAAATTGGTCATCCTCTTAGACCACTTGTTACAAAAACCTGTTAAGTTCTTTGGAATTTAACAGGTTAAAAAAACTGTTAAATTAAGGACTGAAAAACATACCAAATATTTTAACCTGATGAAGCACAAAATTGATGCAAGTACTGAAAATAGCCATTATAATGCTAAATTAGATGTCCGTGTGAAATGCGACGATTCTTGTTCTGGA
The DNA here is from genome assembly GCF_964194025.1 of Convolutriloba macropyga. NCBI lineage: Eukaryota > Metazoa > Xenacoelomorpha > Acoela > Convolutidae > Convolutriloba > Convolutriloba macropyga. Next base: position 79,738,107 of record NC_134469.1, on the reverse strand, counting down.
TTGAGAGCTGCTCTTGAACAGATTACGTCCGGCGGATGGAAACCCATAGCATCTGCGTCAAGATTTCTGAACCCCACATAAAAATGATATAGTGTTAACGAATTGCAGCTTTTAGGAGTAATTTGGTTAATCGACTACTCCAAATACTATTTGTACGGAAAAATTTTACAGTAATAACAGATCATCGCGCACTAATATCAATTCTCAAGGAACATAGATCAAATAAATCCTATAACAGCCGACTTTTTTCGATGGATTGACACTCTACTTTCATACAATTTCACAATTGAACACATGCCTGGCGCAGAAATGGGCCTTGTAGTTAAAATATCTAGAAATCATTTTCCAAAGCTAAAACGGTTTCATCGTATGATGAAAAATTTGCAGTAGCAACATTATCCAAAATTCGGGACTCATTTAAACAAGTAATTCAAAATAAAACGCACACTGTACAGAATTTTAAGGGCATATTACAGTCACATTCACCCTCATATTCATCAAATTGGTTAATCGCGCCGCAAATACCTACTTCAATACACAATAACGCACAATTTTGAAGTAAACCAGTTGCATTACAATCACCGTAATACAATACATAACTACCAGTTGCACCTTAATTGGAACCTCAAAGTAAAGTCTTTAATCCCCACTTAAATATGTCAATCGTATTGCAAGTACCTCCTCAAAATTTAAAACCGCAATTTGCACTAATTAATCTACCATTGAATAAATGACATTCCATTTACAAAATTTCTGCAGATGCGTTGCAAAAATCAGACAATAAAGAATGTGAACAATCTTAACGATCAATCTCAAAAAAACCCATTTTTGACACCAACTCAGATAATCACCACAAAATCCTCAAATTAAGCGCGAAAATATCAAATTCCAAGTATAAATACAACCAACTCAAAAATATCTCACTCTTTGCCGAAAGCAAACTCAGATTTCTTCAGCCAAAAACTCAAGCGATTAACGCAATCTCTAAAATGCCACGAACCCGAACAAAAAAATCCACGCCAACAAAATCCCGAGTCACCTTCTCTGACAGCTCCCCATCTAACACAACACCTGCAACAACTCTATCATAAACTGCTGGCGATCCTGACATGGAAGGATGGCATTGATGTATAGATGAAAAGATCGAAATCCCCAAGGCAATCAAAGACGCGGTGTTAGAAGACATCCATTCTACGCATCCTGACAGTTTTGCGATGTTGTCTCTAGCGCCAAAGTTTTGGTTGCCATATATCCACCGAGACATATTAGCGAAAGACAGCGAGTGCAAAGCCCGCACAGAATTCAGTGAGAATTTACAACCAGTGATTCCGCATAGCAAATTGTCACCTCTGCGAAAGTGTATTGAACCAAACGACGAATTCCAAATAGACTTTGGTGGACCTATTATTAATGAAAAAAGCAAAGAACAATATTTCATTATTAGCATATATCGATACTTAAAATACCCAACAATAGAAAAAGTAAATAATGCATCTAGCAAAAATGTTATTTATTTTCTTAGTATATATATATATATATATATATATATATATATATATATATATATATATAATCACGGAGTACCCAGAACAATTAGATTAGACCAAGTTAGATGTTTGACAGGCAAAAAGAGTGAAACATTTTGTACTCAACATAATATTGAACCAAAATACGTACCTGCAAATGATCACAGAGCTATAGGTTTAGTTGAACGTCTAATTGGAACTATTAAACGCCAAATATCATGCATGAAATCACAGAAATCACATTTAAATCAAAAGTGTTATTTTGAACAATACATACATGCCATTATAAAACGATTAAGAATATTTTAACAAAAAACAATCAAAATTACACACTTCGAGACACATTTTGGTCGACATTGTAAATACACCAATTTCAAAAATCACAAAGTCAAATTCTAAAAATGTAAATTATAACAAAATAATTAAACAGTATTTAGACAATGACACCATCCCGGGCAGATCATACCTTACGGACACACAATGGGCAGACACGGGCATGTGCTCTGACGTCGAATCTGAAAAATGTCATTTGTGCAGCAAACACCAGCGCACATGAACAATAGGAAAAAAGAAGGATGGTGAATCGCATTTTATGCCAGACCGATGCCAAGGAGCGAACGAAGCGTACAAGTGAAGATAGCGCGCAAATTACAAGTGGCACAGAGAGGCAAGCAGAAAAGGAATTTAAAGGGGTTCTACAAAATCCTTGCCCCAGGGAGAAACGTTGGAAAAGTGAGCCCCACAACAAGCGTAATAAAGGAACCAAACAGGCCAGAGGTTGGCGTCCGAAATTCAAACTTTGCAAAATTTGTAATCGAAAACAAACGGAGAATGTTAGCATTGTTTCCTCAGGACGCTCATGTATCTCCACCTCCAGCAATGTTGCCCGTGTAATAAACATGCAAATCCTAAAATGAAACCCGAAACATGACGACGCATTCATAAATAGGCCAGACTTCACCTAAATACTACACTTTAGCACGCCAGTTCCAATCGCAGCGCCACCCACCCAACTTGACACAGCTGCACCAACTGTGTTGCAATCAACCCCATCAACTAGACAACCGACCACCATTTTACGTAAAGAAAAACGTACGATTGAAGTAGGTGATACTTCGGAGTTTGATACGTCGTCGGTTTGATGAAGCAAACGCCAGATTAAAAAGCAAAAGAAAACTCCAACTTCACAATCAGTAGTCGAGAACATCCAAAACACAGAAAGATGTTCTACACAAAACTAACAATTTTTGATTTTATTTCATTCTTTTTCCAATGTTATACGGTTGGATATTACCCTCAGAATATCCATCACCGTGTTCTATTCAGACAGGAAACTGTCTGTTCTCTCAATTAAACTAATTTAAACTCCTGCATATTGCGTGATTAACTAGTGATCTTATGTAACTTCCTTTTTAATCGTAATTTGTTTAAATCTTTTTTCCTCCCATTTGAACTGCTGCAACTCAGTTTGTAATTTAAGGTTAGTCAATCGCTCTTCAAGTTCGATAGCTCAACTTAAGCTAGCCATTCGCATCGCGAATTCTAGATTCGTAACTAAGAATTCAAATTAATATAAAGTAAACAGTCAAACGCGGCGCAACTGCCTTCGCAAGTTCAACCAAGACGCATTCACTACTCAATTGACTCGTCAGAAAGTAATTGAGTACAACACACTTATTAACGATCCATTTGAGATTTTAAAAAACTTTGAAATACTGATTATTTTTAGTGAAGAAAAGATTCAACGTGTTCCTTAATGTCTTTTTGTTTCTTTGGAAGCATTTCCTTGATAAATACTGATTGGCCATTATTCGTGTTTTTCGCTCGTGCCAATCACACCTTCCGCAAAAAGGTATCAATTTTCTCACTAAAAATTACGAATTTTTCAATAACTTTGGGTGGAGAGATCCCTCTTTGAAGGTTGTGACAGGCTTTGAAGTTCGCCGGATTCGTGTTGAAGTTCAGAATAATCTTAGGGAACTGGCAAACCGGTGGGGGCAGTGTCTGAACGCCATCAAGTTTCGGTATATTCTCAAAGATCAGTCAATTTTTATGACATGTACTACTCGTCCAGCACTCTAGCTTATAGTTCCAAAAATTGATTCTGCAAATCAAGGATAACGTGGTCAGTCAGCGTAATTTGTCATTATGTGAAACGTGATAATTGCCAACAAACTGGCCAGTGTTCGAAACGTGAAATGTGAAACTTGAAATGTGAATTATTGAACCTGAAATCTTGAAATGAGAAATGCGAAACGTACCAGTATTTTGAAATAGTATTAATCTGGCGAAGAATTAAATGTTTTCAACTAATCCACAAATTATTTTTAATCTCATTTATAAATGCCTGTTACAATTTTCTCTGAATGTTTTTGATGTTTTATATCTTATTTTTACATTCTGTTTACAATATAAGTAAATAATTAAAAATTGATTAATTCATATTTAATAGTAGATTTTCACATTATTTTAATGAGTTTCTTCGTGAATTAATTGTAACTACGGTGATTTGTTTTTTTTGGCAATTGACTATCAAACACTTTTTTTTAAGTCTCAGTCAAAGGCAAATTTTCATTTTGTTCAGTTCAAAAACAGACAAAGAATTCAATATATAAACGGGAAAGTAAAACTAAAAATCATTATATTGATATTAAACTGAGAAATGTACTCTGAAATTTCCCTTGATATTTCTAATAAAAACGTTGATCAGAACTCTAGTCATAGAAAAAATCATACTGATTTTTTATGATCCAATATTGACATATTATGGGACTCAGATCCCGTTAGTTTTATGATATTGACTTTGTAGTCTATGCTCAATCACAAGATGATGTTTTTTGTCTGAGCAGCAAAGCCACTTTTAAGACAAACTTGTTTATGAGATCGTCTCACCGAGACATGAGGTCTGGGATTGTTTTACGGCCCATCTAAGATTATTTGTTTGAAATCCATTTTAAAAGAGGTCAAGACCTGCTCGGAGAACACTCCTTTAGTGACGAGCAAGCGTGGCTTGGAACAAGGATCAAAAAATTTTGTATAAGTAGCAGTTCGGGACAGAAAATGTGCCAAGAAATCAGAAATTTTGACCCAGTGTTTCCGGCTAATATATGAGAACAAAGAAAACTACTGAAAAACACACAGAGTTTATGGCCTATGATTTAGGTTTTCCTGCAACAGAGGAATGAATGTGTTCAACATTTAATATTTTGAAGATAGGGCAATGGAATTGAACAAAATTATTTACATAGGCAGTGTTATTAATGAAGTTTCTGCAACTAGATAACATAGAGCTCAAAGAAGTATAACAAGAAAACCCTCGTTAATAAAAGATGTTCTAGCGGATAAAATTTTAGTGTATTAAAACAGCTAATTTTGAATCGAAAGAGATCAATTTGACTGTAGAATTGTTAAATTAATTGAATTTTTCTATGATTTATTGAAAAAATTGATGAAGCGCAATAAATTGTCTACAAAGCAAAAGATTTCAACATACAAGTAAAAAGGTGTGTTTTTAGTTGTAACACGTTGTAGGAACACTCTTTTGATATTATCAAAACTAATGTACAATTAATTTTTTATAATTGAAGGTTACTCAATTTTTTGGCTCATCGGAAAATCACAATTATTTTTCGCTGTTGTATCTGTTTTAAACTTCAGCTAAATCAATTAGTTTTTTTGTAGTTATTTGATAAAGAACAAGGTTTGGTGCTACACAAGATGATTCTTTTGGTCGAGGCAGCAGACTTTTAAGACAAAATTGTTTAAGAGATCGTCTCAGCGAATTAATCTCAACTAAGATTAATTGGTTGATATCCATTTTAAAAGATAACAAAAACTGCTCGCAGAACAACACTCTCTTAATGACGAGCAAGGAGACAGTAATAGTATATAAATAGCATTTCGGGACAGAAAAAAATGCCAAGAAATCAGAAATTTTAACCCAATTTTTTTCCGCAAATATTTGAGAACAATTACATATGTTGAAATGCCGGCTAAACCAAAAAAAACACAGCGTTTCTGGCACATGATATTGGTTTTTCGGCAACACAGAAATGAATGTATTCTACACTGTGACAATAAAATCGTACAACTTAGAGCCTTCTTATTTCACTTTTCGTTTTCGATTTTAATTTTTAGTTGGCACTCAAGCCGTCTTCTGTGCCACCAATCAAGAAACGCCGGTGATAAAATCATATGGAGCCTCAGTTTGGATAAGGTTACTAGAGAAGGATAAAGTACTGAGGCAGGAACTACAAACTACCCTAGAGAACTAATGCCACGTGCAATCCGCGACTGAAGGCCTCCTGTCAGACAGATCGGTTCATAAACTTCTGATATGATTTCTGTAGTGCTCCTCTGTGTCCTCAACAGCGTCAGACCAACTGCTAATTGTTATCTAATGTTGCCACTGAATAAAATGGGAAGAAACTCAAGTGTTAGAGAAACGACGGAGACATTTGTATTAAAAAACCACAACCCTCTCCAAAAGAACCAACGAAGGCAATAGAATAGTATCTTTAGCAGTGACGTCCGGGACGCTGCTTTGTAAGAATTGACCGTGCGAGTAGGCCTCCGAATTGACAGTTCCAACAACTTTACGCGAGATTAAACCTGCATCTAGTCAATCGGAGACCTGCATCTAGTCTTCATTGAGAAGACACATTGGGAAATACTCTCCTGTTTCTTTTGAAGGTCAACAACACCATTTTTAGTTTTTCTGTTTCTTTTTTAGTAATGTACGCCAAAATGCTCTACTGCCTTCTCAGAGAAAACGCCGTTATTCGGAACACCACAGAACAGAAGCTCGGGATTTCAATCATTAACTACACATTTCTTAAGGAAGAAAACTTTAGAAATGCAAATTTCGCGCTTTTCTATGTATTCAAAATGTATCAAATTTTGTTTAACTTTGTCATGCCTCCAATATCTTGGGCAAAACTTTGTATGGGGAATATGAGTAGCTAATGAGCAAGTTGAACAGAATTTCCGTGAAATTTGGGATTCAAGGTCAATACATAGTTCAAATTCTAAACTATTATTGATTCGTGGCTGACACAAGGTGGACAGGTGTCAACGATTCACTTTGCTAGTTGATATCACACGACTCGGCTTCGAGCAATATTAAAAATACTGACATATCAGCTCTTACTGAGGTACAATACAAAACAACCGATATTGGCTCGAAAAACTGAGAACTCTTTTTAGCCAATAAAAAATTTTGATAATCGGAGTAAACAACTCAAATACATTTAAAATAAAGTCTTTGTACACTTCTCTCTGTTTAACTCCTTATTATTTTAAACTTTTACTGGTTTTTTTGAAAACTACCATCTTCAATAAACTGGAGGTATACCATCTCATGCACATGGCAACCGCTATATTGGCGACAAAAAAACCACCACCCAATATTATTTAGCATTGCATTGACTTCTAGCAAAATTTACTTTTTTTCTAAAATTTGTCCTTGATCAAACTAAACGTTCACTTAAAAAGACAACGAAACAGAATTTTGGAGTATTGTCCGGAATCAACCAGAAAGAGCAGTGCAATCATAACATCTTCAAGTAAGTTAAAAACTGAAAGATAAATTCGGTTTTTCGAGCAATAAATATGGCACTAAGAAACACCGATTTGAAAGTGACATAAATAACCTATAGAACGCGCTTAAATATTGCGTTTCGTTTAGATACCACTAATAAAAAGAAATACAGTGTTTTTTTAAATTTTGAAGCTGTTAAGTTGAGCATTAAACAGGAAAAAACTCAGTCCGAGTTTGAAGCAAAAAACACCTTTTAAATGGAATTACTTGAGAACCAGCAGATTTTGAACAAATTACGCATGGCGTGGAACCAATCATAAACTGTGTTACAGGAACTTCTTACGGGATTAAAAGATATTTGACAACGGTATACGACGTTTTTTGAGCTACTGTCGCAGCTTCAAAACTGGAAAAGAAAGGAAATAGTGATAAATGCCGAGGCCAAAATTGACGAACCGCCGCATTATTTCGCGTTAAGATTTAAAAGTGAGAATAGCTATCTATCGTTCATCTTCTGAGGGCATTAGAAAAAAATCTGATGACAGCGGATACGCTTTCAGACAACTATCAATGCAAATTAGAAGAGAAAAATAATGAACAACTGTTTTCTGTCATCCAGTCAAAAAAAAAACTTTGCAGTTATTCGACTTGGTTAATGGCTTGATGAATACATCGCACACAAAGAGACATAACAATCTGCGCGTTAGAGAGCATGGTTAAAAAGAAACTGGAAAAATAAATAAAAACTATATCTTCTATACAGGAAACAACTAGGATAAAAGATTTAAAAATTACAACATTAGGGCGAGATCAGCGAAACCATTAATGGAAGAACAAATGGGAATAAGTTACACTACAGTCGTGTTGAGCAACCAAAAGCAGCGATGAGTTCTGAGAAAGAGAGATTTTGAAGCTGTGGTCGACGTAATCATGTAACTAGGAAATTTAGCAAATTTTTCCCAGTGGAAGAGTTCTTTGGGTTAATAATCTTAATAAATCTTAAAAATGAATCATTCCTTAAACATTTTGAAGCCAAATTAGATCAGAAGGTGCTTTTAAAAATAATAATCGCCAATATCGGAAATCTGCCTGCAACAAGGTCAACTGCTAGTGAACTTCAACTTCAAAAATTTACAAACAAACTTAGATATGTCTTTTTGGTGACCGAACAATTGATAACGCTATTTTATTGGAATTGTATTTTATATAGAATTTTGGTTGCGTTTTAGATTCCAGACTAAAGAAAATTTATTGCGGAAAATCTGGTAAATTTTTTAGTTTTTTCAATCACAACAAAAAAAACGATATTTTTTTTCCTAATTGCAGCAGAAGACCACGATTTACCTTGTTGTCGGATACAAAAAAATTTTATCGGATGCAGAATAGTTGATGAAGAAGGTAACAAAACAAAGCCGGCGGTAATTATAGTCAATCAGATAAAAGAGTTCAGAGAATTGATTATTTACTAAGGCAACTTTTTGTTTAGAAAGAAATTCTGAACAATATCTGAAAGTTCAGAATTGCTTTTGCAGCGAATCGGTGAAAAGATTTAGGGGTCGAAATGCCATTTTTCAATAAATTTTCCGTAACGTTGTGGGTACACTTTATATCAGAGAGCAGAGTAAATTTCGGCCCGGCATAAATCAAGATTATTAGACAGGATGAACAAATCATCATCTTCGAGAGAAGTCAAGGCCTTCTAAGGCCTGGTTGGGTATTAGCAAAAACTTATTCCCAGTTTCAGAAAAATGCAGAGCTTCTTTACAGCAAACTGAATATATCGAGTAAAATGAAGTATTTCCCAGAGTGCACAAATGCAGTAGCTGAATTGAATACCAATTTTTTAGAAGCCCCATTTTTAGTATACCCAATTGCTAGGGATCTGTATACGTTAACTACGGATGATTCTCTAGCAAATATTACAACAACAAGGAAGTATAACAACAAGCAACTGAAAACAAGGAGAGTGCTTAAGCAAAAAAAAAAACTATGTGCGAAAATTAGCACAAGTACTGAGCAACGAAGCGGTACTGAATCTCAAATGTTCATTGTATGCAGCATTTGTAAAATCATCTTCTTGGTCAACATGTTCTAATCATATTGGACCAAAGGGCAAATGTTTGGATCTAAAGCTTCAAAAAGCCGGATGGCTTTTTGCACGATTGCTGGGAAAATGAGCAATTTTTTTCCACATACAGCATGGAGCAGGGAAAAAGTTTTGGACTCTGACGGCCTGTCGCGCATCAACACAAAATGTCCGGAACGGTAAACTTACTCAGGAGCTCCACTTACTTGGATTTCTACATAACTAACCCCATGCAGGTCACTTAGGAATAAAAAAATTATTCAAACGGGCTTGAAAATTATTCAAAGAAGTTTTTAAGCCGTGCGAAGCACGAGACATGAAAAATTGACTAAAAAACTGTGACATGAGCCTTGGAAGGAAAGTAATGCACTTAACTGAAACAGGGACATTATATCACAAACTGCAAACTTAGTCAACCAATTAGGCAAGAATCTGTTGATATCATAGGTCCATTCCCAGAGTCTCAAAGGAACAAATATATGCTGATTATTGGAAACAAAATAAGTAATTGGTTAGTAGCCGTAGCTTTAGCCATTAATGAGGTGAAAAGTGACAAAAATGTTTTTTGAACAATGCATTGTGAGATTTGGCTGTCAGGTCAACTTTTACAGTGACCAATTGTAAGTTTTCTTGACAATTTTAATCCGAAATCACCGCAGATAACTATTACTACGAAAAACAGTTAAGAATCCATATTATCCAGCTTGAAATGGTATCATGAAGAAAAGAAGAATGTCTAGTCAAATATAAAGATCATTTCTAATAAGAATGGGCACGTTTTCTGCCCATAGCATTAATAACCTACTAATCATCATTAAATAGCGTAACGAAATGCATTCAAGCATTTTTGGCGATGGAATGTCCTCTGTCACAGAAAAAAAATTTATGTAACCCAAAGCAAAATGGCTTTCACAATGACACAAAAACTTCTAGAAAACCGTCTATTGATGGGAGAGTCGTTAGATGTCAAAAACCATAACCTCATAATAATTTTTTTAGAAATAGAAATGGTCCCAACTATCATTTACTAGGAGAAAATGTAGTTTTGAATCCGAAAATGAAAAAAGTATGACACAAATATCTCCTTTTTTGTTCAAGACAGTAGAATGTACTTGAAACCGTAAACAATTTCAACTTCGATCTAAAACAAGCCAAGACAAAGAAGTCATTACAGTACCATTTGACTGATTAAAAGATATTAAATTGCTTGAAAAACAGTTTCACAGTGATCAATTGTAAAATTTTTTGACAATTTTATTCCGAATTCACTGCAGATAACTATTACTACGAAAAACAGTTAAAAAACAAAATTACCCACCTTGAAATGGTATCATTGAGAAAACAATAAAGAAAACTGCAGAATAGAGAATTGTCTAGTCAAATTTAAAGATCATTTCTAACAAGAATGGGCACATTTTCTGCCCATAGCAATAATAACCTACTAATCATCATTAAATAGCGTAACCAAATGCATTCAAGCATTTTTGGCGATGGGATGTCCTCTGTCACAGAAAAAAAATTTTGTTACCCAAAGCAAAATGGTTTTCACAATGAAACAGAAACTTCTAGAAAACCGTCTATTGATGGGAGAGTCGTTAGATGTCAAAAACGATAACCGCAGACGACTAATTTTGTTAAAAATAGAAATGGTCCCAACTATCATTTACTAGGAAAAAATGTAGTTTTTAATCCGACAATGAAGAAAGTGTGACACAAATATCTCTTTTTTTTTGTTCAAGAACAGTAGAATGTTATTGAAACCGTAAACATTTTTAACTTCGGTCTAAAACAAGCAGAGACAAAGAAGTCATTACAGTACCTATTAAAAGAAATTGAATTGCTTGAAAAACAGTTTGTGCTTGAACCAAAAAATAAAGATGAGAAAAAACAAATTGGATAATTTAGACGACGATATTGTTGTAATTGAAATGGAGAACTCGGAACGACAGAATGAAATTCACTTGAAACCAACAAACGAACTTGGCTGGTAATAATAGTAATTCATCAAAAGTTACAAATGACACTTCTTTGAATTCAATGAAGCCAAGAAGTAAGACAAAAGGTTCCCTGAAACACAAGAAGAAGCTAAAACAGCCAATGAGGAGCAAGATACTTTTACTCTGAATGTTTTGGACAAAAATCTTCTGAGGGCATTAGAAAGAAATCTGATGACACCGGATACGCTTTCAGACAACTATCAATGAAAACTAGAAGAGAAAAATAATGAACAACTGGTTTCTGTCATCCAGTCAAAAAAAAGCTTTGCAGTTATTCAACTTGGTTAATGGCTTGGTGAAAACATCGCACACAAATAGACATAACAATCAAGATAAATAACAACATGTAAAAGTCGAAAAGAGTTTTTGCGCGGTAGAGAGCATGGCTAAAAAGATACTGGAAATATAAATAAAAACTATATCTTCTATACAGGAAACAACTAGGATAAAAGACTTAAAAATTACAACATTAGGGCGAGATCAGCGAAACCTTTAATGGAAGAACAAATGGGAATAAGTTACACTACAGTCGTGTTGAGAAACCAAAAAGCAGCGATGAGTTCAGAGAAAGAGAGATTTTGAAGCTGTGGTCGACGTAACCATATAACTAAGAAGTTTGGCAAGTTTTTCCAGTGGAAGAGTTCCTTGTGTTAATAATCTTAATAACTCTTAAACATGAATCATTCCATAAACATTTTGAAGCTAAATTAGATCAAAAGGTGCTTTTAAAAAGAATAATAGCCAATATCGGAAATCTGCCTGCAACAAGGTCAACTGCTAGTGAACTTCAACTTCAAAAATTTACAAACAAACTTAGATATGTCTTTTTGGTGACCAAACAATTGATAACGCTATTTTATTGGAATTGTATTTTGTATAGAAGTTTGGTGGCGTTTTAGATTCCAGACTAAAGAAAATTTATTGCGGAAAAACTGGTAAATTTTACAGTTTTTTCAATCACAACAAAAAAAACCAATATTTTTTTCCTAATTGCAGCAGAAGACCAAGATTTACCTTGTTTTCGGATACAAAATTTTTTTATGGGATGCAGAATAGTTGATGAAGAAGGAAACAAAACAAAGCCGGCGCTAATTATAGTCAATCAGATAAAAGAGTTCAGAAAAATTGATTATTTACTAGGGCAATTTTGTGTTTAGAAAGAAATTCTGAACAATATCTGAAAGTTCAGAATTGCTTTTGCAGCGAATCGGTGAAAAGATTTAGGGGTCGAAATGCCATTTTTCAATAAATTTTCCGTAACGTTGTGGGTACACTTTATATCAGAGAGCAGAGTAAATTTCGGCCCGGCATAAATCAAGATTATTAGACAGGATGAACAAATCATCATCTTCGAGAGAAGTCAAGGCCTTCTAAGGCCTGGTTGGGTATTAGCAAAAACTTATTCCCAGTTTCAGAAAAATGCAGAGCTTCCTTACAGCAAACTGAATGTATCGAGTAATATGAAGTTTTTCCCAGAGTGCACAAATGCAGTAGCTGAACTGAATACCAATTTTTTAGAAGCCCCATTTTTAGTTTACCCAAATGCTAGGGATCTGTATACGTTAGCTACGGATGATTCTCTAGCAATTATTGTGGAAGTATAACAACAAGCAACTGAAAATAAGGAGAGTGCCTATGCTAAAAAAACTATGTGCGAAAATTAGCACAATTACTGAGCAACGAAGCGGTACTGAATCGCAAATGTTCATTGTATGCAGCATTTGTAAAATCATCTTCTCGGTCAAAATGTTCTAATCATAGCGGACCAAAGGGCAAAAGTTTGGATCTAAAGCTTCAAAAAGCCGCATGGCTTTTTGCACGATGGCTGGGAAAATGTAAGTTTTTTTCACATACAGCATGGAGCAGGGAAAAAAGTTTTGGACTCTGACGGCCTTTGGCGCATAAACACAAAATGTCCGGAACTGTAAACTTACTCAGGAGCTCCACTTACTTGGATTTCTACATAACTAACCCCATGCAGGTCACTTAGGAATAAAAAAATTATTCAAACGGGCTTGTAAGAAGTTTTTAAGCCGTGCGAAGCACGAGACATGAAAAATTGACTAGAAAACTGTGACATGAGCCTTGGAAGGAAAGTAATGCACTTAATTGAAACAGAGACATTATATCACATAATTTGGCTGTCAGGTCAATTTTTACAGTGACCAATTGTAAGTTTTCTTGACAATTTTAATCCGAAATCACCGCAGATAACTATCACTACGAAAAACAGTTAAGAATCCATATTATCCACCTTGAAATGGTATCATGAAGAAAAGAAGAATGTCTAGTCAAATATACAGATCATTTCTAATAAGAATGGGCACGTTTTCTGCCCATAGCATTAATAACCTACTAATCATCATTAAATAGCGTAACCAAATGCATTCAAGCATTTTTGTTGATGGGATGTCCTCTGTCACAGAAAAAAATATATGTAACCCGAAGCAAAATGGTTTTCACAATGAAACAGAAACTTCTAGAAAGCCGTCTATTGATGGGAGAGTCGTTAGATGTCAAAAACGATAACCTCAGACTAATTTTTTTAGAAATAGAAATGGTCCCAACTATCATTTACTAGGAAAAAATGTTGTTTTGAATCAGACAATGAAGAAAGTATGACACAAATATCTCCTTTTTTGTTCAAGACAGTAGAATGTACTTGAAACCGTAAACAATTTTAACTTCGGTCTAAAACAAGCCAAGACAAAGAAGTCATTACAGTACCATTTGACTGATTAATAGAAATTAAATTGCTTGAAAAACAGTTTCACAGTGACCAATTGTAAGTTCTCTTGACAATTTTATTCCGAATTCACTGCAGATAACTATTACTACGAAAAACAGTTAAAAAACAAAATTACCCACCTTGAAATGGTATCATTGAGAAAACAATAAAGAAAACTGAAGAATAGAGAATTGTCTAGTCAAATTTACAGATCATTTCTAATAAGAATGGGCACGTTTTCAGCCCATAGGAAAAGACCTACCAATCATCATTAAATAGCGTAACCAGTAGAATGTAATTGAAACCGTAAACATTTTTACTTTCGGTCTAAAACAAGCAGCGACAAAGAAGTCATTACAGTACCAATTGACTGATTAAAAGAAATTGAATTGCTTGAAAAACAGTTTGTGCTTGAGCCCAAAATTAAAGATGAGAAAAAACAAATTGGAAAATTTAGACAACGATGTTGTTGTAATTGAAATGGAGAACTCGGAACGACAGAATGAAATTCACTTGAAAAAACAAACGAATTTGGCTGGTAATAATAGTGATTCATCAAAAGTTACAAATGACACCTCTTTGTATTCAATGAAGCCAAGAAGTAAAACAAAAGGTTCCCTGAAACACAAAAAGAAGCTAAAACAGCCAATGAGGAGCAAGATACTTTTGCTCTGAATTTTTTGGACAAAAATGATGAGAAAACCATTAGAACAAAAGATCCAAGACCAAAAAAAAGGTTTCATGAGGCCAATGGGAAAACAGTAAGTACTGAAGAGACCAAATGGAATCCAAAACAACGCAAAAAACTACAAGATCTAGCAACCAAAATAATTAGGACCCAAAAATTAGAGGAAATTTTTTACTGAACAAGACGAAGAATATCTTATCAGTGATTTGGTTGATGATGTCTTCGTTTCAAGAAAATTCAAGAACAAGTAAAGGATTCTGAACGAAATCAAAAATCTTCCGCAAAATCTTATAAGGGTGTATCATAATTTTTGTGTCTTTCATTGGTAGCCGTTTTTGGTTCATCTTTGTTTTGAGTAATTTCCGCATATATAGAGTTTCAGCAGAAGTCTAGTGGCTGGATCTTAGTACCAACTATGATATCAAGATGTAACTATCGAATACAATGAAAAAGGGAAATTTAAATTATCGCGAAGAAATTACTCAGCCAGAGATTACTCTAAAAATTTGCATGTTGACCTTTGAAGCAGTGTAAGCGCTTATAACCGCAACGTATGGAAGAAGGTGGTCCTATTGCAGAACCCTCTGTGCCCTTAAAATAAACTTATTATTTGAACGAGTTAAATCATTTTGCATTTGAACGTGTAAACTTGGAAAAACATTCCTCACAGCACAAAAAGTTATGCTTCAGCAGGATTTGGTGATATATCATTCAACATCAAAAAGTTAATCACGAAAAAATTTTATAACCGGCAAGTGAAACAATTTTTTTTCAGGTTACAAGAGATCCGACAGCGTTAGCGTCATCCGCATTCCGTGTTTGATCTGTGAAACAATCATGAAGAAGTTCAATTAGGGGAGAATGACGATTCCATACAATGCAATAGGGTCTCCTTTGGTTGTACCTTCTTGAGATAATTTTGTTTGTTTGTTTATAAACAAATTTGATGGTTGATTACATGAATTTTTTTGGAATGATAGAAAGAAGGACATAAACTCTCGATACTTCTTTGAGACTATTGTTCATGTTCACGGTTAAGACTATTGAAGGCTTTTTCTCATTAATCAGCAAGATCGCTCCCGAATCTGTCTTATGAAAAGCATGAATGAATTGCATGTTTAATTCCTCACTTCTCATCAATACATATTTAATGATCTCACCTAATATCTTAATGTCTGTTGAACGCACGTGAAGATACTTCTTCCAATAACTGATCTCATAACTCAAATTCTTACAGGTACTACGCCGGGACATTTATCAAGAGCAATCAACCGAGATACGAATTGTATGGAAGCAGGAAAGTAAATTGAGAAATTGGTATCCATATAGCTAGTTTAATTATCGTTCTTGATAGGTCAATCGAGAAAGTCTTGAAGGGTTTTAGAAGCCTTCGCCATTCATTTGCATCTAAGCCTGAAGGGCCATGGCTTCCACGCGTCTTTTGATTTTGAAGCTGTTAAGCTGAGCATTAAACAGGAAAAAATTCAGTCCAAGTTTTGAGCAAAAAACATCTTTTAAATGGAATTACTTGAGAACCAGCAGATTTTAAACGAATTAGGCATGGCGTGGAACCATTCACAAACTGTGTTACAGCAACTTCTTACGGGAATAAAAGATATTTGACAAAGGTATATGACGTTTTTTGAGCTACTGTCGCAGCTTCAAAACTGGAAAAGAAAGGAAACAATGATAAACGCCGAAGCCGAAATCGACGAACCGCCGCATTATATTCGCGTTAAGATTTAAAAGTGAGAATTGATATCTATCGTTTATCTTCTGGGGGCATTAAAAAGAAATCTGATGACACCGGATACGCTTTCAGGCAAATACCAATAAAAATTAGAAGAGAAAAATAATGAACAACTGGTTTCTGTCATCCAGTCAAAAAAAATTTTGCAGTTATTCAACTTGGTTAATGGTTTGGTGAAAACATCGAACACAAAGAGACATAACAATCAAGATAAATACCAACAAGTAAGAGGTGAAAAGAGTTTTTGCGCGGTAGAGAGCATGGTTAAAAAACACTGGAAATATAAATAAAAACAATATCATCTATACAGGAAACAACTAGGATAAAACATATAAAAATTACAACATTAGGGCGCGATCAGCGAAACCATTAATGGAAGAAAAAGTGGGAATAAGTTACACTACAGTCGTGTTGAGCAACCAAAAAGCAGCGATGAGTTCTGAGAAAGAAGGATTTTGAAGCTGTGGTCGACGTTGCCATATAACTAGGAAGTTTAGCAAATTTTTCCCAGTGGAAGAGTTCTTTCTGTTGATAATCTTAATAAATTTGAAAAAATGAATCATTCCTTAAACATTTTGAAGCCAAATCACATCAGAAGGTGCTTTTAAAAATAACAATCGCAATTATCGGAAATCTGCCTGCAACAAGGTCAACTGCTAGTATACTTCAACTTCAAAAATTTCCAAACGAAGTTAAGTATGTCTTTTTGATGACCAAAAAATTGATAACCCTATTTCATTGGAATTGTATTTTTATATAGAAATCTGGTTGCGTTTAAGATTCTAGACTAAAGAAAGTTATTGCAGAAAAAATGTTACAGTTTTTTCAACCACAAGAAAAAAACAGATATTTTTTTCCTAATTGCAGCAGAAGACCACGATTTACCTTGTTGATGGTTACAAAAATTTTTTATCGGATGCAAAATAGTTGATGAAGAAGGTAACAAAACAAAGCCGGTGGTAATTATAGTCAATCAGATAAAAGAGTTCAGAAAAATTGATTTTTTACTAAGGCAATTTTTTGTTTAGAAAGAAATTCTGAACAATACCTGAACGTTCAGAATTGCTTCTGCAGCGAATCGCGGAAAAGATTAAGGGGTCGAAATGCCATTTTTCAGTAAATTTTCCGTAACGTTGTGGGTACACATTATATCAGACAGCAGAGTAAAGTTCGGCTCGGCATAAATCAAGACTAATAGACAAGATGAAAAAATCATCATCTTCGAGAGAGGTCAGGGCCTTCCAAGGCCTGTTTGGGTATTAGCAAAAACTTATTCCAAGTTTCAGAAAAACTGCAGAGCTTCTTTTCAGCAAACTGAATGTATCGAGTAAAAAGAAGTATTTCCCAGAGTGCACAAATGCAGTAGCTGAATTGAATACCAATTTTTTAGAAGCCCGATTTTTAGTATACCCAAATGCTAGGGTTCTGTATACGTTGATTGCGGATGATTTTCTATTATTTATTGTGGAAATATAACAACAAGCAACTGAAAATAAGGAGAGTGCCTATGCTAAGAAAACTATGTGCAAAAATTAGCGCAATTACTGAGCAATGAAGCTGTAGATAATCGCAAATGTTCATTGTATGCAGCATTTGTAAAATCATCTTCCTGGTCAACATGTTCTAATCATAGCTAACCGAAGGGCAAAAATTTGGATCTACAGCTTCAAAAAACTTGATCGCTTTTTGCACGATGGCTGATAAAATGAGCAATTTCTTTTCACATACAGCAAAGAGCAGCGAAAAATTTTTGGACTTTGACGGCCTGTCGCGCATAAACACAAAATGTCAGGAACGGAGAACTTACTAAGGAGCTTCACTTACTTTTATGGAGAACTTACTCAGTCACTTAGAAATAAAAAAACATATAAACGGGCTTGTGAGCAGTTTTTTGGCCGTGCAAAGTACGAGACATGAAAAAATGACTAGAAAGCTGTGACATGAGCCTAGGAAGGAAAGTAATGCACTTAACAGAAACAGAGACATTCTATCACAAACTGCAAACATAGTCAGCCAATTAGGCAAGAATCTGTTGATATTATGGAACCATTCCCAGAGTCTCAAAGAAACAAATATATGCTGATTATTGGAAACAAAATAAGTAATTTGTTATTAGCCGTAGCTTTGAGCCAATAATGAGGCAAAACAATGACAAAAATTTTTTCTAAACAATGGATTGTGAGATTTGGCTCTCAGGTCATCTTTCACAGTGATCAATTGTAGGTCCTCTTGATAATTTTATTCCGAAATCTGTGGAGATAACTATCACTACGAAAAACAGTTAAGAATCCATATTACCCACCTTGGAACGATCTCATTGAGAAAACAATAAAAAAAACGGAAAAATAGAAGAAAAATTAGTCAAATTTAAAGATCATTACTAATAATAATGGGCACGTTTTCTGCAATAATAGCCTTAACCTACAAATAATAGCAATAAAAGCCTACCAATCATCATCAAATAGCGTAACCAAATGCATTCAAGCACTTTTGGCGATGGGATGTCCTCTGTAACAGAATAAAAAATATACAACTCCAAGCAAAATTGTTTTCACAATGAAACAAAAACTTCTAGAAAATCATCCATTGATGGGAGAGTCGTTAGATGTCAAAAAAGAAGTCCTCAGACTAAATATTCTAAAATTAGGAATGGTCCCAACTACCATTTACAAGGAGAAAATGTAGTTTTGAAACCGACAATGAAGAAAGTATGACACAAATATCTCCTTTTTTGTTCAAGACAGTAGAATGTACTTGAAACCGTAAAAAATTTTAACTTCGGTCTAAAACAGGCCAAGACAAAGAAGTCATTACAGTACCATTTGAGTGATTAAAAGATATTAAATTGCTTGAAAAACAGTTTCACAGTGACCAATTGTAAGTTCTCTTGACAATTTTATTCCGAATTCACTGCAGATAACTATTACTACGAAAAACAGTTAAGAATCAAAATTACCCACCTTGAAATGGTATCATTGAGAAAACAATAAAGAAAACTGCAGAATAGAGAATTGTCTAGTCAAATTTAAAGATCATTTCTAACAAGAATAGGCACGTTTTCTGCCCATAGCAATAATAACCTACTAATCATCATTAAATAGCGTAACCAAATGCATTCAAGCATTTTTGGCGATGGGATGTCCTCTGTCACAGAAAAAAATATATGTAACCCGAAGCAAAATGGTTTTCACAATGAAACAGAAACTTCTAGAAAGCCGTCTATTGATGGGAGAGTCGTTAGATGTCAAAAACGATAACCTCAGACTAATTTTTTTAGAAATAGAAATGGTCCCAACTATCATTTACTAGGAAAAAATGTTGTTTTGAATCAGACAATGAAGAAAGTATGACACAAATATCTCCTTTTTTGTTCAAGACAGTAGAATGTACTTGAAACCGTAAACAATTTTAACTTCGGTCTAAAACAAGCCAAGACAAAGAAGTCATTACAGTACCATTTGACTGATTAATAGAAATTAAATTGCTTGAAAAACAGTTTCACAGTGACCAATTGTAAGTTCTCTTGACAATTTTATTCCGAATTCACTGCAGATAACTATTACTACGAAAAACAGTTAAAAAACAAAATTACCCACCTTGAAATGGTATCATTGAGAAAACAATAAAGAAAACTGAAGAATAGAGAATTGTCTAGTCAAATTTACAGATCATTTCTAATAAGAATGGGCACGTTTTCAGCCCATAGGAAAAGACCTACCAATCATCATTAAATAGCGTAACCAGTAGAATGTAATTGAAACCGTAAACATTTTTACTTTCGGTCTAAAACAAGCAGCGACAAAGAAGTCATTACAGTACCAATTGACTGATTAAAAGAAATTGAATTGCTTGAAAAACAGTTTGTGCTTGAGCCCAAAATTAAAGATGAGAAAAAACAAATTGGAAAATTTAGACAACGATGTTGTTGTAATTGAAATGGAGAACTCGGAACGACAGAATGAAATTCACTTGAAAAAACAAACGAATTTGGCTGGTAATAATAGTGATTCATCAAAAGTTACAAATGACACCTCTTTGTATTCAATGAAGCCAAGAAGTAAAACAAAAGGTTCCCTGAAACACAAAAAGAAGCTAAAACAGCCAATGAGGAGCAAGCTAATTTTGCTCTGAATATTTTTTGGACAAAAATGATCAGAAAACCATTAAAACAAAATTTCCAAAACCAAAAAAAAGTCTCAGGAGGCCAATGGGAAAGCAATAAGTACTAAAGAGACCAAATGGGATCCAAAACAACAGCCAAATTAATTAGAACCCAAAAAACAGAGGAAATTTTTTACTAAACAAGACGAAGAATATCTTATCAGTGATTTGTTTGATGATGTCTTCGTTTCAAGAAAATTCAGAAACAAGTAAAAGATTCTGAACGAAATCAAAAATCGTCCGCAAAACCTTATAAGGGTGTATCATAATTTTTGTGTCTATCATTTGTAGCCGTTTTTGGTTCATCTTTGTTTTGAGTAAACTTCCTCATATATAGAGTCTCAGCAGAAGTCTAGTGGCTGGATCTTAGTGCCAACTATGATATCAAGATTTAACTATCGAAAACAATGAAAAAGTGAAAGTTAAATTATCGCGAAGTTCAGCCAGAGATTACTCTAAAATTCTGCATGTTGATGTCAAAGCGTAAGACTAATTTTTTTAGAAATAGAAATGGTCCCAACTATCATTTACTAGGAAAAAAAAAGTTTTCAATTCGACAATGAAGAAAGCATGACACAAATATCTCCTTTTTTGTTCAAGACAGTAGAATGTACTTGAAACCGTAAACAGTTTTAACTTCGGTCTAATACAAGCCAAGACAAAGAAGTCATTACAGTACCATTTGACTGATTAAAGAAATTAAATTGCTTGAAAAACAGTTTCACAGTGACCAATTGTAAGTTCTCTTGACAATTTTATTCCGAATTCACTGCAGATAACTATTACTACGAAAAACAGTTAAAAATCAAAATTACCCACCTTGAAATGGTATCATTGAGAAAACAATAAAAAAAACTGCAGAATAGAGAATTGTCTAGTCCAATTTAAAGATCATTTCTAATAAGAATGGGCACGTTTTCAGCCCATAGCAATAAAAACCTACCAATCATCATTAAATAGCGTAGCCAAATGCATTCAAGCATTTCTGGCGATGGGATGTCCTCTGTCACAGAAAAAAATATATGTAACCCGAAGCAAAAAGGTTTTCACAATGAAACAAAAACTTCTAGAAAACCGTCTATTGATGGGAGAGTCGTTAGATTTCAAAAACGAAAACCTCAGACTGATTTTTTTTTAGAAATAGAAATGGTCCCAACTATCATTTAATAAGAGAAAATGTAGTTTTGAATCCGACAATGAAGAAAGTATGACACAAATATCTCCTTTTTTGTTCAAGGCAGTAGAATGTACTTGAAACCGTAAACAATTTTAACTTTGGTCTAAAACAAGCCAAGACAAAGAAGTCATTACAGTACCATTTGACTGATTAAAAGAAATTAAATTGCTTGAAAAACAGTTTGTGCTTGAGCGAAAAATTAAAGATGAGAAAAAAAAACAAATAGTATAGTTTAGACGATGATGTTGTTGTAATTGAAATGGAGAACTCGGAACAACAGAAGGAAATTCACTTGAAACCAACAAACGAACTTGGCGGGTAATAATAGCGATTCATCAAAGTTTACAAATGACACCTCTTTGTATTCAATAAAGCCAAAAAGTTAGACAAAAGGTTGCCTGAAACACAAGAAGAAGCTAATACAGCCAATGAGGAGCAAGCTAATTTTGCTCTGAATATTTTTTGGACAAAAATGATCAGAAAACCATTAAAACAAAATTTGCAAAACCAAAAAAAAGTCTCAGGAGGCCAATGGGAAAGCAATAAGTACTAAAGAGACCAAATGGGATCCAAAACAACAGCCAAATTAATTAGGACCCAAAACACAGAGGAAATTTTTTTACTAAACAAGACGAAGAATATCTTATCAGTGATTTGTTTGATGATATCTTCGTTTCAAGAAAATTCAGAAACAAGTAAAAGATTCTGATCGAAATCAAAAATCTTCCGCAAAACCTTATAAGGGTGTATGATAATTTTTGTGTCTATCATTGGTAGCCGCTTTTGGTTCATCTTTGTTTTGAGTAAACTTCCTCATATATAGAGTCTCAGCAGAAGTCTAGTGGCTGGATCTTAGTGCCAACTATGATATCAAGATTTAACTATCAAAAACAATGAAAAAGTGAAATTTAAATTATCGCGAAGTTCAGCCAGAGATTACTCTAAAATTCTGCATGTTGATGTCAAAGCGTAAGACTAATTTTTTTAGAAATAGAAATGGTCCCAACTATCATTTACTAGGAGAAAATAAAGTTTTGAATCCGACAATGAAGAAAGTATGACACAAATATCTTCTGTTTTGTTCAAGGCAGTAGAATGTACTTGAAACCTTAAACAATTTTAACTTCGGTCTAAAACAAGCCAAGACAAAGAAGTCATTACAGTACCATTTGACTGATTAAAAGAAATTAAATTGCTTTAAAAACAGTTTGTGCTTGAGCGAAAAATTAAAGATGAGAAAAAAACAAATAGTATAGTTTAGACGATGATGTTGTTGTAATTGAAATGGAGAACTCGGAACAACAGAACGAAATTCACTTGAAACCAACAAACGAACTTGGCCGGTAATAATAGCGATTCATCAAAGTTTACAAATGACACCTCTTTGTATTCAATAAAGCCAAAAAGTAAGACAAAAGGTTGCCTGAAACACAAAAAGGAGCTAAAACAGCCAATGAGGAGCAAGCTAATTTTGCTCTGAATATTTTTTGGAGAAAAATGATCAGAAAACCATAAAAACAAAATTTCCAAAACCAAAAAAAAGTCTCAGGAGGCCAATGAGAGAGCAATAAGTACTAAAGAGACCAAATGGGATCCAAAACAACAGCCAAATTAATTAGAACCCAAAAAACAGAGGAAATTTTTTACTAAACAAGACGAAGAATATCTTATCAGTGATTTGTTTGATGATGTCTTCGTTTCAAGAAAATTCAGAAACAAGTAAAAGATTCTGAACGAAATCAAAAATTGTCCGCAAAACCTTATAAGGGTGTATCATAATTTTTGTGTCTATCATTGGTAGCCGTTTTTGGTTCATCTTTGTTTTGAGTAAACTTCCTCATATATAGAGTCTCAGCAGAAGTCTAGTGGCTGGATCTTAGTGCCAACTATGATATCAAGATTTAACTATCGAAAACAATGAAAAAGTGAAATTTAAATTATCGCGAAGTTCAGCCATAGATTACTCTAAAATTCTGCATGTTGACCGTGGAAGCAGTGTACGCGCTTATAACCGCAACGTATGGAAGAGGGTGGTCCTATTGCAGAACCCTCTGTGCCCTTAAATTAAACTTATTATTTGAACGAGTTAAATCATTTTGCATTTGAACGTGTAAACTTGGAACAACATTCCTCGCAGCACAAAAAGTTATGCTTTAGCAGGATTTGGTAATAGATCATTCAATATCAAAAAGTTAATCACGAAGTAATTTTACAACCGGCAAGCGAAACGATTTTTATTTTCAGATTACAAGAGATCCGACAGCGTTAGCGTCGTCCGCATTACATGTTTGAACTGTGAAGCAATCATGAAGAAGTTCAATTAAGGGAGAACGACGATTCCATACATTGCAACGGGGTCTCCTTTGGTTGTACCTTCCTGAGATAATATTGTTTGTTTGTTAATAAACAAATTTGATGGTTGATGAAATGAATTTAATTTGGAATGATAGAAAGAAGGACATAAACTCTCGATACTTCTTTGAGACTATTGTTCATGTTCACGGTTGAGACTATTATTATTATTATTATTATTATTATTATGAATTCGTGGATATGCCACTGGGGAATCACACCCCGCGTTTACAATCTAGGATTGGCACGACAGTTTGTACATAAACAAATAAAAATCCAAGTACAGGGATTGTTTTCAGTCCAATGTCTATTAAAATAACTCCACATGTATTCAATAAGTTTGTTCTTCAGATTCTCCGGGTTAAAGAAATCAAGAGCTCTTTGCACGACGTTTATTCTGAATCCAGTCCTATACCAAAAATTTTGCCTCTGTATTTCAAATCTAGTGTCTGGAAGCACAACACGTCTCCTTCTACCGCTGTTGGTGATGTTGAATTCTTTCGAAAAGTCGACATTGTACCTTCCTTCTAAGATGTTACTGAAAAGTAGAAGGTCTTTAAGCACTTTAATGTAGAGTGGTGGTAATAAGTTTGATTTGATCAAAGCATCCTTGTAGTCAAAATTTCCGCAAATCCACTTCAGAACCTTTTTATTGAATTTTTCAATTATTTCGAAATTCGTTTTTCTTAGTTCCCAGCATTCGGATGCAGATAGCATCGACATTGATATTTTTGATCGGTATAGGTCGACTTTACTCTTGGTGCAAATGATCGGGGACGTACTTCTTCTCAACCGAAAGAACGATTTTCTGGCCATTCCAACTCTTACTTTCACATGCTCGTTCCAGTTTAGTGATTCATCCATGAACAGGCCAACGTCACGAACAAGGCTTTTGTGGTTTAATTTTCTTCCATTCATAATAAAACAAAAATCTTCTAGGGTGTTCTTATTTCTACCGTACTGAAATTCGCTAATGGAACATTTTTTCAAGTTAAATAGTAGATGGTTTTGCACACTCCAGTTGTGAAGGGCTTGTAAATCCGTTTGCAGTTTTTCTAAGGATTCTTGTTCAGGTCTCCCATTGTAAAGAAGTTTTAAATCATCAGCAAATAGTAAGGCTAACGATGAGAAAACAGCATTGGGGAGATCGTTTATGTATATCAGGAAGAATAATGGTCCCAATACCGATCCCTGTGGTACTCCAGATGTTACAGTTCGCTCATTTGATAGCTGGTTACCTATTCGCACTTTCTGTGTTCTTCCTAATAAATAGTCTTGTATCAGTTCGAATAAAGCCTTGGAGATGGGAATTTGAAGTAACTTTTTCATCAGGATACTATGTTTTATTTTGTCAAACGCTTTGGAGAAATCAAACAAAATAAATAAATTAACAGAATCTCTCGAGTTCAAGTGTGAGTAAATATGAGACAAACTGTATAGTAATTGTAGTACAACAGAACGTCTTGGCCTAAAACCAAATTGGAAATTGCTTATTCGATCAGCAAACGCAGTGTAGAGTGGTGCAAAGATAAATTTTTCAAATAATTTTGCGACAATGTTTAATAGAGTAACTGGCCTATAGTTCGAAACTTCTCTTTTGTCACCATCTTTGTATATCGGACTGACAATACCAGTCTTCCAAGCAGATGGAAATTTGCGCAATCGCTTGATATTACAGAACAAGTTTTTCAGGGACATAGCTATTGATCCCCCGCATCTTTTAAACAATAAGGGTGGTATCGAATCTTGACCTCTGCTCTTCGAGATGTTAAGTGACTTTAGCTCTGTTTTGATTAAATCTTCCGTAATTAAGATGTCATTTTCCCCAAAATTATGCTGTTCACTTGGTTCGAAGTATTCATAACCGTCATCAGTCACTACCGTAGCAAAGTAATTATTAAAAGGGTTTGCTTTCTCGAGATCTGTGCTAGCTTCCCTTTTCAAGTTTTCAGATTTTATGACTGGTGGTAGACTATCCTTTTTCAGGCTTTTCAAATATTTGTAGATTCGTCCTTTGTGTCTGCTGGCAAAAAGCTTTTGCTCGTACTCGACTCTATCGTTTATTTGCAATTGATTACATTCCTCAGTGAGCTTTTTCAGTTTTTCAGACGTACACAGTCCCTTTTTCTGTAGTTTTCTTCGCTCAGTTTTAATCTTGTTCATGTGATGGGATGTCTCTGCTGATGTCCATGGAGGCAGTAGTTGTCTATTTTTAGTTCGAACAGGAACATGTATTTCGATCAGTTTAAATATCCATTCATACCAGAGATTCGTGTTAACATCCACATTGCTATAGCAGTACGGCTTGAATGGGTTGGCAATAATAGCCTCATTCAACGCATCAAAATCACAATTGCAGTAGCTAAAATATCTCGTTGATGAATTTTCTGAAACTTTACTATTAATGGACACATTAATCGTGATGGGAAAATGGTCCGAAAACCGAGAAAGATTTCCGCACAAAGTTGTATCATTGATGATTGAATCTTCATTGCACAACACAAGATCAAGACAGCTTTTCTTTGTTGTATTGAAATCGATGTATTGTTTTAAATTCATATCGAACAGAAGCGAAGCAATCTGATTTTCATAATCGTTGGCAGAATCATATGTACTCCAGTTAGTGTGAGGCATATTGAAGTCACCGGATAAGAGGAGACGCTTGCAGCACGTTTCCTCAAGGAAGCGGAATAACTTCTGTAAATCCTCAATAGATATCCGGTATTTGCTTCCCGCCGGAGGGTTGTAGAGAACTGCGATGTAAAAAGGTTCTAGGCCAATTAACTTGGTAACGCGAAGTGAAGATTGAACTGATAAGGGTAGTGAGGAATTAAACTATTGAAGGCTTTTTCTCATCAATCAGCAAGATCGCTCCCGAATCTGTCTTATGAAAAGCAGATCTTAATGAATGAATTGCCTGTTTAATTCCTCACTTCCTATCAATACCTATTTAATGATGTGCACCTAATATCTTAATGTCTGTTGAACGCACGTGAAGATACTTCTTCCAATAACATCTCATAATATCTCATAACTCCAATTCTTACAGGTTGTACGCCGGGACATTTATTAAGAACAATCAACCGAGATATGAATTGTATGGAAGCAGGAAAGTCAATTGAGAAATTGGTATCCATATAGCTAGTTTAATTACCGTTCTTGATAGACTATTTATTAGGAAGAACGCACTTTCTGTGTTCTTCCTAATAAATAGTCTTGTATCAGTTCGAATAAAGCCTTGGAGATGGGAATTTGAAGTAACTTTTTCATCAGGATACTATGTTTTATTTTGTCAAACGCTTTGGAGAAATCAAACAAAATAAATAAATTAACAGAATCTCTCGAGTTCAAGTGTGAGTAAATATGAGACAAACTGTATAGTAATTGTAGTACAACAGAACGTCTTGGCCTAAAACCAAATTGGAAATTGCTTATTCGATCAGCAAACGCAGTGTAGAGTGGTGCAAAGATAAATTTTTCAAATAATTTTGCGACAATGTTTAATAGAGTAACTGGCCTATAGTTCGAAACTTCTCTTTTGTCACCATCTTTGTATATCGGACTGACAATACCAGTCTTCCAAGCAGATGGAAATTTGCGCAATCGCTTGATATTACAGAACAAGTTTTTCAGGGACATAGCTATTGATCCCCCGCATCTTTTAAACAATAAGGGTGGTATCGAATCTTGACCTCTGCTCTTCGAGATGTTAAGTGACTTTAGCTCTGTTTTGATTAAATCTTCCGTAATTAAGATGTCATTTTCCCCAAAATTATGCTGTTCACTTGGTTCGAAGTATTCATAACCGTCATCAGTCACTACCGTAGCAAAGTAATTATTAAAAGGGTTTGCTTTCTCGAGATCTGTGCTAGCTTCCCTTTTCAAGTTTTCAGATTTTATGACTGGTGGTAGACTATCCTTTTTCAGGCTTTTCAAATATTTGTAGATTCGTCCTTTGTGTCTGCTGGCAAAAAGCTTTTGCTCGTACTCGACTCTATCGTTTATTTGCAATTGATTACATTCCTCAGTGAGCTTTTTCAGTTTTTCAGACGTACACAGTCCCTTTTTCTGTAGTTTTCTTCGCTCAGTTTTAATCTTGTTCATGTGATGGGATGTCTCTGCTGATGTCCATGGAGGCAGTAGTTGTCTATTTTTAGTTCGAACAGGAACATGTATTTCGATCAGTTTAAATATCCATTCATACCAGAGATTCGTGTTAACATCCACATTGCTATAGCAGTACGGCTTGAATGGGTTGGCAATAATAGCCTCATTCAACGCATCAAAATCACAATTGCAGTAGCTAAAATATCTCGTTGATGAATTTTCTGAAACTTTACTATTAATGGACACATTAATCGTGATGGGAAAATGGTCCGAAAACCGAGAAAGATTTCCGCACAAAGTTGTATCATTGATGATTGAATCTTCATTGCACAACACAAGATCAAGACAGCTTTTCTTTGTTGTATTGAAATCGATGTATTGTTTTAAATTCATATCGAACAGAAGCGAAGCAATCTGATTTTCATAATCGTTGGCAGAATCATATGTACTCCAGTTAGTGTGAGGCATATTGAAGTCACCGGATAAGAGGAGACGCTTGCAGCACGTTTCCTCAAGGAAGCGGAATAACTTCTGTAAATCCTCAATAGATATCCGGTATTTGCTTCCCGCCGGAGGGTTGTAGAGAACTGCGATGTAAAAAGGTTCTAGGCCAATTAACTTGGTAACGCGAAGTGAAGATTGAACTGATAAGGGTAGTGAGGAATTAAACTATTGAAGGCTTTTTCTCATCAATCAGCAAGATCGCTCCCGAATCTGTCTTATGAAAAGCAGATCTTAATGAATGAATTGCCTGTTTAATTCCTCACTTCCTATCAATACCTATTTAATGATGTGCACCTAATATCTTAATGTCTGTTGAACGCACGTGAAGATACTTCTTCCAATAACATCTCATAATATCTCATAACTCCAATTCTTACAGGTTGTACGCCGGGACATTTATTAAGAACAATCAACCGAGATATGAATTGTATGGAAGCAGGAAAGTCAATTGAGAAATTGGTATCCATATAGCTAGTTTAATTACCGTTCTTGATAGGTCAATCGGGGAAGTCTTAAAGGATGTTAGAAGCCTTCGCCATTCGTCGGCATCTAAGCCGGAAGGGCCATGGCTTCCACGCGTCTTCAAATCAGACGTTCTTCAAAGCAGATTATATGGAAGCAGGAAAATCAATTGAGAAATTGGTATCCATATAGCTTGTTTAGATATCGTTCTTGATAGGTCAACCGGGGAAGTCTTAAAGGATGTTAGAAGCCTTCGCCATTCGTTGGCATCTAAGCCGGAAGGGCCATGGCTTCCACGCGTCTTCAAAGCAGATTTTACAAGGCTATTTACGATGTAAAATTGCAGTTTCTGCAATTTACGGTTTGCTGCAACTTACGATAAAATATGAAAAATATGTGATTAAAATATGAAGAACGCACTTTGGAAATCGAAATAGGCAGTTTTCTGCGCGTGTTTTTCTGCTTTGGGGTGCAGGGCCGTCTGAAACGCGCACTATAAAGCGACTACCAACAAGTCAGAAAAAGGAGATTGCGCGTACTATCGTACGCAATCACGTACCTTTACACAAAGATAAGTTTTGCACTCCTACACAGAGCAATGTCTCAGAAGCTGCCGTGGTTCCAAATATGTAACTGAAGTTGATAATTTCTCTGGTGTTGTGCTGGAGAGAAGGTTTGACACCTAATTAATGCTAGATACGTTCAATGATTTGACGGGTCCCCCCCCCCCCCCAACTTAGTGGGAGTATTTTTTATGACCCCCAGGCGCACGTGCATTATTTTTACATAGTAACATGCTATATAACAACACATAATTTGTAACGGGGGGTCGTAAAAACACTGGGGGGGGGCGAAACAATAGATCCGATTTGACGAGGCTCTAAAGCCTAGCATGTTGCTATTCGCTGCTGTGATGTTTCATAGTAGTAGAAGTAGTGCAGGATTTATTATTATTATTATGACTTCGTGGATATGCCACTGGGATGTTATTCCCGCTGTTAGGTTCTAGGATGTGCACGACAGTTTTCACAGATACAAATGAATGTCCATGTGCAAGGATTATAGTAAGGCTCTTGGGTTTCCACCCAATTTACAGTTCAGATCAGTTTTATCTTGTTTAGTATGTTGCAGTTTCCACATCTGCAAATCACTCTCCATGTGCATTTGTTCTCTTCCACATAATGATTTGTGAAAAATTTTCAGTATATTTTCTGTAAGGTAATTTTGTTTAGGGTCTTTCCATAATCAATTCGCAACTCTAGAAACCTAGTTGAAGGGCTCACTGGTCCGTCCACAGGGTGAATAGTTCTTTTTTTAGACTTTTATTGTTTAAAAAAAAACTATATCAATAGATTGAGAAGGCAGTGATGGCTTTTCCAGCAGCTATCCGGCATTTTAGCGGGCTTTTATTAATTGCTCGCAACTACATTAAATATTGAAAAATTTTGCTAGTTACGTTCAAATTTAACTGATGCTGACAATTCGTTTTCTGTAATAAAAGTGTTTTCAGAGTGATATGGATGCTATGGACAATCTAGGTGAGTTTCTATGAAAAAGACTATTGATTACTTTTTTCCTATTCAAGTTAGGTGCCATTAATTTAGATTTTTAATTTACTAATTTCAGGTGGCATTACTTTAAGTCATTACTTTATTTTTTTCTGCTTCAGTAATTCAGAGCCTCCTCCGCTATTTCAATCATTATATGGTAATAAAGTACCTGATTTCGGGGGTTGCAAGTAAGGTGTCGGAGGTTGAAATAAGGCTGCGTGGGGGTTTACAAACGTAAAACTCCAAAATGAGTGTATGCTAAATGTTCTGCCCAAAATACTGCATTTCTTTCCATTTTATACGGCTCTGGGGTAGGGTGAACAGTTGTGCTTTTTAA
Organism: Convolutriloba macropyga; assembly: GCF_964194025.1. NCBI lineage: Eukaryota > Metazoa > Xenacoelomorpha > Acoela > Convolutidae > Convolutriloba > Convolutriloba macropyga. The sequence continues at coordinate 79,707,143 of NC_134469.1, read as the reverse complement.
GTGCTCTCGAAATTTAAAGCTTGTTGTTGCTGTGTGTGTGTGTCTTGGAAGAGGGGTAATTGCATTCTACGCGGTTTTACAAACTAGTGAAATGTACGGATTAATTTGCGCTGTGTTATATCTAGCCCTACGACTAAGATATACCCACCCTTTTTGACTAAGATATTCCCACCCTTTTCGACTAAGATATACCCACCCTTTTTCGACTTTTTGATGTCGCGTGAACATGGGCTGCGGACGGAATGCGCTATGATTTGCACAATGAATATGCCGCATATACTTCTCGCAAGATCCAAAAGTGAAAACGATGCTTCAATATCAAAAACCTTGCCTAGAAGGCTCGATCTGTGGATCAGATGCAAATTCGATGACCTGTTCGTTGAGGCAAAGAGGCTTCAGGAGCGTTTAATGAACTTAAATAGAGAACGAGAAGTGGATGATTTTAAAGCCTTTGACAAACAAATGGATTCTGGTAAGATATCGAAAGCTTTAAAATGCTGATGATGCAAAGGGCTGTGTGCTATTGACAAAAATCTTGTCTTTTCAATTTTGAACCATCCCTCTTACAATGACAAATACCGGAAGGTTTTCTCTCTTCCTGTTAAAGACGGTGGCCTAAGCATTCTTCTACCGGAAGACAGGGCAAACGAATATGAAGATGTATTCGGATATGTGAGCTGTTACAGAATCATAACGCATTAGATGCTGAGTTTCATCAGAAAAAAAATCTTTCAGAAAATCTGAAAAAGCAGGAACCTGCTCGAGAAAAAACGCTGGCGATCAAAGATCTCATCAATGGAAAACTGGTTTGTTCTCTAGATTTGGCCAAGGAAAAAGCATCATGCTGGCTCAACGAACGTTCATTGAAATGATATTATTTTGATTTAACCAAGTGAGCGTCGAGATAGAATTGCCCTTAGATATGGATGCGATCCCGTAAAATTGCCATCAACATGCAAATGTGGAAAAATTTTCAATTTAGCACATGCTCTTCATGTCCAAAAAGTGGCTATACGCACGTCAGACAAAATGATATCTATGACTCTTTTGCCGACCTGTTGAATGAGGTCTGCGATGATGTCGAAGTAGAGCCCTGTCTTCAGACTTTGCTAGGTGAATCTTCGCAAATAGAAGCACCACTACTAATGACGATGCTCGACTAGATATCAAAGCTAATGGCTTCTTTCGATTCACATTTCAGCAGAACGTTCTCTGATGTAAAATTGTTGATATACATCAATGGAACTTTGATGAAACAGTTCAACAATAATCTTTTAGCTTTAGAATCTTTTAAAACCAACGACATTATTGGTTACAATTCTTCATTTATCTTTTTAGCAAAATTTGAAAAAAGAAATGCGTAAAAATTCAGAAATTGTGAACTGAAACAACGAGAATCAGTCAAATGATGAAAAAGTTTAAATCTCGATAACTTTAAATCTCGAAAAAAAAATTCAGAAAAAAGCTTCATATTAATAGCCCCACAGCGATGGCTGGGGCTACTATTGTCCCTCTTGGTTTTTTTGCCAAGATGTTTGTTATGACCATATGACATAACAACTACTTCAAATGTGCTTTTTGTTCATTCGTTCATGCAATTTCAACTGAATTACGTGCGTGACGTCATTTTTCATTTTTGGTGGACCGATTTTTTTTATTCGCGTGATAAAGTTTTTGGTCGCACTTGGCTTACCTCACTCTCAAATATGTCTTCATCACTCTGAAATTGACTTTTTAATTTTGTTCAAAGAGATAAGTTCAAGGGAATATGTGTGCAACTATAATTGAAGGTTATTTGAGCCCACCTAATTGCAGCAGCATTAAGTTATACAGATTCATAATCAAAAAATAAAATCTTAGCATTTAATATACGAAACTTTTCGTCTGTTTTTTACTATCTTTTTGAGACTACAGATCTAGGAAGCTATTGCGGCTGTTTTCTGACAATATGCCATCTAGGTTTTATTTATTCCTTCTGGGCGTGCTTTCTCATGAAACCTCCCACAACCTCTACGTAGTATATATCGAGATCTACAAAAATTGGCTCAACAAAAATTCTTTTTAGTATATAGTTTTCTGCAACTGAAGTGAGTAGGAGCAATCAGAAATTTGCGCTAAGATTTTTCTGTTCTTCTTTTTCCCCTATTAGTCTTTCAAATATCTGGTTAAATCTATTTCAGCTGCAAGTCATTTCTTAATGCGTTATGATGTAAATTTTTGCTTTTCAATATTCTAGTACCAGAAGTATCCGTAATAATATTTGGCTTTATACGTGACGCCATTTTTAGCTGTTTGACTGAAAATGTCATTTCTTTAAGTTATTTTTGACTTGAACTTTGGTTTTTCTGTTTAAATATGATTTATTGTTTTCAACGCTGGACATTAAAATTTAGAGTTCATGGTTTATTGCTGTTTTACAGTAGCTAGTAACCAAATTACTATAAATCAGTGTGGAAAAGTTTGGCAAACTTGTTGAGGTAGTCGTGGAAAGGCAAAAATCTGTGTTTTAAATCTGTGTTCCGTTTTTTGTCACCTTCATTTAGATATATTTTTCTCAACTTCAATTGCAGATTCGCATCGTCAGTTGAGATTGACCGTTTCAGCTGTTCCGAGTGCTTCATATGAACGATCCCTGTTAACCTTGGGTTACATCTACCGAATCTTATTAACTTGAATCTTGAGACTGGTTTTGCTATACCCCATGATTGTTAGATCAAATTACCAAGTTGCTCTTCATATGACAAACTTCTACATTTAACTTGTTGTTTCTGTTGGGGTAGATTCATATAACATCGCTTTTTTGAAAAAAGAATGTATTATTTTTAATAGCCCCACAGCAATAATTGGCGCTATTATTGGCCTTCTCTTGGTTTTTTATTTCGTAATCAAGATTTTTGTTACGACCATATGAGGTCACAACCACTTCAAATCTTGTTTTTGTTTTTATCATTCGTGCAATTTCAACGGAATCGCGTGTGTCATCTTCACTTAGTGGAGTGAGTTTTTTGTTCATTCGCGTGATAAAGTTTTTGGTCGCACTTGACTTACCTCACTCTCAAAAATGACTTCCTCACTCTGAAATTGACTTTTCTTTAATTCAAAGAGATAAGGTCAAGGGAATATGTGTGCGACTATAATTGAAGTTTAACTGAGCGCACCTAAATACAGCAGCAATAAGTTATACAGATTCAAAGTAAAAAAATAACATCTTAGCATTTATTGGATTTTTTTTCGTCTGTTTCTTTTACTATGTATTTGAGACTGCAGATCTACGAAGCTATTGAGGCTATGTTTTATATTTCTTTGTTTTTTTTTTACTATGAAAATGTTTTTGTTTAAAATGTCCGCTAACGTTGCTAATTGTATAATACTTTGCATAGTAGCACAGGAATTTGTGGGTTTTTAATTGCTCTCAAACGAAGTTTGTAGCAATTATATTAGTCCTGTCAGTCTTTTTTTATGCGATTTTTCGCTTGACCAATTTTTCGTCTGACGCTTTTAACTTTTCGTCTTCAAAAACGGGATAAACAGGTAGCGCCCAGCGGGCATTAAGTGCTCTTAGAGCCTTTCAGGTCTGTTTCAGCTCAAACTGTTTTGGAGACTTATACTTATACTTATGGTGTGAAGGGCGGTTCTTAGAGGTTGAGACACCCCCCCCCCCCTTGTTGACCCCCCACCCCCACTATTGCCTCCACCCCCCCCCCACCGTGCTGTTGCCCCCCTCTCCAACCCAGTGCTGCCCCCCATCAGCCATCAGCCCCCGTTGCACCCCCCCCCCCCCCCGTGGCTAGCTACTAACCAAGCCAACCGCTCGCCGGTCGTTTGAGAGCAATTCGCCCGACGTTAGTCGGTTATGTTTGTAAGCTGTGCTCATGCATTTTTACCATGACTGAGCTCTCAAATGGGAAATTAAAATGGCGTTTCCCTACGCTAGCTGTATCGTTAGTTTGATAATGTTGTTAAGAAGGCTTGATTCACATGTTTGAGGCCAAAATGGCGCTGTTTTTACATTATTAAGTTATTTTCTGTATTTGATATATAAATCTTCGGTCGAGGTTGCTCTTATTGGTTCATGGAGATCTTGTTCAATTAAAGACTCTTCTATATATTCTTTTTGTTATATTTCATAGTTTTAGTGGCATAAAAATTGTTTACGGGGTGGGTAAACAAATGAAAAAATTGATAAAACTCATTAAATTAAGAGTTATAGCGCCTTATTTAATCTTAACTTTTAAGAGTTAAGAGTTTATCTTTTAATCTTTTAAGAGTTATAGCGCCTTATTTAATCTTTTTAATTTTTAACCCCTGCACTCATTTATCTAATTGTTTTTTTTGGTGTAAACCGATCATGATTATCGTTCAATTATTATAGTAATAATGTCTTGGCTTCCTAATCGAACAGTTCTTGGATATTCCATACATTGTGAGGCACCTGAAAACGGATCAACTGATGATCTAATGGTGTGCTCGTTTCTTCTGTTCAACTTCAATGGACATATTTTTGTACTACATAAATTAACGTTTTTTGCCTTACTTGATAACAGAAAATGAACAATTTTTTATTATTTTTAAATGGTCAAAGCGAAACCAATTTTTTTAAAAAAAATAGCAATTCATAATTTAATCTAAGTTGATTGAAAATTGTGGACACAACTGGTGCGATTTTTTTCGAAAATGCAAAATAAAATTTTTCTATTTTAGAGTTTTATTTTGAAACCACCTATGTTAGTCTGGGCTGCCCTGAAAAAAATGTCATCATTTATCTGAACAAAAAATTGGGGCTGGCATAAACTTCTCCCATTTTTTATGCTGAAGAAAATAATATCCAATCTCTAGCTCTATGAGGGTGCCAAAAGCCCAGAAATATGATGTCCATCTACCACTCTGGCTTAAAGCTCCCAAATTAACCCCAAACAAATTCAACGGCTGATAACATTATTTGTATTATTGTATGAATCATGAGTGTTAACTATGATTCATTGTGAAGCAACGTAACTGAGTAGATTTGTGTATTGACTGTCAATTTTTCAATATTAGTTTGGTTGTACAAGTAAGGCTGAATATTCTTTATTTTGGTCCATGATTTTGGCTCTAACTAAACAAATGAACCGTTTTATTTTCAGTGACGGCGGTGGTGGTTAAAAGTTATAAAAATGCCGCTTGGAGATCTTTAAAATGTGTGAAAAAGTAAACAAAAATGAGCATACAGTTAGCCATTCGTATACGTAGAATTGTATTATGCAAGTTGCCTGGTAAATAAATTTTTTATTATTCGTCCATGTAGCTGTGGTGACCACTAAATGGAAAGACCTATTAGTTCTGTGCAATTTTGTTTGCATGTTATAACTTTGTTTTGCCCTATTATCTGGGCTTTTGTCGACTGATTGTATTTCAACATAAAATTCTTAAGTTGTTCGACTTCTTAACTGGAATACCGTTAAATAGTTAAGTTCTCACTTGAACTTGGTATAATAAAACCGCATTGCTGGTGAAAACGTATTTTTGTTATCCAGCTCGGTCAATGTGCGATTTTGCAGAGATTTAACAACAGCTGTCCTGTGCTAATCTTTTTCTTTTCATGATTGGTATAACCTTGATTCTTATTATATTATAATTTTATTATAAAGTTGATTATTTCTAGCATTACGTGTCTATTCGCTTTGCATATGTATCGCTTCTGTGCGTTTAACTGACATTCACGTGAAATGATTTCTGGGTTAGTAGTGTGTGTGTGTGTGTGTGTGTGTGTGTGTGTGTGTGTGTGTGTGTGTGATGCAACTTTTTAAAACAGAATCTGTCGGGTAGCGTGTTTTGTATTATACATGTGCGCTCTAAAAACAGGATAGGCCTACTCCAAATTTCTCCCATGGGCTAGTAGTGTTGGGAAAAATGGGCAGATATGGCACATCATTTTGAGGGCCGGATAGAATTTTATGTTGTGCTGAGTGTTATACTGTGCTATCTCATCACATTTACATGTAACGGCGACGCCGGTCGAAGGAAATTGAAAAGTAGTGGGGTGAAGATAGTAGGAATAGACTTAACTTAGCGTGTAATCTAGTTGGTTTGGCGTGGCCTTGTTTTTAGAGTTCTCCGGAGATTTAAGGCGTTCTGTCCAGGCTTAAAACACCGTTCACATACTGTAAAAATGACAAAACAAAATACAGCCCAGAAAATGAAGATTTTGAAAACGAAATTTACATGCGATCAGTTGGGATAGTTATCATAAACTCCACAAAAAAATCCTTTCGAAAAGGAAATGTAATTTTTCCGCACAGCGAAGTGCGTGATCCTAAATTTTTGTAGTCTTGCTATGAGATATTGGATAAGAAAGAAAAGAGCAGTTGTAAACATTCATTAACTTTTCCCATTTTTATCAATTTTCCGTCGAATTGCTCTAATTGTTTTTTACAATCACCACAAAACCCAACGATCAAACGTTTCGTTGCATTTTTTCAATGGTTCTATTCTTTTAGACGCCCACATTATTCAAATACCTCAAAAACCAACGACCCGGAGACGAGAAATTTGCAAACTATTTGAAAATACTCACCTGGAGAAAAAAATAGCGGGCACTGTTTGTGTAAAGATATAAGCAAAAAATTGAAATATTTATTCACCAATGGTTGATATCTCTAAAATTGTACAGCAAAGTACTGCACCAGGGGATCACTGGTTGACGATACAATTTATTAGTACAAAACAATTTTTCTTGTCTTTTTGCAAAATCTTTAAAAAAATCGATGTTTTAAATATCCGTCATTTAAAAAATAATTTTTTATACATTGATAAATAATTTTTTTTACTATTTTTTCTACAGAATTATGTGATCCCATTTGCTCACTGTTCATTGTTTCGAGGTTCAAAGATGAATTTGAAATATGCATACGTTTTGTAATAGCTTTGCGACTTTGCCGAAATGATGAGCCGCCAAGAATTTTAAGCATCCATTTATAAAACTGTGGAACGCATTTAGAATCCAGAATAACCCGAGTTTGTGTCGAAAAGCTCGAAATAAAATGCTCTATTGCCGTCTATTTCATGTGATTTTAAATTTCATTTTAAGTTGCAGGCATCCGGCAAATAAGTGACAGTAGGGCATAAAAATATTAAGTAATTTTTAAGATTCTTCTTGCCTAATCTCTTCGTGAAAACAACTGGCTTGACTATATTTAATTAATTGCTCAAATTGTGTGCGGAAATTTTGTTTTAAGTTTATTTTTAATGTGACATTACTTGCGCATATCATACTAGCATCGTTACTTACGCACAGTCAAAAATGGAAACGAATTGGTTCTTTATTTTTTTGCTTATTTTGTAGTATTTTAGATCAAATGGTATTTTTCTCTGCCATATGTGTGACTTATTTTTCACAAAAAATACCACTGTCGATAAATAATTCAAAATATTCTCCGTTTTGAGTAAAAGAAATTGTAAATTTTTTCATCATAGTTCAATAGAAAACTGGAAACCTAAAAGTAGATTACTGACCTAATTGGTCATCTGCCTTACTCTCGTCGACGTATGTTGTGTAATTGTTACCGCAGCAAGGCTCAATGTTCTGAGAATGATGACTCTTTAGTTGCTATTTTTTAAATACTTATCAACTAGGCCATTGTTCCTCTATTGTTGATGTAGATCAAACAGTAATGCAAAGAAGATCCTGGATTCTGATAACTTGCGAACTTTTTTATCATACCACCAGGAGGAGGGGATGGAAGTGTTGTCTGTTGTATTCAAAGTTTGGGAGAGGGGGATGATTAAATATCCCAAATCACTATTTTGCTATTTTTATCTATTGTGAAAACGTGTTCTTATCATGCTTACAAAGTTTTTTGTAAAGTCACGTTTTCACGATTTTTTAAAGCCAAGTTTGTACGGTTATTTATCTCTAGATGAGAGATTTGATTGACATCAATATACAGCGCGTCGAGTGACGAGTATTTTAATTACACGTTTCTTGTCCTTTTGGATTTTCCGAGGTTTAATTTTGGCAAAGTTTTTCACATTTTGCCTCTATTTCAGCTATTTCTATTTGCATTTGTCGATGTTCATAATTAATTGCTCTCAAAGTTTGTAGCAATTTTATTAGTCCAGAGGTTTTTTAATGCGGGTTTTCGCTCGACCGATTGTTCGTCTGACCCATTTGACTTTTCGTCCTCAAAAGCGAGATAAACGGGTAACTTAGAGCTTTACGCCATACCAATATCTAAGAATGGGATTCACATGACGTGAAGGGCGGTTCTTAATTTTTAAAGTTTGACCACCTTCGGTCACCTCAATCCCACTCCCCCCCAACATTTTGTTGATTGAAATTTATGTCGTTGATGTATCCAATTCAAAACTGATTTTATGATTTTTGGAAAATGCAGAGAAAATCCATTTCAGAAACTAATTCCTATTGACCCGATTACAATACATGAAAAGTCGGAAGCGGAATACAGGAGTTCATCACTTAAGCCTCCATTGGAAGGCGTTGAGACCTGCCATTGTTCAGAATATGTCTTTCGACTACCAAAAATCAGTTACTAGCAAAATTTGAAAATCCCCAGAAAAGTTTCTAAGCCATTGAAATCATAAGCTATCCGCTTACAAAAGTGACAGAGATGAAAATTTCAGTGAAATTTTTTCAAGACATCAGAGCCAATGTGTGTCGGCAGAATACATTCAATGGTTTTACTAATACCTCTTTAGATAACAAATTCGGCAAGATTGATTGATAAGACCAAGTCTTAAATTATAAAGAACGACAAAGCTGTCAAAACTCAAGAATTCCGCAAAATTTACGAAAACACTTTGTAGGAGCCATAAAAACCAATAGCTTTACTATGAGAGCATGATAGTTGTTAATTGGGACTCATTTGAGCATGAGTGGAATCTATCAAAAATTGAACCTCTTAATGGAAACACATTTTTTTGTCGTTGAGATGAAAGCTGATTCCAAAAGAGATTTAACTGGACAGTGCCTCAATACAATTCGATCCATTTTTAATTGAAAAAATTAATGGTGAGACCGAAATTGACCTTGCTGTTACTGTGCCGCTGTTCGGAAGGTAAGAATAGTATTGGGGCACTGTCCAAAAATTGGGGCACTGTCATTGGTTTTTGTCTGTACTACCGGTAGACTACTTTAACAACAATGTAGAGTTTGTAAACTTTGATTTTTGTTTGTTTTTGCCTGTTTTTGAAATTGAAGCTTGGATATTTGCTATGGTGAATAATCCTCGCTTTTTTGGAAATGTTAACACCACGACTTCCAATGTTTTGTAAATTGTTGTAGCCATTGTCTTGGCTGGTGACAAAGAACGTCTATCGGTTTGAACCTTTGATATTTTACCTTTTTGGTATCAGCCATTGATATTTAAGGCTTTAAAATCTAAAGCTCTCGAAAGAATGTGTTTTTCAGTTACCAACTTTTCGAATGTTATTAATTGTAGTGCTTAGTGCATTATGGAAATATTTGAAAAAAGTTTGTTTCTGTGTCGTTTGTGACGTCAAAATTTTCTGTTTGTTTAACGTTTAGCTGAATGGCCCTGTTTGGAGTTTTTAAATTATTCTTTTTTTTGCAAAGTTTCATTGGTCAAATGAAAGTTACACAAGAAATTTGAGCACTTTTTAAATTTCTGAGAATAACCAGGTTTTCCGTTAATCTTTTATTTTGTTGCCTGTTTCAATCGCATGCAGGGCAAAGATGTCAAAATATTCAATCATTGTTAGGTAAGCATTGAACTAGCAACGTCTAATTTGTCTGCAATGTATAAAAAATGATGAACCCTCCGTTTGTTTTAAATTTCTATCAAGATTTTCAGTTCCCAAAATATAATACGAAGCATTTTTATTCGGCAGACCATGATGACTTTTTATCTTTTCGCCCATGCTTTACATAGTAGCTTTAAACCGCAATTCTGTTTAGTTTAAATGGGGGACCTTAATATTCAACTATTTGCAAAAATAAGTGAAAGCTTCATACTTTTGAATATTGTAGCGTGGAATCCCTGAGGGCACAGTTGTTCATTTTTCTTTTAAATCTGTGAACTCTTTCATGCTGCTGTTTTTTTCTGTTTTGGGAGTTATTTTAATGTAAAGCTACCTGCTATGCAGTAGCTGAACTGCATCTACGTGAAAAGTTAATTTTTGCTGCATCATAAACGTGCCAGCTCTTACACTTAAAAATTTTCTTTTTGATTTCCTTTTTCCAGTGACTGTTAAAGGAAATTGTATGGTTTTTTAGGCGTCTTTCACGTAGGTGAAATATTAGCTCTAGAGGACGAATAATAGGGGTAAAATATTCTGTGAAAAGATTAATTTGGCGGTTAGATGTGAAATTTATGAGATTTAACTCAACTATGTTGTCGTCAAATTTTGAACATTTACGGAGGAATGGTGCTATATGACGAGTATACACAAAAAGAGGTTCACTTTTGATTTGTTTTGATTTATCGATCGTTAAAAATAATGACTTCGTACGATTCGTTTTTCTTTCACACCTTCAGTTTGACGATTTTTCTGCAAGTGTGACTAGCATTCAAAACAAATGATTGTATAGCCTGGCTCATAAGTTTAAAGTATGCTGCTTTTTGTTTTTCTTTTTTCAATCGGTAATTCCAGATCTATTATTGGTTTCAGTTATATTGTTTAACATTTTCGAAGATTAAAATACCAAATTGCATGTTTTTGCACCGAGTATAGTATAGTCGCGATAATACACTCTAGATACTGATGCTGCAATTTTGAAATGAGAATATTAATTATAGCACACTGTTTTTATCTTGCCTAACTGAACAGAAATAAAGTGAGAAAGATATTTTGAATCGAATAGACCAACTGGTAAAATTTGATGTAAAATTTAAGTACTGTAGTGAAAATATTGGAAATCTTGAACTTCATCTTTTTTCGCCTTGATTCTTTTGGTTTTTTAGAATCCCTTTTTTCTAGTTGAATTACATTTTTGATCTGAAAAAGACAACACAATTAAACAAATAGTCAGTAAATGAAGGACTATTTGAATTGTCTAAAAAGAGTTAACACTGTTAGGATCCATCCTTCATCTCAATCATTGGGTGAATCCATAGAGTTTATTTTTCTGGTTTATTTGGAGTTTCTGATGGAAGAGAAACGGCACATAAATTACCAAATACGCGACGTTTGAAACAAAAAGACTATTTGAAAAGAAAAATTATAAAGTCGTCAACTGAATTGAATATATACCAAATTGTCATGACTCATAGTGATCAAACAAATTATTTAGAATGAATGTGTACTTAAATTGCAAAGAATTGACTGGTTGTACAGTTTTTGAAATCACCAGCATGCTTGGAGTAAGAGAAACGGGCACAAAAATTAAACTATTATTTTAAGCCTCCTTATACCCGCCGTCAGTTCATGAAAGGTTTATTTAGGCGCTCTCCTTTTTTCATTCCAAAAGATTTGGATTGTATTTGTGCGCTGTCTTTCTAAGACTCGTACAGAAGTAATAGTGATCTATTGTTTCTAATAAGTGACTTCTTTTTATAGGATGTATTCAATTGCTATTGAACGAAGTTTGATGCAATTATTGTAAACCTGTCTTTTTATCCAAAGATTTTGACTTTTGTTCTACAAACTTCTCTTCTTGTGAGCCATTTGACTTCCTCTAAATCATAAACCGGCCAACGTCAGAAAAAATGCTCGCGAACGACAGGCGGGGCAACGTGACTTGGCTGTAGCCTAGATATTTTTTATGGGCGCAAAACTTCCGAACGAGGACGGGTTGAAGTATAATAGATTGAAGAGTCAACCACTCGGGTATCAATTCTTTGTGAGAGATTATATTACAATCGCTTTTGTTTCACCAAGATTTAATTTCTGAATGAGCGCATTTTAGGTCACGCAAAAATCAAGAAATAGCAAGGAAAAAAATCCTTCGGGAATTGAAATCGAATGGCTGTTTTAGAACAATGTGGTCAAGCAAAAATTTTGCATAAAAAGACTTATATACAATAATGCTTCAAACTTCTTTCGAGAGCTATTAAACAGATCCTATGAAAAAAGACTTCCTCTAGAACATAAACCAATTTTGGAAAACTTTTGTTCTCTGAAAGAGAGTGAGAAAAGGTTTAGTTTTATGTGCAAAGTTTTCAGCCAAGGTGGTTTTTCTCAATTTTGTCAACCAGTAACTGTACCTTTGGAAGCTTTATTAACCATTCAAAAATATTTTTTGATATGCAATTTTCAGTCCATTGTTTTTTATTCTTTTTTAGCAGTTTTGTATAATTATAGTAATTGTTTGAGTTTCCTTTTGTTTTACTGTTATTTTTATTGAAGAAAATTAAATTAGTTTTTAGTTTTGGCCGATCTTGTTTCTGATGTTTTCTTCCTATTTTTTCTGTTTTTGTGATTTTTGGGTTCCTTTTTTAGGTTCAACTGTTTATATAGATCTAATCCTCAGAGTCTGGTGACTGAGCAGAGGCATGTGAGTGTGATAAAGGCCAGTTCTTAATGAAATAAATGCAGCAATGTTTTTCACGTTTTCTTTAATTTCTTTTGTCTATGCGGTTGGGTATTAATTGGTCAGTGATCAAATAAACATTATTAAGGAACTCTTCAGAACATTTTTTTAATAGAAATGAGCAAATTGGAAAGGATAGTGTAAGGTTTATTAGTCAGAGTTAATATTTTTTACTTGATTTATATTCTTTGTTTTCCCGGTGTTCAAATTAGATGGTATATTGAAGGAAATAGTTTTATTAGTTTAGTTAGTGATTGGCTAGAGCTTAAGCTAAGTTTTACTTCGTATTTATTCCAGAGTCTTCTGGATACGTGGATACGTTATTCTTAGATCTGTTCACACTCATTTTTCGAATTTTCGAACGGAAACGTTATTACGTTTGAAGGACGATTTTTACCTAACTACCTTTAAAGTGGAGTGAGAATTCGATGTTTGAGCAAATTTTTGGTTTCCGTGAGTACAAGTTTTTTTCAGGTGGGGCAGTATGACTTCTGTTTTCGGCGTTTCCTTTCTCTTCGCTGATTTTGAAATATTAATAATTGCGCCTATTTGCAATTGCTAGATTTCCTTTTACCCCTATTTTTTTTATAATTGCTATTCTATCACTGAATGCCATTAATGGCAGTTCTCGTCGGCTACTTATGAGGCATAAGTGAATTGAATTACCCCTTTCGGTTCATAGCCAAATGTTTCTCTGGCTTAAATACTGTTGTTCCCAAAAATAACCTTAGCGAATTTTTGATATTTGTCTGTATGCGTACATTTTGTCAATTTAGTCTTATTATGGGCAGATCTCATTGGTTGCTAGTGAGGTATAAGTTGACCTAATTATTGTTTCAACTTTTTATCTAGTTGTTTTCATTACTTGACACTAATTGATTTTCAAAAATTTCGCACTGCCGTCTTACCTCGATTTGTTAGTCTCATTAAAAACACGTCTTATAGGGTGGTATTCGATCGTAAATGAATATAATTATTAGCCTAAATTCATACCAGTAATTTTATGCGGTTAGAATTTCTGTCATATAGTTGTGTTCTTGAACTTTGAGTCCACTAATTTTTTTTAAAAAAATTAGATTTTTTTAAGCCAAATTTGACTTTTGCGCATTTTGTGTCTCTCTGGTTTTAGCAGAGTTGATATTTTTGATGTGCGTTTGCTAAAGATACATATTGATGATAGTTATAAATAGTGTTTTTATTTTGGATGATTATAAACGCTAGTTTTTTGGAAAAAATTTTTGTTAACTTTGCTCATATATGACTGACTATATATGAGCAAAGTTAACAAAATTGTTTTGTCCAAAAAATATGTGATTTGTTGACTGACAAAAATTAATGTTACTCGAAAAATTTGATGCTTAGGTCATTATTTAACTCAATTTTTTCGATTGTAATATCACGTTTTTCGTTTTAAATTGGTCACGACTTTCAACTTTAATTTCTTCACTTGACTTTACGTTATCAGAGATCCTTAGAGTACACTGCTAGCTGGCAATGGTTTTACGCGTACTGTACTCCTATATAGATTGTTGGGAGGTCTACCTGGGGCCGTTTTTAGTTGACTAAATATTGAATACTTGGAAATATAATTTAACAGATCAAAATATTGTTTTTACAACTCAAATGAATTTTTATAACCGTTAGTGCGTTGTTATAGCGAGAAAAACAGTAAACATTGCCCTTTGTTTCAATGGCTTTTAATGTTTTTTTCTGGATTTTTTCCTGCTTAACTTTCTATTGGAAAGTAAAGAACAGTGCGTGGATTTTACGTTTTGATAAACGTTTTATCAATTTGATGGTTTTGAAGTTTCGGCTGATTTTTTTATTTTATGAATCCTATTCAAAACTGCTCCTAAAATTTTGCTTCAATGTAATGAAAATTCTCTCATGACGACAAGAAAAGTTTTAGAGAAGTTTAAAACATTTTTGGAACATCTTGTGCCACCCGGTGGCTCTCAGCTATATTGTCGGTTTAATTGGATGTCAAAATATATATGGCAAAGCTGTTTTTATAAATTTTGTTAGAACAAAGTGAAATTGATGATAATCGCATCAAAAGGAATCTAATTTCCATTCGTATGTTAACTAGTATATCGGCACTGAGTGCTGTATATGATGTTTGAAAAACTGCTATTGAATTGGTGTGAAAAATTTTTTGAAACTTTTAATAAATGCTGTCTTACCCAATATAATTTTTTGGAAAGATTGAGAGAATCGGAAAACAGTTGCAAGAATAAAGAAAACTTTGAAACCGTGTTTTACTCAGGGTTGAAAGAAAAAAATATAAAATTATGTTAATGAAAGCACTGCTTTATTAAAAGAATCAATCGTGGAATAAGTTTTTGTGTTGAAGAGGCGAGTGGTGACTATCAATCGATGGGCGACAGTAAACCTCTTCACATGAATGGTAGCAACAGTGCATTGAGTCCCTCGGCACAGTCTGATTCCGGAACTAGTAGCGGCAGCCAGAATGGAAAGAGTGACCAGGAGAGAATCGCAGCTCTCGAGTTACAAGTGAGCCAGCAAGCGGACGAGTTGCTTTGTCTCAAGACAGCCTTTGCACAGGTACACCACTCCAATCTCGTTTGATAGTAAAAAGTCACTTGGAAGCAACGTCAGTAATTCAACGTTCATTATTTAACATCCTATTTGAACCGATGTGTATATCTCTGTTACTTTCAGCTTTGGAGTATTATTTGTGTCGAGAAAAGCTCTGAGCAATAGGATTGCCTAGGTCAATTTCATCAAGCTCACTAAGTCCTCAAATAGAGAAGAACACAGAATTGATTACGTTTGATTTAAAGCATACATATTGTTGAAAAAAAACATTTAGTTTCTAGAAGCTCTTCAAGAGAAAACGGATCAAAGAAAAATGGATTTTCTGATCAGCAATATAACGGTATTCAAGTCAGATAATATTCCATTCTAGATGTCTCAGGTAGTAATTTAATTGTTTGCGAATCACGATAGGAGGGTTCTGGGCCTAAGCGTTTTCAGAATTTCGGGATAGGGTTTTATTTTTCAATTTATTGAAATGTTCCATAAAGTAATCGAAATTTGTTTTCGCTGTCGCTTTACAGCTGCTTAAATCAAGTGCCAAGTTGACGATTTTTAGTATTTGGATCTTTTAGTACTAAGTTCTTTCTGGCCAGCTTTGATCGTCTGATTATTTGTGGTCTACTTGTCTTTTGCTCTTTCTGGGTAATATAATAAATTAGTATATTCCTGAGTTTTGTCCAAACGAAGACGTGTAATTATGGCGCTTTATATCGTTGTTTATCTGGTTTATTGTATCTTCCTTGATTTTTTTGTTCAGGTTGTTCGGCGATTGCAAGAGGTGGAATCGAGACCCGCTCCCTCCGCCAAGAGCTCTTCCTCAAGTGGCACACACAAGCCAGGTTTGTGTCTGGAGTCTTTGATCTACTTGTCTGCATCATTGTGATGATTTAGATGCATGTGTTACTTTTCGGGTGTTTTTTATCCGCTTGGGCTGGATTCATTGAAAATGAGCTCGTGAGCATTGTCATTATATATTTTTTGATGCTTCGTGAGCAAGAAAAATTGAGCCAGCTCTCATCAGAGCCCGTGGTTTAATTGCTTTCAATGAAAAGGGTGATTACTAATGGACGAGCTTTTCTGTGGCGTTCGTTGTCTACAATCCAGGAGCTTGACTGTATTTGGTTAAGATTTTCAAAAGTTTCAGAGCGCTGTACAAGATGACTATTGCTGATGATTTTTTGTACTTCGTTGAGAGCAGAGATGAGAGGATGGTTTCTTTCTTAACATCTTTTAGCAAAATTTTTAGCCTGTTGTGGCATTTTGAAGGCATGCTTAGCTTTACTTTAATTTATTGTTATCAAAATGGTGCCACCTGGTTACCGTATGAACCTTCGTGATATAATGCGTTTTTAATTTTTTTCCCTAATGGAGGTATCTATATTTTGTGAAGTGGATAACCTGTGCTTTGATTGTGTATAAAAGAAAAAATTCTGGTTACTTTGCTTGTAAAGCGATCTAAAAAATGAACCTTGCTTTTTATGATGAAACATTTTTTTCTTGGTTCACATCTAATGATGAACATCAAAATCCGGCTGAATTTGTTCTTGCTAAATACCATTTTTGTTTGCTGATTAAAGTTTTCGGAGTCTTTGTTCTCTTTCCTAGTCATTATTTTATGTTTTCTCAGTAAAACTTTCACTAGTATGATCTTGGGTTGTTTTCCGAAATCGATGTTTTTGGTCAAAATTTTTTATACCACCTATTGTTCACGCTATCTGAACACCAATTTTTTCATTTGTTTTTCCATTTAAGTTTTTATGTTATTTCTGCTTTTGCTCTCATTGGAGTAAAATTTTGCCTTGACTTTCCCTGATTTTTAAATCCGAAATGGCTCACATTTCGAATGATTTTGGTTTATTTAGCAATAGCGTTTATTGACTCTCTACTGGAGGTTGAGATAATCAAAATAGTTAAGTGGCAGTTCACCGAAGTGGTTATTAAGCGAGCGAATTTTTCTGTTCACCTCCCGCTTTTTAATCTTTCTTTTGTTTTCAAGTTTTGTTTATGTTGTCTGATAGGTTGTTGTAGATGTAGACTAAATATTAATATACAGCCTATTTTGATTAGAGTTTTGAGTTTTCTTGTTAACAAAATGAGTAAAACGCTAATTTGAAGAATTCTCAGCATTGTGGATTCTCAAGACTGTGCTGTATTGGCGCCTTTTGTTCTATTAAACTCATCTGTTCCTGATTTTCAGCCCTATTTTTGTAGGCTCTGTCTTCTACAAATTGAGTCCAGTTTTAGTTGTACAAAGTTGTTTTTTTTTCGCACGAAATTTAACAATTGAGACATTAAGTACAATTTTCTCAAAAGAGTAAAAAAAACTGTTTGGGGCTTACTATTGCTTGTGTAATATTGTTTAGGAAGGTTATTGGTTGTGATTGCAGCAGGCAACTTTCTTAGTTTCTTTGTATACTTGCACTGCATAAAAATTTTTAAATTTTCTTAATTTTTAGGTTAATTTTCTTGTCAACTTTGGCTTTATCTGAATTAAGATAGTTATGTCCTCTGCTTTTCTGCGTTCTTCCAGGAGAAAGTTGGTGTTTGAACGGTTATTTTTGTGGCAACGGCGACTTCGGGTCTGTTCCGAAATACTTGCAACCATTCTTTCTGGTCAAGATTTTCAATCCAGGAACTTGACTGTATTTGGGTAAGATTTTCAATAATTTCAAGAGCGCTGTGCAAGATGACTATTGCTGATGATTTTTTGTTCTTCGTTATGAGCAGAGATGAGAGGGTGGTTTCTTTCTTTATATCTTTTCTGAGTGAGACCTAAATAGATGGAGAAGTTTCTGCAGCGAGCAAATTTTTTAGCCTGTTGTGGCATTTTGAAGGCATGCTTAGCTTTACTTTAATTTATTGTTATCAAAATGGTGCCACCTGGTTACCGTATGAATCTTCGTGATATAATGGGTTTTTAATTTTTTTCCCTAATGGAGGTATCTATATTTTGTGAAGTGGCTAACCTGTGCTTTGTTTGTGTTTAAAAGAAAAATTTTTGGTTACTTTGCTTGTAAAGCGATCTAAAAATGAACCTTGCTTTTCATGATGAAACATTTTTTTCTTGATTCACATCTAATGATGAATATCAAAATCCAGCTAAATTGGTTCTTGCTAAATACCATTTTTGTTTGCTGATTGAAGTTTTCGGATTGTTTGTTCTTTCCTAGTCATTATTTTTTTTCTCAGTAGACTTTTCACCAGTATGATCTTGGGTTGTTTTCCGAAATCGATGTTTTTGGTGAAAATTTTCGATACCACCTATTCACGCTATCTGAACACCAATTTTTTCATTTGTTTTTCTATTTAAGTTTTTATGTTAATTCTGCTTTTTCTCTCATTGGAGTGAAATATTGCCTTGACTTTCCCTGATTTTTAAATCCGAAATGGCTCACATTTCGAATGATTTTGGTTTATTTAGCAATAGCGTTTATTGACTCTCTACTGGAGGTTGAGATAATCAAGATAGTTAAGTGGCAGTTCACCGAAGTGGTTATTAAGCGAGCGAATTTTTCTGTTCACCTCCCGCTTTTTTAATCTTTCTTTTGTTTTCAAGTTTTGTTTATGTTGTCTGATAAGTTGTTGTAGATGTAGACTAAGTATTAATATACAGCCTATTTTGATTAGAGTTTTGAGTTTTCTTGTTAACAAAATGAGTAAAACGCTAATTTGAAGAATTCTCAGCATTGTGGATTCTCAAGACTGTGCTGTATTGGCGCCTTTTGTTCTATTAAACTCATCTGTTCCTTATTTTCAGCCCTATTACTTGTAGGCTCCGTCTTCTACAAATTGATTAGTTTGTATACTGGCACTACATGAAAATTATTAGATTTTCCTAATTTTTAGGTTAATTTTCTTTTTTGTCAACTTTGCCTTTATCTGAATTAAGATAGTTATGTCCTCTGCTTTTTTTGCCTTCTTCCAGGAGAGAGTTGGTGTTTGAACGGGTACTTTTGTGGCAACGGCGACTTCGGGTCTGTTCCGGAATTCTTGCGACCATTCTTTCTGGTCAAGATTTTTGTTACAATCATATGGCATCAAGCTCTCTCCAATTCTGTTTTGGTTCATTCATTCATGCAGTGATTCCTCTGCCTGCGTGACCTCATTTTTATTGCTCTGCCTGCGTGGCCTCATTTTCACGCTTATTGGATCGATCGTTTTGTTCATGCGAGTGAAAGAATTTCTGATCATATATTACTTACCTCTTTCAATTAGACTTTCCTCATTTTCAAATTGACTTAAGCATTACTGTCAAATGACTGATTTAATCTAATAGGTTTTTTTGCGGGCCGCTTGTAAAAACAACACTTGCACCTATCACAAACGAGTTCCAATGGGCAAAAAAATTGCATTAAAGTTAATAGCCGCGAAGCGATAGCTAGCGGCTATTATTGGGGACATCGTGTTTTTTTCAATTCGTCGTTTCCATCGTTGATTCTTACGACCTGACTTCTTGGAATTTACTTTTTCAATGACTTCAGTGACCTCTACTGCTTTGCGGTTAAAATTTGTTTTCGTGACGTCATTTTTCTTTTTAGGTCAATTGCGTGACTTACCTCACTCAAAAAAATGACTTCTGACCTTATGGAACTCCAAATTTTATGAACATTTAGTAGTTAATAGTGTGCATCTAAGTAAAGCCAAACTTATATGCCCTCATTGTTGATTATTAGTCTTGAGTTTTTGATTTCGAATATCATTTTTGAACATTCTTTTTTCGGGCTTTTTCCTTATAGACCGTATGTGCCATTAAATTGACAGTCCGAATATAACCCAAAAAGTCTAGTGGTCTATTAAAGGACTGGTGGTCGATCTGTCAATCTTAATGCTTTAGTTGTTTCAATTCATGGAAGGCCACAAGCGTCTATCGCGGCTCTTTTCCGGCAATCTGCCGGCTATGTTTTAATAATTAAAATAATTTTAGGAAAGCGAACTTTAGGTATTATTTAGTTATTCAAAGGAATTATGTGGTATTTTTTGATTTATAATATTACATGTAACTTTAACCTCGTAGATATTCTAATTTACATTGAGTTTATATTCTGATTATATAAAAAATGTTTTTCTTGAATGGTTTGTGCATCTATTTCTGTACAATGTGCTTTAAATTTGAAATTGGTTGCTAGCCAGTGTGACAGGCTCTTGGAGTGACTGCTGTACATACTTATCGGGAATGCATCGCTTCTCTCGATCTACCCAGTCGCTTAATAATATTGGCACAACCTCACATTCTGGACACGGCCCCACTGCCACTTACTATAAGAGACGCATGTCCGCCAAAGGTAGATGCCAAGGGAAATGAGTCCACTTTTCACAGGGTGAAAATGCTATTGTGCCAAATGAGTTGGGTTGGGGTGACGCCGGGATCTCCTTTTCTGATATTAGAGTCTGCGTTAAATTCGGGTCACTGCGTCGTCAAAAATTGCCCCTCTTCCTTCATACGTTTGTGTTTTTCTCGAACCCCATGTTGACTGACTCCCTTTCAGCCTTTTTGTTACGGTTGTGGAATGAATATTACAACAGGGTAATATCTGAAGTTTGATATCTGAGGCGAAGTCGAGTTTTGAATAATTTTGAGAGGGCGATAGCAACGGTGTGGTAATGTTTTTCGTCAACTCTCTTAGCGATTACTCCAGTTGCATAACCACGGAAATTGATTAGACTATTTTCTTCAGGCACTCTTTACAAGGCAACGGTGGCGAGAAGAGTGGAAGAAAAGGTAGTCGCCAGAAGAGTTTCGTCACTTCATCAAATTTTCGTAGTGTTCATCAAACTCAAGTTATGCAGCTGTTGTTATCTCAACGGGTGTTGATTAAAATATGAAAGCATTTCAATTCAGTTAGGGTGTATGGAATTAACTTGTAGTCACGCGACCTTTCATTTCAGCAGCGCCGCGGTCATCGAATTTGCTTCCAAACAAGCCGGCTGCTGCTCCTACCCCCGCGGCGACCCCGAGGCAACTGAGTGGGGGTGCCTCGTCATCCAGATCGTCTCTTGCGCATACTACAAAGAGAAACGTAAGCTCTGTTGAGAATCTGAATGCGACCACTACGCACCATTCCAGTAGCAGCACCACAGCATCTACCACCCGCACCTCCAAGAAGATTGGGAGCAAAGAGGTCTCAGTGGAAAAGAGTAAGTTAAAAACAATAGCTAAATGAACCCAGAACGGGGTGCTCAAGCATTTATCCAAAGTAATTACTTTTGCATCTTCAACATTTTAGCCCAAAATGCTCAAGAAATTAGATATTGTAATAAATGCCAAGCTTGAAAAATCTTTCGCGCCCAACAGAGGGAACGGTTAAAAATTTTCTGTAAATCGAAAATGAATGTTTTATCAAAAGTATTAATGATTGCATTTTGTTAATTTTACACCGAAACAGGTAATAAACTATTCTTGAGATGTGAGTGTAACAACAGCACATTTAATTTAGGCAGACGGCATCTGACAGATGTTATTTAGTTGGAGAAATCATAAGAAAAGCTGAAAGAAAAGTCGCATTTTCAACTCGGAAATTGTTAAAAATTCTTTTTATAGCTGCGAAGCTGAGCGTAGCTATATTGCGGTGCTCTTGGTTTTTACAATCCAAGAATTGGATTGTATTGGTGCTCTGTCTTTTTTTTATTTTTGTAAGATGTTTTCACACCTGTTTACATGACTTTGAGCTTTCAAAATGGGATAAACAGGTAAAGCTCAGCGGGCATCAAGTTTCATTAGAGGCCCGCGTTTAGTAGTCCCTCAAGTACTCAGAGTGGTGAAGCTATTGGGAAGGCCGTAATTCAAGGTTAAAAAGTCATTTTTGGGAGTTTTTGACCATTCTGAAATTGAGGTTTATAAAAGTTGGTAAAGGTCCTTTGCAAGACGTAATTGCTTTTTACGGCCACTTTAAGCGCTATATCTGTTGCTACTCCAAACACAAACAGGGTAATTTATACTAATTTTTTCAAATTGTTTGAAAGTTTTTGTCATTTTTTGTTGTTTCAGACTTTCATGTCAAAAAAACTCCTCTGGGGTTTAATAAAAGGTTATTGCATAGTTTTTAGTGGTAATGAAGTGGTTTTAAACTTTTTAACTTCATGAATTTTACCAATTTTTTTAAATCATTTTTCAAATTTTCTGACGTTGTCATTATTCAAGTTTTCCAGCCTCTGGGGGCAAGAAGCCTCATCTAGGGTTTGCTAACAGTTTACTGAAAAAATTATTTGGTGATGGAATGGTATTCAACATTTTAATATCTTTTACCAATTTTTTGATAAAGCTGCATTTTTTTTAAATTTTTAATATTTTTATTCAGTGGCCAGGGAACCTCCTATAGGGTTTGCTAGTATGTTACCACATAGTTTCTAGGGGCAATAAAATAGTTTCCAATTTTTCAATTTTGCAATTGTAGGAAATTTTTTCAATAAAGCTTGCAATTTAAAATGTTCGATTGTTTTCAAATTTTTCGATTTTTGTCATTCTCTGAGTTTAACTATCTTTACTGGCCAACGAAACTTTTTAAATGTTGTAGACGGTTTAAAAAACAGAACTCCAGAGTAAAAAAAATGTTTTGACCTTTTTACGGCCCTATTTTTGGAAAATTTGTTCAAATTTTCTCTTCTCAGTTTCTTGATTTTGTCATATTTGTCCAGTTTATCTACTTTTAGTGGCAGATTCATATCTTTCAAGGTTTTTGCGTCAGTTAATGAGTATTTTGAAATGAGTCATATATGGCCTTCAAGTTAAAAGCTTCAAAGATTTTAGCAATGATCGTTTTTTTTTTGTTAGTTTGTTGGATTCTTTGTTTCTCAACTTTTGAGATTTTGTCTTGTTGGCTGGGATTGTTCAATTGATCTGCTGGTCTGGTTCATTAGGTCGGTCTTTCATTCAATTACTTTGATTGTTTTTCAGGACTTGTCCTGCTATGTTTTTTGTTTCGTCGTCTGACGCTCTTTTTTCGTTTTACATTTGTTCACACAGCAAAGCTGAAAAGTCAAATTTTCTGAATGACTTGTCCCTCTCACTAACGGCATTTGCGCGCGTGACGTCATTTCTCAATCGTTTTAGCGATAGTTTTTAGGTTATTTGCGTGATTAGATTTGATCATACGTGACCTACCTCACTCAATAAAATGACTTTTGCACTTTAAAACTTAAGTTTAATTTGATCTTGTTTAAGTTCAAAGGAAATCATTTGTGCAGTAAAGGTCCCTAATAAGAGGATTCTGCGGAATTAATTTTAAGAAGCTTTATTAATTTATCGCTGAATGTTTTTTACCTAGTTTTTTTGAGCGGCGTCGATTTTTTTTTTCAATTTAGATCTGTGTCTGTTTCTGTCTCTATTATAGGGCACGCAAGTCTATTCTTTCGCAGCTATTCCGGCAATCTGCCGGCTATGCTTTGAACGATGAGGACAAGCGTATTGTGGGTAATGTCCCTGACTATCATCTGAGATCTCATGGGTTCGAACCCCTCCATGGTCGGAACTTTTTGCTACTGTGAATTACACTGCCTCTGAATTAAATTGCCCCGTCTGTCATTCGAGAACAATTCGTCCGACGTTAGTCGCTTTATGTTTGAAATACAGATCCTTGTTTAGAAGAAAAGGTTGCGTTCGGCAACTGTCAGACTTAAAGATATTTTTTGAGGCGGACTTTTACTGCCGTCATTATGCTTCTGTTCAAATAGTCTATAGCTCGATAAGAAAATAATTGTCCAAGAATTAAGACTGTTTTTGCCAAAAGTTTAATAGTTTCAAGCTTTTGGGAATAATTGAAAAAACTGTAATTTTCAGATCGCCTATTAATTTGAATTAGTCGCTAGCTTGATTAGCTTGCCTTTTCTCTCAGAAAGAGAACTAAACGTTAAAGATTGTCAGTTTTCCGCGTCTTGCTCTTTTGCTCATAGTTTTTGCTACAAAATTGTGTTTTGAGAGAAAATAGTCCCACAAATTTTATTTTTCGGATGTGTTTATAAACTGAATTGAGACCGATTTTTTTTTTTGGGGGGGGGGGGACTGCAACAAAGCAAAATAAATTGGGAGACTTTGACAGCTTTGATTTTGTTTCTTATCCGCTACGCTAAGACGATCAAATAAAATCTGGTGTTTCTAATTTTGACAAGGATCAAGTTTTTCTGGAAAGAGTTCTGATGACAAAGACACCATCATGTTGCTAAAAACAGCTTGTTTCACTCAGCTTCCTTTTTGAGTTTATTGGACTTTTTTCACAAATATAGAAATATTGATACATACGACAATCTTCTATATTTCTTGAAATACTTGGAGGCTGAGATTTAATTTAGCATCGATACTTGTGTCTGGTAATTAATAGCCCTCAACTGATGTTTGCGACATTTATTTTAGTATCGATCTTTTTAAATTAATTCTACTACTACCTATTTTTTTTTCCTGTAACTATGCAACTTGACTTTTCGAGGTTTGACTGCTTGAAATGTTTTTGCGTGAAAAATTGTTCTTTTTGAAGGCGCATAGCAGAGTTGGCGCTAATGAACTACTCAAAGTCTAACGGAAAGTGTGCCAAAATTGATTTCCTTTTTTAAATTCAAATTAGCTCTACTAGTAGCATTTGAAGTTCATTAGTTGTTTCTTTCACTGCTGAAGTTGGTTCAATTGATCTTCCACTCGTTGGTTGTTTAAGGGCAATTCGTACGACACAATTTTCTCATGGCTGTTTTGGTATAACAAATTTTTTTACCATTTGAGGTAAATTTAATACATTAAGTCTCAGAAATATCCCAGAATTTTCTGAAATAAGTATTTAACAACATAAAATGTTTCTTATCAACGCCGCATGAAAAATCTTTTCCTTCGGAATTCAGGCATAAATGCGTCATTCAGTTTATTGTCTTCTAATGTTTCGAAAAATGTAGGAAAATAGAAAAGATGTCAGATTAACAAATTATCAAACTTTTAGTAGCAATGTTTTTTTTGTTGATTGTTACAGGATGAATATGCATGAAAAAAATACTTTTGATGTTGTTTTCTGGACTTTTTCTGTTTTAATGCTGCAATTAGGCAGGCTATCCATATTTTCAATTGAATGATATTCTCAAAAAAACAATTCTGAAGCCAAATTTAGCTGTAAAGTGGCAGCAAGCTCCAGAAAATTCAGGCTGTTTAGATTGTAAAATTGTTGGGAATTCACTATCCTTATCTTCTCGTTAGAGCTCTGCAAGAGCTTTATTTGTTTTAGAAATTTCAGATTGTGTGCTCATTGGGCTGTATGGAAAAATTTTTGACCCTTGGTTGTTACCAGCAATTGTAAAATGATAATATTTTCAAGAAATATTTAAAATAGCATGTTCGTAAAAGAATTGATTACTATTTTTTAAAAAAAATTTAATTGCTCTTCAAGCGAAATATGTAACAATTATTTGGGTCCTGTTGGTCTGTTTTTGTTTTTTTCTGCTAGATTGATTTGGTCGTCTAATCGGTTTGACTGCTTTTCGCTGCTTTTACATGTTCTCATTCACAGGCCGTTAACCTGATACGTGTTTTTTTTTGCTGCTGAAAGTCAAATAAAAAGTGCCGAAAACTTGGTTTCATTTAAGTCTTAATGGTCTATTAGACTCGTATATCATCATTTTAAGCGCCTTTGCGACGAAACCCCTGCCATGCTGAAGTAAGGTACATTTGACCCCTGCCTCTTGTTTGAGAGCAACTTGACTGAGCTTAGTTGATTGGTCATGTTTACCTAAATTGCCTTCAGGTGAGTGAAAAAAGAATCGCCTTTAAGAGTTTTCTAAAAAAAATGAAATTTTTTGCTCACTTTTGTTCATTTTGGTCGCATTATCACTCATTTTGTTTTCCTTTTTTGGATTTCTTTTTTAGCAGCAGAGTTTGAAAATAATATCTCGTATTTTATTCTGTCGAAAAAAACCACTGGAACCATAAGGGCTGTATGCCAGGGTTGTTTGCTTAATTATCCCTCCAAACTGACAATGATTTAATTTATTTGATAGATCGCGGTTTGTTTACCTTATTTATATCGAACTACCTTCAGTGAATTTCGAATGCTCTTGTGTAGCATGGGTAAAGGCGGAAAAGACTAAAGATGACTGAAAAAAATGAGAATTGAAAACTTAATTTATTGCTCTCAAATTTAATCTTTGCAACTCTCGAGTGTTGTTTTGTTACTAATCATGGTGTATTGTTCCTGTAGTATCGTTGCGCTATAAATTGGCAGCAGGTTAGTTTCACATCTATAATCTTGTGGTTAAAGGGTCTATCTCTGAAAAAAACTGAACGCTGTTCCCTCTTTTGCAATGTTTTTATTACTACTTCTTTCAGCTGTCGTTGCGGCTTGAAAAAATCAATAAATAAGCTTCTTGGAAAACTGAAGAGTGACAGTACAGTCTGCTAGTGAAAAAGATACTCGCATTTGAGCATTTTTGAAGCAGGTGTTTGGTTTTAAAAATGGTGAAATGATGGGAGTATTTTTCTCACTTATCGCAAGTACGACCCCAAAAATGACTCTTAATAATTTACCCGTTCTAATGGGCCTTCTCCAATACTCTTCTGGAATATATTCGGAGCCAACCCTCCAACGTTTGTAAAAAAAAGTTTCTTTATTGGCTAGTATGATCAAACTAGTGCGCGTTTTATACTGCTAATGGAATATCCATGTCAATTATTATATAACATCAAAAGGTGAAAAATACCAAATTATAGATTCTCGTATTCTATTTTCTTGGGATATCTTTTTTCAGTCCTCTCTGATTCTTAATTTGTGAATGATTTACAGTTGAAAGGGTTCGTATAGTCTTGTTCCGTTGGGTTGTCTACAAATGTCCGTTGGTTTGTTTGCTCAATCAGTTACTATTCTGCTTCAAATTTCTCAACACTGTCAAATGTTAATTTCGCATCTTGTATAGGCGAGGGGTTGGCCAAGATGTACTTGAAAGGAAGAGCTGTGACCATGTATGCGCCCTCTGAACAGAAAGAGGGTCGTGTCAATGATGTTGGAAAGGAACCATCGGAGAACCTTAAGTTGGAGTGGGTGTTCGGCTACAGAGGAAAGGACTGCAGGAATAACATTCTCGTGTTAGAGTCGGGAGAATTGTGCTACTTTGCAGCCGCAACAGCTGTGATGTTTAACACAGAGACTCAGACTCAACGGTTTTACCAGGAACATACGGACGACATTAAAAGGTGTGTATTTTTCGCTAACCTCCCGCATGTTCTCTGCGGGCTAATATAGCGCTCCTATTTAAAATTCAAAAAATTTGTGTAGTATTATTTCGCAATTTTTCAGCTAGTATTTTTCAGATATTTGCAGTTTTTTACGATATTTAAGCGATATATGCCCGTTGTTTAATTTATTGCTTTGAGGATCGAATGGACGCCCAATTTTCCGAATGGTACCAATTTGTTGAAATCTTGATGGTGTAAAACAGTATTTTTGTTGATATGACAAAAACCGAGAAATTTGGAACTATTTTTGTGAATTTCTTGCCGGTTTTTGCCTTTCTTTAAAATTTTGAAAGTGTGTCTGCCTATTGTATCCTAGCTAATATTGTAATATTAGGGGCCTTCTAACGCTCTCAATTGAATCAAAGAAAGATTTTACGGGCTATTTTAGTATTGAGAATTATTTCGATTTGTCTAATTTTTCAGTTCAGTGGTATTTTGGGACTAATTTTTTCCTTATTTGGTTTTTTTTTATTTCACGAGTGGGTTAAGGAGGACTAGTTTATATCAAAGGGTTTATTATTTGGAAAGGACGACTTTTAGATTGATTCCCGGAACTCTTCTTGCTATGTTTTTTAATAGCCGCACAGCGATAGCTGGGGCTATTATTGGCCTTCTCTTGGTTTTTTACAATTCAAAGAATTTGAATTGTATTGGGGCGCTGTCTTTTTTTTAAGATCTGTTCACACATTTTCATGATTTTTGAAGTCAAATTGGAGTAGTGATTTTGGTCACGCCGAAACAGGAAGTGGAGCGAAAAAGCGAGTGGTTTTGCAGCGTGAAATTTCGCTCTAAATTTAAAGTAGAGTAAGAGAATGGTGTTCGAACAAAAATTCGTTTTCTCGCTAGTGATTTTTTGTTCACATGCGGTAATTTCACTTTGATTTTTACTGGTTTTTTTCGATTTTTTAGATGTGATTTTTTTTCTAAATGGTTTTCCCAATCCATTCATAGTCCGTTCTAGGTCTAGTTTTCTGTTTAGTCAATGAAAATTCTTTGAATTGTACGTCAGGACTTGTCCTATGTTTTTTTATTTCGTCATGATTTTTGTTACAACCATATGACGTCACGGCCACTTTTTGTTCATTCGTTCATGCAATTTCAACTGAATCGCATGTGTGACGTCGTTTTTCGCTCTTAGTGGAGCGAGTTTTTTTGTTCATTTGCGTGATTAAATTTTTGGTCACACTTGACTTACCTCACTCTCAAAAATGACTTCCTCACTTTGAAATTGACTTTTATTTACTTTAATTCAAAGAAATAATGTCAAATGGGTTTGTGTCACTCTAAATGAAGGTTATTTGAGATCAGCTAATAGAGGCAGCAATAACTTATACAGATTTTTAATCGAAATATAACAGATCAGCCTTCAATGAAAAGACGAATTTTTCGGTCTGTCTTTTTTACTGTTTTTTTAGACTGCCGATCTACGAATCTATTGCGGCTATTTTCTGGCAATCTGCCAGCTATGTTTTTAATGATCTGTACACTATTTTGTTGTCATTGAGAAGTCAAATTAGGAAGTGATTTCAGTCAAGTTGGTGTGTTTAAGGGAGCGAAAAAGCGCGTAGTTTACGGTGCAAAAATGTTTAAAACCTCTCTTAAAGTGGATAGAAAGATTGGTGTTTGAAATGTTTTTCGATTTTCGAAAAGAAAATGTTTTTCACGTGAGGCAATTTTCTGTTTTTTTCCTGCTGTTTATTCTGATTTTTGAGCTAATAGTTACAACAAAGAGTCATAAATGTGTTGTTACGATGTAAATTTGTTTTTAATAACCGCCGTCAGCCTCTCAAACGGCTATTATTTAGGCGCTCTCCTCTTTTTACTTCGCTTTACATTTTGATCACGTTTTTCGTTTTACGTAAGTTACGATTTTCACGTTTGATTTCTGACTTACCTCACTCACTGTTTCAACTGAATGGATTCTAGTTCTTTCACGCATTGAATTACGCAATATAGTGATTACATTTAATGTCAAAAGAGCAAAATCAAAAGAAACTGGATAAACCGATAAAGCCCGGTGATTGAGTCATAGTGCATTAGGTTATCAAAGTTCATTAGAACGATTGCTAGCTGATGTTATTATGCAGCTTAATACCCTTCATTTTAGAAGCTGAAGGAGTTATAGGTTTAAAATCTAACTGAAACTGCATCTTGAATTTTTCACCTTGAAAGTACAATTTTTGAAACTTAGGAAAATTTTGTCAATTTCAATCTCTTCTTTTTCTGTTTCAATCCCGATGTGCGTCTAGCGCGTCAACGGCGGCTGTTTTCCGGCAATCTACCGGCTATGTTTTTATGTTTCATTAAAATACAGTTACTGTTTTATTTGAATTAGATACATTTTAGACACTTTTTAGTAGCGATTTATAAAATAGCGGTATTTTTTTAGTTTTTTAGTTTTACACGTTTTGTTGCTTCTTTTTGGATGGTTTTATTCAATTAGTCTCGTTAATCAATTTTCCGTATCTCCCCAATGAGGTGTTTCAGAAGGTGAATTTTTCGGTCTCACTCAGTTTTGCATGTGATTGTTGTCCTTCCGCTTAGTCTAATTAATGACAGATATCACCAACTCTTTAATAAGGCCCAGTTGAAGGTATTCATTGGTTTCTATTCAGATCTATCATTTTAAGATTTTGACACGGCTTTTTTCAACAAAATATCAGTGATATTTTTGACAGTATTTGCAGTTTCTCTGGTTGTCCTTTTTCTTAGCTTCGTTAATGACAACTCCCTCAGGTAGAACTGTTTTTATGGAATGCTTTCATATATAGCGATTTTGACTACTTGTGAATATTTAAAAAAAACTGTTAGTGGTTTTTAGTTTTGCCAGTATTTGTGATTTTGTGTCGCCGCTCACTTAGTATCAATAATGAAAAGTCTTTTTGTCTCTCTAGTGGGGCTTCGTTTATTCTAATTTAAGTTGGCTCTTCATTTGGAACAATTTTTCCTGACTTTGACATAATGTTTTGCGAAGATGGCAGTTATTTGGTTCAATTTTGCATGCTTGTCTTTGTTGTTGTTGTGCTACCTAATCTCAGTAATGACTGGTTTTATATTATAGACTTCCTCATTAACAGAAAAAGAACACAGATACGTTCATGGTCTGAGCTCTAGTTGCTAACAGTTTTACTTCCCTTGAGCCAATTTATTTTTCGTTTACTAGATATATATTTTTTGACCGTATTTCTTAAATTTATTTGGTTTCGAGTCTCTTAGTCCCACTTTTGACAGATCTTATTGTTTCTTCTACATTAGACAAGATTGAATTTAGTTAATGGTTCCAATTTTTAGCTAATGAATTAAATTAAGTCTGTAGCTATTAAATTAAATTGCTCCCAGCCCGTCGTTCGAGAGCAATTCATCAGACGTTAGTCGGTTTACGTTGTTTCATGGCTTGCTAAGTGTAATAAGACAGAATCTTTTTTCCATAGCTCGTTTTGTTAGCTTTGGTCTCGTAGTGATCTCAGATTAAGTAGAAATTAAGCGGTTAATGTGTGACAACGTCATACTATTTTAGAAACGACATTGAAGTTATACTAGATAATTCCAACAGAAGAGCTCGTTGCGACCATTTTTCAGCAATATAGTAACTATAATTATTTTTAATTCTCATACTCACATTTTTACTGTTTTTGTACAGCTGCACTATTTTAACCTCAATTGATCACGGGGCAGCGTTTGATAAAACAATTAATTGGTTGATGCGAGTATCGGTTGTGAAAGTTAGAGATGTTTTAGCATTGCTCTTCATCCGGACAAAGTGACTGTTGCTTCGGGACAAGTCGCGGGTCATGCAGAGACCGAGGGAAAGGTAGTATATTTCATTGCATTTCAACTGCTGAACCTCTCTCTAATTTTTGTACTTTGGACTGAATGTGTTTTTATCAGCTGGAGGTAATTGAGACCAATTTCTGTCTGCGTGTGGTAGTATCGTTCATAATGCAAGACTAAATACCTTTTAGGTTATCCTCGTGTAATTGATTTAAAGTTAAAAATTTAGTTTAATTAACTGACAAACTCTGATAGTATGTACAGTTTATTCTCCTCCTTATTATCACCGAGAATCTTTATAAGCAAATCTAGCATCGGCGTTTTAATTTTGTTATAGCTGCGAAGCTGTAAGCTGAGTGGAGCTATATTGCGGTGCTCTTGGTTTTTTACAATTCAAAGAATTTGAATTGTATTGGTGCGCTGTCTTTTTTTTATGATCTGTTCACGTTTTTTTCGGCTTTTTCACGTCAGTGAGAAGTCAAATTAGACTGGTGATTTTGGTCAAACTGAAATAGTAAAGGGAGCAAAAATGAGTTGGTTTGAGGCGTGACTTTTTTCAAGATACCTTTAAAGTGGAGTGAGAAATTGGTGTTTGAACATTTTGACGGTTTTTGAGATGGATTTTTTTCAGGTGTGTCAATTTGACTTTGTTTTCAGAGTTTCTTCTCCTTCAGTGCTTTTAAGACGGTACATATGTGCCTATTTGTTTTATTCCAATTGTGCTTTTGCTTGAATTCATTAAGGGGCAGCTAAAACTTTTAATGACTGCCACTATTTGCTGTCATAAAATATTATTATAGCTGCGAAGCTGTAAGCTGAGCGAAGCTATATTGCGGTGCTCTTGGTTTTTTTTTGTTTCGTCGTCTGACGCTCTTTTTTCGTTTTACATTTGTTCACACAGCAAAGCTGAAAAAGTCAAATTTTCTGAATGACTTCTTCCTCTCACTAACGGCATTTGCGCGCGTGACGTCATTTCTCACTCGCTTTAGCAAAAAGGTTTTAATTTATTTGCGTGACTAGATTCTGATCATACATGACTTACCTCACTCAATAAAATGACTTTTGCACTTTAAAACTTAAGTTTAATTTGAATTTGTTTAAGGTCAAATGAACTCATATGTGCAGTAAAGGTCCCTAATAAGAGGCTTCTGTGGAATGAATTTTAACAAGCGTTATTAATTTATCGCTGAATGTTTTTTACCTAGTTTTTTGAGCGGCGTCGATTTTTTTTTTCAATTTAGATCTGTATCTGTTTCTATCTCTATTATATGGCACGCAGGTCTATTCTTTCGCAGCCATTCCGGCAATCTGCCGGCTATGTTTGAATTTTTCGATTTTGCCCCCTCATCTGTTGTCTTATCACTTAGTACTATCAATAACAGGTCTAATGGTTTGCTAATGAGGCATAAAAGAACCTAATTACTGGCTCGAGTCAATAGCTAGTGGTTTTCATGACTTTGACACTACTTTATCTCAAAAATTTTGAGTGAATTTTTCAGTTCTGCAAGTATTTTTTGTACTTTTTGATGTCTTATCTTTTAATCTCATTGAGAACAAGTCTCTTATGCTAACAATAGGGGTAAAGTTTTCTGATTTAATCGTTTTTTGTTTAAAGCTAGTGCTTTCTATGACTTGACACTAATTGTTTTTCATAATAATTATCGAATTTTTTTTTTCTCAGTTATGCGAGTTTTTCTTTTCAACTTTGTCGTCTTAATTTAGTCTGATTATGGACAGGTCTCATTGGTTGCTAAAAAGACTTCAATTAAAGCAAGTCATCAGTTTATAGCTATTGCTTTTTTAATTATACGCTTGTTCGTTTTTTTTTTAAATCTTAGTGATTTTTTTTAGTTTTTCTAGTGTTTGTTGTACTTATTGCTGTCTTTTCACTTAATCTCATTGATGACAGTTCTTAACTGTGGTAATTGAGGACTCAAATAGTAGATGTAATTGTATCTTTTAGTAGCTGTTGCGTTCTGTTACTTTTATACTCAGTTTTTTCAAAAAGTTTGATCGACTCTGATTGCGACGTTTGGTTATTTTAGTCTTAATATTTAATATTATTAGGTCTGATCGAGATTTAATGACAGATTCCTAATTAGAAAATGAGGAATATATTTGGCAGTTTGAGTTCGTTGGAGTTGTTTTTGATGTTGATCCTGTCTTTTCAAAAAAATAAAAGTTGAATTTTTGGTCTTGCTTGTTTTTGTTGCTCTGGTGTTGTTTTATTGCTTGGTCTCATTACTAACAGCTCTTTTGACTTTTAAAGCTGAGTTAAGGATTGTCAGGTCATAAATTAATACAATTGTTTGAATTGTACTTCAGGACTTGTCCTGCTATGTTTTTTTGTTTCTTCGTCTGACGTTCTGTTTCGTTTTACGGTTGTTCACACAGCAAAGCTGAATAAGTCAAATTTTCTAAATGACTTCTTCCTGTCACTAACGGCGTTTGCGCACGTGACGCCATTTCTCATTCGCTCTCTCTCTCTCTCTCTCTCTCTCTCTCTCTCTTTCTAGCAAAGGTTATGAGATCATTTGCGTGATAAGATCATACGTGACTTACACCACTCAATGAAATGACTTCTGCACTCAACTTTTAAGTTTAATTTGAATTAGTTTCATGTCAAAGGAACTCATATTTGCAGCAAAGTTCCCTATTATAAGGCTTCTGCGGAATGAATTTAAACTATCTTTTTTAACTTATCGCTGAATGTTTTTTTAGCTAGCTTTTTGAGAGGTGTCGATTTTTTTTAATTTAGATCTGTATGTTTTTATCTCTATTATACGGCACGCAAGTCTCGCAGCTATTCCGGCGATCTGCCGGCTATGTTTTCTGATAATCTTCCTTTATTGTTTTTGATCTTATTTGACTTGAATGACTGAATGAGGTAAATGGCGTTTCTTGTTGTGTTGCAGCCTCACGTGCGAGTGTGGAACTCTACCACTCTGGAGACTATGCATGTGATTGGAGAGGGAGTGTTTGGACGTGGTGTCTGCTGCGTCTCGTTCTCCAAAATGGTGAGATATCATTTAGCAATACCTAGATTAGAATAATTAACAATTGACCATGCAACTGGTGCGTACCAGTAAGGACTGCGTTGTTTAAGCAGATATTATAAAAGAAAATAGATGGAGTTTTGTGCCGTCTTTGTAAGAGTAAACACGGGTCTGGCTGCTTTGCTGCTAGGACAACAAATTGAAAGACAATAGAGCAAAAATCAAAAACAGGGACTGTAGATCCGAAATTTGATTAGTGCAAACTGAATTGTCTGATCAGATTTTAAATTGCGCCAGTGCAAATGGGTAATCATGATCTTTCGTAATAATTAACAGCCTCCCGCAGCCTCGGCTATTATCTAGGCGCTCTCCTTTTTTTACAGATCAAGAGTTCGATTGTTTTGGTTCTCCGTCTCTTTTGACGACTCGAAGAGAGGTATTGATGTTTTAGTTTTTTTTTTTTTAGCTGAAGCACGTTTTTTCATGATAAAACTTAATTTTGACTTCTTTGTTTTCGAACATTGACTTCTGCTATAGAAAGATGAAATTTTTCAAAATTGGACTTTAACAGTAGCTTAGTTTCTAATGTATATTAATTAGGAACCGCTGGTAAAAAGTTTTGATTACGTAACGGTCTCGTGTTTGTGCACTAAAATCAGTTTTTATTATTGGTTTTCTGTTGCTTCAATCCGAATCGGTGTTATGGGAATCAATGGCGGCTACTTGCGCTTTCTAACGGTATTTATTTGTTTATTAGTTAACTGTTTGCATTGGCAAAGTTCAGTTTAATGATTTTGATATTTCGAAGAAGTTGTCTTTTAAAAATATTCTGTAAAAGTTTATTGATTATGAATTCGTTTTTTGTTTAACGTAATGAGTTCTAATATGTAGGATTTGAAATAGGCATATGTTATTGTATTGGCCTTGCGACGTGAAGCTTAGTCTCATTAATGAGAGTTCTCATTGGTTGCTAATGAAGCTGAAAGGAATCTTGTTAGTGTGTTAAGTTCCGAACTTTGCTTTTTACTATTTCAATATTATTAGTTAAAAATTTGTTGTTTTGTAGTTATTTTTTTCACGTTTTTTTCTATAATGGTGGCCTTCTTATTTTTTTAAAGCTCAGTAATGGAATCTAGGTGATGCTTTTAGCTGATAGCTAATGATCTCTCTGACCTTGACTCTATTTTTTCATACAAATTTAATCAACTTTTACTGTGCTCGTTTTCGTTCTTGTTGTTGGCTGGCCGCTTAACCTCAATAATAGAAGCCCTCATCGGCCTTCTAATGTAGTTTAATTTCTTGAATTTGTCGTCCGCAGTTTTCAGCAAATACACTTCCTTTAAAAGGGTTTAGAAAGTTTTTCAATCTTGCCTTCAGTTGTTATTTTTGTCGATTTTTCACTGAATGGAATCAATACTTTCTATGGCTACTGCAAATAATGAGTTTTATTTTTTTTCTTAACCTGGGCGCAATTATTGTTCAAATAGATTTCGATATTTGTCAAATTTTTCAACTTGCTATTTTGCAACTTGTTTCTCCTGGCTTTCGGCAAAGTTGCTGTATGCATTTTAAGTACGCGTATTATCAATGGTTATCTAAAGTTTCTCATTGTTTTTGATTATTTGGACAATACAACCTTTCGGCAGAAACGGTTTTTACAAATGATTTTTAGATTGTTTGTTTTTATTAGCCGCAAAGCGATGCTGGGGCGATTATTTTCCTTCTTCTTTTTTGCAATTCAAAGAATTTGACTTATTTTGGGGCGCTGTCTTTTTTAAGATCTGTTCACACATTTTCATTCCTTAGCGGCCCAGGGAATGGCTATGAATTTATCTCAACAGACCAAATTACTGCGATTGAAGTCCATGTTGTTCATTCGCGTAAAAAGGTTTTGGTCACTCGTTACTTAATCTCACTCTCAAAAATGACTTCCTCAAAAATACCGGAAGTTAGTTGAAAAGTTTTTTGGAGTGAACTTACGCTTCTGACCCCAAGAAAATGTCTTGCTGCAATAGTTGGAAATTGTATTGGCCTTTTTATTTTTAATACAATTTGTTTGAAAATAATGTCAAAATTATCGTTGACATCGTTTTTGTGCATTCATCTATGCCTTTTTTTCAGTTGAATCTTTCGGAACATTTTTGCGGGAAGTCTTCAAAATTTGGGTTTTTGCTGAAAGCCATCGTTTTTGAATTTTTTTATGGACAAACTTTTACACTTCGATTTTCGGACATCTGTCGAATTGGGGTTCTTATTTTTGTCAAGCCGAAATTTTTTGTTCATATATTTTTTCTTATTTTTTGCAGTTCATATATGCAGCTCTTCGTTCAAATGTCTGTAGCGTTATCTTTTGCTTCTATTTGATCGTGATCAATGGAGTGAATAATTGTTTAGTCGCATCTGATTTGACTCACTTTTAAAGTTCTTCATTTTTAATTGCTCTCAAACGAATTTTGTAGCAATTATATTAGTCATGTCGGTCTTTTTTTTTATGCGATTTTTCTCTTGACCGATTTTTCGCCTGACGCATTTGACTTTTCGTCCTTAAAAAGGGGATAAACAGGTAGCGCCCAGCGGCAATTAAGAGCTCCTAGAGGCTTTCAGCTCTGTTTTAGCTCAAACTGTTTTGGAGACTTAAACTTATGGTGTGACGGGCGGTTCTTAGAGGTTGAAGACACCCCCACTATTGCCCCCCCACCACGTTGTTGCCCCCACCCCGCCTTTCCAATCAGCCCCCGGTGTGCACCCCCCCCCCCCCCCTCCCCCATCGGCTACTGACGAACAACCGGTCGCTAAAACCCCGCAATTTTATATTAATTTTTACAATTTTTTTTCAAGTTTTTTGAAAATGTTTGTCATTTTTTGAGATTTTTAGGTCCTAGGTGTCAAGGAACCACCTCTAGAGTTTTATAGAACGTTACTGCATAATTTCTAGTGGTAGTGGAATGTCTTCTGCCAATTTTTATCTTTTTAAGATCACGAAATTTAGCATTTCCTTGACAAAACGTGCAATTTTTTTTGACATTCATTTCTCATTATTCACGTCTTTCCAGACGCAGGGGCTGGAAAACGTTCTTAAGGATTTAATAATAAGCTACTGAAGAATTTTTTTTGCCATGGATTAGTTTTCAATTTTCGAATATGACAAATGTTAGCCTTTTTTAAAAGAACTTACATTTTTAGGTTTTTAAAATTTTTGTAGTTTTTCGGTTTCGCCAGCCTCAAGGGCCGAGGAACCTCCTCTAAGGTTTGAAAATAGGTTACTGTATATTTTACAATTGTAATGGAATGCTTTTTAAGATTTCAACACCTCGAATTTTAGCATATTTATTTTAACAAAGTTGGCTATTTTTACAATTTTTTGATTTTTATTGTCTTTATTCAGGTTTTTCAGCCTAAGAGAAAATCTCCGTTAGGGTTTGATAATAAACTACTGGAAAAGCTTTTTTGTTCATGGATTAGTTTTCAAATTTTTTAACAATTTTTAGCAGTTTTTTATGCAACTTGCAATTTTTTGAAATTGTTTGTCATTTCTTAGGTTTGTCCAGCCTCAAGAGCCACATAACTTCCTAAGGTTTGATAATAGATTGGCAAAAAGTTTTTACCGTCCTTTTTACAGTTCAAGAGTTCGATTGTTTTGGTTCTCCGTCTCTTTTGACGACTCGAAGAGAGGTATTGATGTTTTTTTTTTTAGCTGAAGCACGTTTTTTCATGATAAAACTTAATTTTGACTTCTTTGTTTTCGAACATTGACTTCTGCTATAGAAAGTTGAAATTTTTCAAAATTGGACTTTAACAGTAGCTTAGTTTCTAATGTATATTAATTAGGAACCGCTGGTAAGAAGTTTTGATTACGTAACGGTCTCGTGTTTGTGCACTAAAATCAGTTTTTATTATTGGTTTTCTGTTGCTTCAATCCGAATCGGTGTTATGGGAATCAATGGCGGCTACTTGCGCTTTCTGGCGGGTATTTATTTGTTTATCAGTTAAATGTTTGCTTTGGCAAAGTTCAGTTTAATGATTTAGATATTTCGAAGAAGTTGTCTTTTGAAAATATTCTGTAAAAGTTTATTGATTATGAATTCGTTTTTTGTTTAACGTAATGAGTTCTAATATGTAGGATTTGAAATAGGCATATGTTATTGTATTGGCCTTGCGACGTGAAGCTTAGTCTCATTAATGAGAGTTCTCATTGGTTGCTAATGAAGCTGAAAGGAATCTTGTTAGTGTGTTAAGTTCCGAACTTTGCTTTTTACTATTTCAATATTATTAGTTAAAAATTTGTTGTTTTGTAGTTATTTTTTTCACGTTTTTTTCTATAATGGTGGCCTTCTTATTTTTTTAAAGCTCAGTAATGGAATCTAAGTGATGCTTTTAGCTGATAGCCAATGATCTCTCTGACCTTGACTCAATTTTTTCAAGTTTTACTCTGCTCGTTTTCGTTCTTGTTGTTGGCTGGCCGCTTAACCTCAATAATAGAAGCCCTCATCGGCCTTCTAATGTAGTTGAATTTCTTGAATTAGTCGTCCGCAATTTTCTGCAAATACACTTCATTTTAAAGGGTTTAGAAACTTTTTCAATCTTGCCTTCAGTTGTTATTTTTGTCGATTTTCACTGAATGGAATCAATACTTACTATGGCTACTGCAAATAGTGAGTTTTATTATTTTTTGTCATAACCTGGGCGCAATTATTGTTCAAATAGATTTGGATGTTTGTCAAATTTTTCATCTTGCTACTTTGCAACTTGCTTCTCCTCGTTTTCGGCAAAGTTGCTGTATGCATTATAAGTACGCGTATTATCAATGGTTATCTAAAGTTTCTCATTGTTTTTGATTATTTGGACAATACAACTATTCGGCAGAAACGGTTTTCACAAATGATTTTTAGATTGTTTGTTTTTATCAGCCGCAAAGCGATGCTGGGGCGATTATTGTACCTCTGTTTTTTGCAATTCAAAGAATTTGACTTATTTTGGGGTGCTGTCTTAAGATCTTTTCACACATTTTCATTCCTTAGCGGCCCAGGGAATGGCTGAATTTTTCTCAACAGACCAAATTACTGCGATTGAAGTCCATTTTGATCATTCGCGTAAAAAGGTTTTGGTCACTCGTTACTTAATCTCACTCTCAAAAATGACTTCCTCAAAAATACCGGAAGTTAGTTGAAAAGTT
This sequence comes from Convolutriloba macropyga, assembly GCF_964194025.1. NCBI lineage: Eukaryota > Metazoa > Xenacoelomorpha > Acoela > Convolutidae > Convolutriloba > Convolutriloba macropyga. The sequence goes on along the minus strand of NC_134469.1, from coordinate 79,667,964 downwards.
TTTTGGAGTGAACTTACGCTTCTGACCCCAAGAAAATGTCTTGCTGCAATAGTTGGAAATTGTATTGGCCTTTTTATTTTTAATACAATTTGTTTGAAAATAATGTCAAAATTATCGTTGACATCGTTTTTGTGCATTCATCTATGCCTTTTTTTCAGTTGAATCTTTCGGAACATTTTTGCGGGAAGTCTTCAAAATTTGGGTTTTTGCTGAAAGCCATCGTTTTTGAATTTTTTTATGGACAAACTTTTACACTTCGATTTTCGGACATCTGTTGAATTAGGGTTCTTATTTTTGTCAAGCCGAAATTATTTGTTCATATGTTTTTAGTTCTTATTTTTTGCAGTTCATATAGGCAGCTCTTCGTTCAAATGTCTGTAGCGTTATCTTTTGCTTCTTTTTGATCGTGATCAATGGAATAAATAATTGTCTGGTCGCATCTGATTTGACTTACTTTTAAACTTCTTCATTTTTAATTGCTCTCAAGCGAAGTTTGTAGCAATTTTATTAGTCATGTCGGTCTTTTTTTATGCGACTTTTTGCTTGACCGATTTTTGGTCTGACGCTTTTGACTTTTCGTCCTCAAAAACGGGATAAACAGGTAGCGCCCAGCGGGAATTCAGAGCTCTTAGAGCCTTTCAGCTCTGTTTCAGCTCAAACTGTTTTGGAGACTTAAACTTATGGTGTGACGGGCGGTTCTTAGAGGTTGAAGACACCCCCACAGTTGACCACCCTCCCACTATTGCCCCCCACCACGTTATTGCCCCCACCCCACTGTTGCCCACCCCCGCCTTTCGCATCAGCCCCGGTGTGCCCCCCCTCCCCCGCGGCTACAGACGAACAACCGATCGCTAAAAACCCGCAATTTTATATTAATTTTCAATTTTTTTCAAGTTTTTTGAAAATGTTTGTCATTTTTTGAGTTTTTAGGTCCTAGGTGTCAAGCAACCTCCTCTAGTTTTATAGAAGGTTACTGCATAGTTTCTAGTGGTAGTGGAATGGTTTCTGCCATTTTTTAACTTTTTAAGATTACGAAATTCAGCATTTTCTTGACAAAACGTGCAAATTTTTTTTTGACATTCAGTTTTCATTATTCACGTCTTTCCAGACGCAGGGGCTGGAAAACGTCCTTAAGGATTTGATAATAAGTTACAGATGAATTTTTTTTGCAATGGATTAGTTTTCAATTTTTGAATATGATAAATGTTAGCCTTTTTTTATTTTGCATTTAAGTTTTTGAAAATTTTTGTCAGTTTTTCGGTTTCGGCAGCCTAGAGGGCCGAGGAACCTCCTCTAAGGTTTGAAAATAGGTTACTGTATATTTTACAATTGTAATGGAATGCTTTTCAAGATTTCAACACCTCGAATTTTAGCGTATTTGTTTTTACTGTCTTTATTCAGGTTATTGTCTTTATTCAGTTTTTTTTTCAGAAAATCTCCGTTAGGGTTTGATAATAAACTACTGGAAAAACTTTTTTGGTCATGGATTAGTTTTCAACTTTAAAACAATTTTTAGCCGTTTTTTATGCAACTTGCAATTTTTTGAAATTGTTTGTCATTTCTTAGGTTTGTCCAGCCTCAAGAGCCACATAACTTCCTAAGGTTTGATAATAGATTGGCCAAAAGTTTCTACCGTCCATGGGATGGTTTTCAACACTTAAACATCACAAATTTTAGCAATTTTTTTAAAATAAAACTCGCATTTTTTTTCAGTTTTTTTGACATTTATTGTCATTACTCAAATTTGTCCTCACCCAAGGGCCAGAAAACCTCCTTGAGTGTTTGATTATAAATTAATAAAGAATTTTTATTGGCCATGAATAGTTTTCAACATTTTAACATATAAGTTTAAGCAATTTTTTGATAAAACTTTCTCCAGCCTCAAGAGCCAAGCAACCTCCTATTGGGTTTCGTTATAGGTCATTTCATAGCTTCTATATGTAATGGGATGTTTTTCAAAATTTAAATTTCAGCAATTTCTAGAAAATATTTGCAAATTTATTTAAGTTTTTTGAATCTTTGAGTTTTTATTTTTTCTGGCATAAGGGTCCTAGGGATCTTCTCCAAGGCTTGATAATAAGCTGGCGCATAGTTTTTAGAACTAACGGAATGGGTATCAATTTTTTAATGACTCCAGCTTTAGCAGTTTATTGATAAAATTTATTTTTTTTTCAAATTTTCAGAAAATTATTATCATGTTTCCAGTATATGATTCTTTATGAGCCAGTGAAACTATTTAAAGCTTGAAGTAGGGATAATGAATAGTTTATTGAGACAATGATTTGGTTTTGATGATTTTAACATCTTGAATTTTAGGAACATTTTGTTAAAATTTGCGACTGTTTTCAAAACTTTTGACTTTTTTACCTTTTCCGAGTTTAACGATCATTACTGGCCAACGAGGCTTTTCAAGTCTTGCAGATAGGTTACTTGACATAACTCCAGAGACATAAAATAGTTTTGAACGTTTTCACTGCAAAATCTGAGAGCTTTTAAAAAGCTTTCAATATTTTGCAAATTTTTAAAATATCAGTTATTTGATTTATTTACTAACAAGGCTAGAAAACTAAAAGTTGCATACTCGAATCAAGCTAGTAGTCTAATGTAGTTTAATTTCTTGACTTAGTCGTCCGCAGTTTTCTGCAAATACACTTCATTTTAAAGGGTTTAGAAAGTTTTTCAATCTTGCCTTCAGTTGTTATTTTTGTCGATTTTCACTGAATGGAATCAATACTTACTATGGCTACTGCAAATAGTGAGTTTTATTATTTTTTGTCATAACCTGGGCGCAATTATTGCTCAAATAGATTTGGATGTTTGTCAAATTTTTCATCTTGCTATTCTGCAACTTGTTTCTCCTTGTTTTCGGCAAAGTTGCTGTATGCATTATAAGTACGCGTATTATCAATGGTTATCTAAAGTTTCTCATTGTTTTTGATTATTTGGACAATACAACTATTCGGCAGAAACGGTTTTCACAAATGATTTTTAGATTGTTTGTTTTTATTAGCCGCAAAGCGATGCTGGGGCGATTATTGTCACTCTGTTTTTTGCAATTCAAAGAATTTGACTTATTTTGGGGTGCTGTCTTAAGATCTGTTCACACATTTTCATTCCTTAGCGGCCCAGGGAATGGCTGAATTTTTCTCAACAGACCAAATTACTGCGATTGAAGTCCATTTTGTTCATTCGCGTAAAAAGGTTTTGGCCAATCGTTACTTAATCTCACTCTCAAAAATGACTTCCTCAAAAATACCGGAAGTTAGTTGAAAAGTTTTTTGGAGTGAACTTACGCTTCTGACCCCAAGAAAATGTCTTGCTGCAATATTTGGAGATTGTATTGGCCTTTTTATTTTTAATACAATTTGTTTGAAAATAATGTCAAAATTATCGTTGACATCGTTTTTGTGCACTCATCTATGCCTTTTTTCAGTTGAATCTTTCGGAACATTTTTGCGGGAAGTCTTCAAAGTTTGGGTTTTTGCTGAAAGCCATCGTTTTTGAAGTTTTTTACGGACAAAATTTTACACTTCGATTTTCGGACATCTGTTGAATTAGGGTTCTTATTTTTGTCAAGCCGAAATTTTTTGTTCATATATTTTTAGTTCTTATTTTTTGCAGTTCATATAGGCAGCTCTTCGTTCAAATGTCTGTAGCGTTATCTTTTGCTTCTATTTGATCGTGATCAATGGAATAAATAATTGTCTGGTCGCATCTGATTTGACTCACTTTTAAACTTCTTCATTTTTAATTGCTCTCAAACGAAGTTTGTAGCAATTTTATTAGTCATGTCGGTCTTTTTTATGCGACTTTTTGCTTGACCGATTTTTGGTCTGACGCTTTTGACTTTTCGTCCTCAAAAACGGGATAAACAGGTAGCGCCCAGCGGGAATTCAGAGTTCTTAGAGCCTTTCAGCTCTGTTTCAGCTCAAACTGTTTTGGAGACTTAAACTTATGGTGTGACGGGCGGTTCTTAGAGGTTGAAGACACCCCCACTGTTGACCCCCCTCCCACTATTGCCCCCCACCACGTTGTTGCCCCCGCCCCACTGTTGCCCACCCCCGCCTTTCCCATCAGCCCCGGTGTGCCCCCCCCCCCCCCGCGGCTACTGACGAACAACCGATCGCTAAAAACCCGCAATTTTATATTAATTTTCACAATTTTTTTTCAAGTTTTTTGAAAATCTTTGTCATTTTTTGAGTTTTTAGGTCCTAGGTGTCAAGCAACCTCATCTAGAGTTTTATAGAAGGTTACTGCATAGTTTCTAGTGGTAGTGGAATGGTTTCTGCCATTTTTTAACTTTTTAAGATCACGAAATTCAGCATTTTCTTGACAAAACGTGCAAATTTTTTTTTGACATTCAGTTTTCATTATTCACGTCTTTCCAGACGCTGGGGCTGGAAAACGTCCTTGAGGATTTGATAATAAGTTACTGATGAATTTTTTTTTGCCATGGAATAGTTTTCAATTTTTGAATATGATAAATGTTAGCCTTTTTTTAAAAAATTTGCATTTTTAAGTTTTTGAAAATTTTTGTCAGTTTTTCGGTTTCGGCAGCCTAGACGGCCGAGGAACCTCCTCTAAGGTTTGAAAATAGGTTACTGTATATTTTACAATTGTAATGGAATGCTTTTCAAGATTTCAACACCTCGAATTTTAGCGTATTTATTTTTACAAAGTTTGCTATTTTACAATTTTTTGATGTTTATTGTCTTTATTCAGGTTTTTTTTCAGAAAATCTCCGTTAGGGTTTGATAATAAACTACTGGAAAAACTTTTTTGGTCATGGATTAGTTTTCAACTTTAAAACAATTTTTAGCCGTTTTTTATGCAACTTGCAATTTTTTGGAATTATTTGTCATTTCTTAGGTTTGTCCAGCCTCAAGAGCCACATAACCTCCTCTAAGGTTTGATAATAGATTGGCCGAAAGTTTCTACCGTCCATGGGATGGTTTCCAACACTTAAACATCACAAATTTTAGCAATTTTTTTTGAAATAAAACTGGCATTTTTTTCAGTTTTTTTGACATTTATTGTCATTACTCAAGTTTGTCCTCACCCAAGGGCCAGAAAACCTCCTTGAGTGTTTGATTATAAATTAATAAAGAATTTTTATTGGCCATGAATAGTTTTCAACATTTTAACATATAAGTTTAAGCAATTTTTTGATAAAACTTTCTCCAGCCTCAAGAGCCAAGCAACCTCCTATTGGGTTTCGTTATAGGTCATTTCATAGCTTCTATATGTAATGGGATGTTTTTCAAAATTTTAATTTCAGCAATTTCTAGAAAATATTTGCAAATTTATTTAAGTTTTTTGAATCTTTGAGTTTTTATTTTTTCTGGCATAAGGGTCCTAGGGATCTTCTCCAAGGCTTGATAATAAGCTGGCGCATAGTTTTTAGAACTAACGGAATGGGTATCAATTTTTTAATGACTCCAGCTTTAGCAGTTTATTGATAAAATTTATTTTTTTTTCAAATTTTCAGAAAATTATTATCATGTTTCCAGTATATGATTCTTTATGAGCCAGTGAAACTATTTAAAGCTTGAAGTAGGGATAATGAATAGTTTATTGAGACAATGATTTGGTTTTGATGATTTTAACATCTTGAATTTTAGGAACATTTTGTTAAAATTTGCGACTGTTTTCAAAACTTTTGACTTTTTTACCTTTTCCGAGTTTAACGATCATTACTGGCCAACGAGGCTTTTCAAGTCTTGCAGATAGGTTACTTGACATAACTCCAGAGACATAAAATAGTTTTGAACATTTTCACTGCAAAATCTGAGAGCTTTTAAAAAGCTTTCAATATTTTGCAAATTTTTAAAATATCAGTTATTTGATTTATTTACTAACAAGGCTAGAAAACTAAAAGTTGCATACTCGAATCAAGCTAGAGCTAGCCTCACTGAACTGTGGCTAGCTACTGACAAAGACAACCACTCGCCGGTCGTTTGAGAGCAATTCGCCCGACGTTAGTCGGTGATGTTTCTTTATTCTAATAGGTTTTAGCGGTGTACTTACACCTGTGTTTTATACATTGCAAGTCTATTGCAGCTCATTTATAGTGTTTTGTCAATGAATTTTTTAGTCCAATACGAATGTCAGGCTAACGTATCTTTTTTTTCTACGCCAACTTTGTCACCGATTGACCAGAGGTTCTGATTGTTGCTTTGTTTTTTAGGATGGGGGTGAGTTATTGTGTGCGGTGGACGAGTCTAATGAGCACGTGGTGTCTGTGTGGGAGTGGAAGAGTGAAAAGAAAATAACTGAGCAGAAGGGATCCCAGGATCCTGTCAGTTCGATGGAATGGCACCCCAGACGCCCTGGAACTCTGGTCATGTGTGGCAAAAGTGCGGTCGTGTTCTGGACATTCGCTGAGGATAGGCTGAATAAGAAGTCTGGTCTATTCGAGAAACACGACAAGCCCAAATTTGTGACATGCTCTGCGTTTGCCGAGAATGATCACGTGATCACCGGGGATTCAAATGGGAATATATTCGCGTGGAGTGTTGGTAAATATATTTGGCATTCAACCTAAAAACTGAAATTTATAATACACTATTACAGACCTGTGCATTTGGCCTTGCCTTAGCGGCCGTTGGGACTTGATACTAGTTTACCAAAATCGAACAAATAATCACGACCGAAGTTCAATGTCAACTTATTGTGGGTCTATTAATAGCCGCCGGCATCTTCCCATCCGGCTATTATTACGCTCCTAATTTTTGCGACGCAGAGAGCTGTGATTATGATTCAATTGTTTAATCGGCGACTTCTCATGCTTTGTCAATCTGCTGAACGAAAGTCAAAACCACAGAGAACTTTTAGAATTTTTTTCATACAACGTTCTGAGGGAGAGTGAGAAAAGCAGGTTAGAAAAGTTTTGCTGAGCAAGCGAATTCTGTTTTGAATCACTTGCAACATTGCAGAAATTTTTTTATAGCTGCGAAGCTGTAAGCTGAGCGAAGCTATATTGCGGTGCTCTTGGTTTTTTTTGTTTCGTCGTCTGACGCTCTTTTTTCGTTTTACATTTGTTCACACAGCAAAGCTGAAAAAGTCAAATTTTCTGAATGACTTCTTCCTCTCACTAACGGCATTTGCGCGCGTGACGTCATTTCTTACTCGCTTTAGCGAAAGTTTTTAGGTTATTTGCGTGATTAGATTATGATCATACGTGACTTACCTCAGTCAATAAAATGACTTTTGCACTTTAAAACTTAAGTTTAGTTTGAATTTGTTTAAGGTCAAAGGAACTCATTTGTGCAGTTAAGGTCCCTAATAAGAGGCTTCTGCGGAATGAATTTTAACAAGCTTTATTAATTTATCGCTGAATGTTTTTTACTTAGTTTTTTGAGCGGCGTCGATTTTTTTTTTTCAATTTAGATCTGTTTCTATCTCTATTATATGGCACGCAGGCCTATTCTTTCGCAGCTATTCCGGCAATCTGCCGGCTATGTTTTTAGTTTTAATCAAACTTTTTCAGCCCAAGCCGTTTCCTCTCAAATTTTTCTAGCAACTAATTGTTCGCATTAGCCTCGAGCTATTTAAGTGAAGTTTTGAGCTATTTGTTATTAAATTGCAAATACGTTTTTGTTATTTGTTATTAAATTGAAAAAGGGCCATGTACACCATCACGAATTTTTGCATATTTTTTTAAAAACTTGCAGTTTTTCAATTTTTGATATTTATTGTTATTATTTAGGTGTTTTCAGACTCAGGGGTCAGAAAACCTCCGTAAGGTTTTGTTATTTGGCCATGTTAATTGGTAATTTTCAATTTTTAAAAGATTTTAATATAAGTTTCTAGATGTAAGGGAATGTTTTTCAAGATTTATATCACAAATTTAAGCAATTTTTTTAAAAATGTGTTTGCAATTTCATAAGTTTTTTGGATATTTTTGATTATTTTTTGCACCACTGGCCCTTTATTGATAATAAGCTGCTGCATAGTCTCTAGAGTTAATGGAATGGTTATCAATTTTTTGACGACTCGAGTTTTTGCAATTTTTGAGAAAATTAAATTTTTTTTCCAGTTTTCAAAAAATTATGATCATTTATGGAATGATCATTTATGGAATAAAAGTTTATGGATCTTTGAGCCGGTGAAACTATTTAGGACTTGTAATGGGCATACTGGATAGTCTCTTGAGACAATGAAATCGTTCTGAAGATATCAATATAACGAATTTTAGCAACATGGAGTAGAACTTATTTTTTACTGAGTTTAACGATCATTACTGGCCAACGAAAGGGTTAGATGACAGAATTCCAGGGACAAAATTTGGTTTTGAGACAAGGTTTTTGTTTTTTGTTCGAAATGATTTAAATGCATCCGTGAGTCGAATCTCATCGTGAAAAATTTTCCTAAATGTATATATCTATCTATATATATATATATATATATATATATATATATATATATATATATATATATATATATTAGATATATCAGTTGGGGTTTCTTTTCCTTTTTTTCTTGTTCACGTTTTATCTATCGCTAACTCTCTCTCTCTCTCTCTCTCTCCCCTTTCTCTCTCTCTCTCTTTCGCTCATTGTCTTCTCTCTTCTCACTCTCTCCCTTTTCTCTCTCTCTCTCTTCTCTATCTCTCCTCTCTTTCTCTCTCTCTCTCTCCTCTCTCTCTCTCTCTCTCTCTCTCTCTCTCTCTCCCTTCTCTCTCTCTCTCTCTCCTCTCTCTCTCGCTCAAAAGGTTGACCCCCATTTTCTACCCCGCCCCCTCCCAATCCACACCTCGAGACTGTTTAGTATTAATTCGAGACTGTTTAGTATTTAATCATTTCAAAAGTGCGGCAAATTTGAGTTCGTTTATCAATTTAAATCTGGTGGATAATTAGCTCTATGACATCAACCTAAGGCCCTGAGTGGTATTAGACCCCGGCCTTGACTTAACTAAGGCCCACAATCGGACCCCTCTTGTCGTCTGAGAGCAATTTGGCTAAGGGTAGTCGGTTGTTATGTTATGTTATGTTGTTTTTGTTTAAGGAAATTGGTTGAGTTATTTATTTTCAACTCTCCTTGCCAATTTCTGTTGTTTTTATTGCTTCAAACAAAGTTTGTGGTAACTAATTGCTCTCAAACGAAGTTTGTAGCAATTATGTTATCCCTGTTGGTCTTTTTTAAGGGATTTTTTGCTTGACCAATTTTTCGTTTGATCCATTTGACTTTTTGTTCTCATAAACGGAATAAACAGATAGTGCTCAGCGGGCACTGAGTTCTCTTTGGCATTTCAGCTCACTACTCTCCAAATATCTGATTCACAGAAAGTGTTTTGAAGACTTATACTAATGGTGTGCAGGGCGGTTCTTAGAGGTTGACCCCCATTTTCTACCCCGCCCCCTCCCAATCCCCACCCTGCCCTTCGTTGAGGTCGTAATGAGCCAAAGACCACCTCCCACCGTTGCGCCCTACTGTGGTCCCCACAGCCCCCCGCCCCCTTCGTACAGCCCCCCGCGCCGCTGCTTCAATTAGGCTGAAGCTAGACTCACTTAACCGTGGCTAGCGGCTGACGAAGCCAACAGCTCGCCGGTCGTTGGAGAGCAATTCGTCCGACGTTAGACGGTTATGTTTGGTTTTAGTCGAATTAGTTTAATGTCAGAGGAAATGAAATTTATAATGAAGATCTCCAAAAAAGCTTATGCTGTGGGAACTCTAACAAAACTTAATATTTCATGGCTGATTGTTTCTACTTAGTTTTTTGTGCGGCGTCGATAACTTCAAAATATATCTATCTATTTCTATCTCGTTTGTGCCATTTTGAATGCGTTTTCAGCAGTTTTTCTGTTGTTTTAAATTCCTACACGCTAAAGAGTTTTGATGTGGCATTTAGTCTCTATGTTAATTTAAGTAACCGCCTCGTTTGATGGGAACCATTCTTTTATTGCTGTCAAACAAAGTTTGATGCAATTATTTTAGTCCTACTTTCTTATAATTTTTCGCCGGCGCCGTTTTCTCGTATAACACTTTGACTTATCGAGCGACTTTTAGCACGGATGACTTGATTTATAGCGTGATCGAAGTCGCTCGCATTCAGAACTTAAGCCGCTAACTTAATTCGACTGTTTAGTATTTACTCAAATCAAAAGTGCGACAAAATTGAGTTCATTTATCTATTTAAATCTGGTCAATAATTAGCTCTAATAACATCAACCTAAGGCCCTGAGTGGTATTAGACCCCCGCCTTGACTTAACTAAGGCCCACAATCGGACTCCTCTTGTGGTCTGAGAGCAATTTGGCTAACGGTAGTCGGTTGTCATGTTATGTTGTTTGTTATTTATTGATTATCAAACGAAGTTAGTAGCAATTATATTAGTCCTGTTGGTGAGCGAAAAATCGCATTAAAAAAGACCAACAGGACTAATGTAATTGCTACAAATTTTGTTTTAGAGCAATTAATTACCACAAACTGTGTTTCAGAGCAATAAAAACAACATAAATTGACAAGGAGAGTTCGAAATTAAATAACTCAATCAGTTTTCTTCAATCAATTAATCAGTACTTCAATCAATTTTTCATCAATTTTTTTGCTCACCTTTCGCTCGTTTAATTAAGCTAAAGCTCGCCGTTCGTTGGAGAGCAATTCGCCCGGCGTTAGTCGGTTATGTTTATATTAGTCCTTTTTTCTTCTCAATGGAGTTTTTTGCTCGACCAATTTTCTGACCGTTAAACCTGTCCTCAAAAACGTGGTAACCGATAAAGCTCAGAGGTCAAAAAGTTGGTGAGAATTTCTTCGTAGAGCCTTATGTTTTACTGGTGTCTGGCGATTTACCGAAACTGTCGAGGAGACAAACTCTTGTTGTGAACGTAGTTACCAGAGAAGCTGCGTGTCTTCAAAATGATTTTAAGCTTACAGAGTAACCTGTTGCATATTTTAGACGCCACAAAGAAACATCCCATATATTTTGAGGTACCTTTGAATCGCTATTTCTGCTGTCGACTTTGTTAAATGTGTATAGCAAAAGGATGTAAACGGGCATTTTCTTTACAGGGAATCAAAATAAATGAAAAAATTTTGTAGACATAAATTCATGGTTTGAGGGGAGGTTTTTACAGCCCTATATCTCCCTCTCAACTGACAACACTCCTACATTCCGCCTCTTATAGCTCATTCCACCTCTAACCCCGCACGCCAACCAAACTACGCTTACACAACCCTCCTCCCCCGTCCTCTCTTCCCCCCTTAATAAAGCTTTAGCTAGCCCCTCTAAGCTGCAGCGAGCTGCCGGCGATTCGTCCAGTACTCCAAACCCAACATCTCCATCGCTTACCCCCTCCCCCGCCACCACCAACCAGTACACTTAATGCTATTATACTCGCCAGCGGTTCATTGAGAGATTGGTCTGTTGTTAATCGATTGTTTAAATGTTCTGGATTTTTAGAAAATAATAAAATCACAAAATTTTTGAAATTAAAGATGGTCTCAAGTTAAATGGTCAGTTAACATTACTATTTTGCGAACTGTATTTTTTGTTTTCAGATGACAACAAAATCAAAAATGCAATTGAGGGTGCACATGATGGACCGATATTTGCAATGTGTGCGGTTGCAAATAACAGCATAATTTCTGGAGGTGCCAAAGACTTGACAGTCTCTCTATTCGAGATGGAAAACTTCTCGAAAGTGCGAGATTTGACTACGTTACCCGACAACATTGGTGGAGTTAGACAATTGGTTACGTCAGCTGATGGCGAAAAAGTTTTCTTAGGGACAACTAGAAATTGCATTCTGGAGGGACCCTTCACTTCCGAACAGCCTCAGGAATTCAAGTCTCTCATGAGCGGCCATTTTGAGCAGCTTTGGGGAGCAGCCATACATCCAACAGAGCCCAAATTCCTTACATGTGGACAAGACAAACTGGTTGTTTTGTGGAGTACTGAGACTAAACAGCCTCTGTGGACTAAGTTGGTGGACTACCCTCTTCAGTCTGTGGCTTTCCACCCAACTGAGAATGTGGCTGCGTTTGGAACTAGTGAGGGCAAGTGGTTCGCTATGGATTTGGAGACTCAGGAGGTCCTAACTCTTCACTCAGATCCAAAGGAGCAGAACGACTGCATTGCATACTCTCCGGGTACGAGAATGCTGAGGTCTAGTTTTTTTACCGTATTCGGAAGTGATCAGTAGTATAAAAAGTTGACTAGAACCTCAACGGGGGCAGGGTACACTATGTATTAAGATAGGGAATGCAGAAATTGTCCCCCTAGGGGGACACTTGGGGGACATTTACAGGAATTCAAGGTGACCAAATTGATTTGAAATTGCTATAGCCTATCTTAAAACATGGGGGTGGGGGGGCAGCTCCGTCCCTCTATATACTACTCTGATCATCGGGAGTGAAATGGTTAATATCTAAAATGAAACATAGCTCGTTCGACTAGAATCATTATGCACCGAAACTGCCGGGGAGACTAATTCATGTTGTAAAAGGCAATTTTTGGTTGTTTGGATACACCTCCCACTTTTGCCCCTCCGCCCTTGTTCCGATCCCCCTCACCTAAACTTAAGCTAGTGACTACCAAAGCCAACTCTTCGTCAATCGTTTGAGATCAATTCCTCTAACGTTAGTCGTTTATGCTCGGTTAAATTTAGTGTGCAGTTAGTCGCATTCTCATGAAAATGGCATTTTCGGCTTCACGGGATTTTTTAGCTTGCCAGTTGACTTTTTCAGGCTTTTTCATTTTGTTTGATTTTTATGTTTTCAGATGCATCAATGCTGGCAGTTGGTAGTCATGACAACGGATTGTACATCTACCGAGTGGGGGAGGGTGGCCGGAAGTACAGCAAAATGGGCAAGTGTTTTGGGCACACTAGCTTTGTCACCCACTTGGATTGGTCCAGCGATAGCCAGAGCCTACGATCGACTTCCGGAGATTACGAGATCCTATACTGGAATGCGAGTAGCTGTAAGCAAAACACGGATGTGCAAGCTATGAAAGACGTCGAATGGGCAACTGGATCATGTGTGCTGGGATACAACGTCATAGGTAATAGGAGAAAATGAAATAAAATTGGTTGTCAAAAAGAAACAGTTCAGAATAACAAATACGTTTTATGGTTAATAGCCGCCCTCATCTTCTCAGCCGGCTATTATAGCGCTCCTATTTTTTTTTACGACTCGAAGAGGAGTATTGGTTTTCTCTCGGTTTTTTTTTACAGGAAGTAGATTTGTTCACGCGGCATTTTGACCTAAAAGCGGAAGTGAGAAAAGCTGTCTTGGTGAACAGATTTTCGCTAAGCGAGAGGATTTTTTTTGATCATGCGCTGCGTTTAGTGAATGACTTTTTGACTTTGAAAAGTAGTTTTTGACTGAATTGCACATATAGATAACCGTTTTTAGCCGTTTTTTTCGTCTAAGTGGCCCAATATTTTTGGTTTTAATTTGGTTCCTTGTAGAAATAAATTTTATTCGATACTATATTGAAATTTCAACCTCGGAAATTGATGCCACAGTGTTTTGCAGAGCCTGAAAATGCGTTTCTTTTTTTCTTTTAATTTCTTCTTTTTTAGATCCTTTAACCGTCTTTTTGTCAAAAATCAGTTAATATGGCAATTTCTTTTTGGTAATCTCTATACTCAACGCTTCTTTCTACCTCGATGTAATTTTTTTTCGAAAAAAAATTGTACATATGCTAATCCGATTTTGGTAGTTTTTTCCGATTTTCGTCAGTTTTTCGTTTGTATTTTGGTTGTAATTGCTAGAAAAAGTTTTTCTTGAGCAACATGAGGGACTTTAATTTCGTATCAATAAAAATTCAATCATTTTTTGGCGTTAAGAAAACAACTAAAACTTTTTCATAAATGCAGTCTTAACTTAAAAGTTCTTTGGCCATTTTTTTGCAAAATGTTTCAATGTTTCTTAATTATGAATTCTCCTTTTTCCTATTTTTAGGTCTCTTCAGAAGGACAGATCTTTGTATCGGATGACTAGTTATCTTTTCTCTGTCTTGAATGCTGAACAATGAAATGTATTCGTTTTTTTTTTGAATTTTTTAAATTGATTTTTAATTTTCAAAAATCACACGAAGGTCTTTTTGTTACGGTGTTCGTTACATTGTGCCGATATTCTTCATATTCTAGGTAGTTTTATTCTAGTTTTGTCCTGGCACTTAAATTTGTTTTTGTTATATTGATTTTTTCAGTTGTAAAAAATGAACGATTTCAGCTTTTTCTTAGATTTTCGGCATTTCTTTGGTGTGCAATTGATTTCATTCCACAAAAGGCAGTACTGAGAGTTTGATAGCAAGCTTCTTCTAAAATTTCCACTTATTACTATTTACTGCAGCTTTCTTTCGGCCTGGGTATTAATTTAAACGATTTTTTGCCTTTGAATATTCTTCTGCTTAGGTCTATTCTATGATCAATTTTATTTTTGATTTAGTATGAAATCATGTTGTCTGACTTATGTACAAAAAGAAAGGAACAGTTAGTGTGTGTGATGTTTTTTGTCTTAATCGCAGTGATTAGAAGTGTAATTATAGGTGTTTTCTGATTCCTAAATTTGAGCTTTCTTTTTTGAAAAGATTTAACTTAGTTTCTAAGATTATTATCTGCCGTTTGCTTTCGCAATCTTTTTCAGATTAGAATCATGAATTATTTGAGGGCAATTGATAACTTTGCCAGCTTTTTCAGACTATCAGGTTTTTGACCACTTTAATTATTTTGGATTTTTTAACGTTACCAAACGTTTTCAATAATGTAAAATTTTGCTGCATTTTGTTTCTCTTGTTAACAGTGGTTTAAGCTTCACCAATTTTTCGAGCAGATCTAGAGAGGTAGTGAGTTAATGGTTTAATACAAAAGGTAGTGGCTGCCGCTGCAATTACGGTTTTGTTAGCGAATTTTTGACGCTTCGATTCGCTTCCGGAGTTCTTCCGGCTATGTTTTTTACTTCGTCGAATAAAAAAATGTTTCGCTTTACCTCATTTTGCCGCCTTTTCAACATTTTGCGTGAAATCTTTTTGACTTCTCTAGGCTAGTTTCTCTCTTCTCTCATTCTGCTCAAAGTCCTTTTAAACAGCAGCTGCTCAGCAAAGCAATTCAAAATGAACAGAGTCAGTATAAAAAATTGAAGTCAGAAATAGAAACGGGATAAACCCATAAAGCCCAATTTTAGATGCCCGCTATTTGAACGTCGGTGCTATAAGTATTAGTTACCTCTCTCTAATGCTTATTGTTATTGATAGTAGCCCCTGTAGCCTCTCTCTAAGAAACATAAGTATGTTCAACTACGAAATGCCATCAAAATAAATCGGACTTAAAAAAATGTTTTTGTACAAAAATCTTTTTTTTTTCAATATCTTCTGTTATTTCAATCCCAATCATGCTTATTGGAATCAACGGCGGCTATTTTCCGGCAATCTGCCGGGTATGTTTTTTTTTTATCAAAACACGCTTAGTTATAACTTTGATTTTGAGTGTCAGTTTATCACTGCGAAAAAACCAGTCCATTAATACTGAAGATTATAACAAGAGTCGAATAGTACTGCTGCCTATTCGACCAACTGTCCAATTTATAGGTAATATAATTGCAGAGTTTGTTTATTTAAGGAATCTGGCCTGAGGGAGCAGATGGCACTGACATAAACAGCTGTGACACTTCGGCAGACTACAACTTCGTAGCATCTGGGGATGACTTTGGCAAAGTGAAGCTGTTCAACTACCCCTGCTACACTCCCAGGGCCACACCCAAAGTGGGAAACGCACACAGCAGCCACGTGACCAGAGTCCGATTCCTTCCTGACAGTCGAACTCTTCTCTCACTCGGAGGATTCGACTGCAGCGCTATGCTGTGGAAAATTGAAGAGTGACGTCATGTAATGAAACTAATGGATATTGAGAGGACTTGATTACAAATTTAGTTGCAATTGGTAGATTTTATGAACATGTTTGCACTGTGATTGATTCATGCATTGTTCTGGGCACTTACGCACCACATTTTAAATGAATTTTTCTTATGAAATGCCAAACTAAGAGAAAGTTTTGATGCTTTGACGGTGTTAAGGCTTTTTTTGAATGCTTTTGATAAGTCATCACTCATGTACACTTTGCTATTTTGCATTTTATAATGTTATAACGCCCTTAAGCAGTTATCCCATTCGATTCACGACCAGGTCAATTGTGAGTGTTTGGCTCGAACTTTATCAGTGATAACTGACTTGTGGGTGGTTGCTTGTTGTATTCAATTTTGCTCCGCAGCTAACATAATTCTGTTATGTCTATAAATTTCCACGCGGCAGAAACAATTTGCAATTGACCATTTTGACCATGAAAGGTATTCGGTCTGTTATTTTGTTTTCTAAATTAAATGACATTTGTTGGAACCATTCGCTATTTTTCTACTTGCAATTGAAACATGAACCTGCAAGTTTAAAAATACCAATTATGCATTGCATTTTTCCTATATACAATGCCAGACTTTAAACTTGCAAGTTCGTGTTTCAAGCAAGGCAGTGTGACGCCTGCCAACTTCACTTTGAAATTCTGGCTTGCATCTCGAAACGCTACGGGGTTCTCGATGAGTGCCAGATTTTCGCAGTGACTTCGTCAGAGTCACGTAACTCCTGCTTGAAAAAAATGGATCTATTCTGTTTCGCCCCCCCCCCCCGTGTTTTTAAGCCCCCCCCCCCCCCCCCCCCCGTTACAAATTATATGTTGTTATATAGCACGTTACTATGTAAGAAAATAGCACGTGCGTCTGGGGGTCATAAAAAATTTATGCTCACTAAGCTGGGGGGCAGAAACAGAATAGATCCGAAAAAATTTTGTATTGGCTGAACTAGATGCCTAGTATATGTTGGTGAAATACCATGTTTGTTTTGTTAACCGCTCGATCGAGTGTGTCAGTTCTGTTGTGCTAAATTACCGCTTTAATGCTTCTTCATTGTCCATTACCGCAGTAGTCATCCTAACTAACTAACCAAACGACAACCCAAACCTGCTTGCAAAATCCCCCCTTCCCTGCCGCCGCTAAACCACCCACCCGCCCTGCTTGTCCTCTTTATAGCCTCATGACGTCATCTAATTTTCGAGTTATTCACGAATATGCTTCCTTTCGCTTACTCGGTGCTGTTACTCATTCCCCCTCTTGATTTTTTTCATAACTTTTCATGTGTGAACAAACTAATTAGCTTCATCGCACTAGAAAGTTTTTCATAGCCTGATAAGAGGTTGGACTGGTCATTACAACATTTAATACACGTACTATTGTTAAAAATTTCAACTATGTCTGGTTATACGCCAATGGGGGGGGGGGGGGGGGGGTAACAGTACCGCTTAGCTTATTGCTTTGCTGCCTACTATACATTAAACTTTGCGGGCTCGATTGTTAATCTTATACTGTGTTGAAAAAAGTTGGAAAACTTTGATGCGTCGTCATTAAACAAAATTACCAATAATCACCCCTCCCTCTTGTGTATAAGGATACATGAACGGAAATTTTCCTTCATTCCCTAGGCATTAAATGACATCTTGAAGCGTTAAGTATTAATCACTGTAACGAGTGGTACCAAAATGACGAACAAATTTTGATGTTTGTCTAAAAGGAGGCATTGTCCCGGTTGTTTTTATATTTAAAAATTTGATTAGGAATGAAAATTTAATTACTTTGATGTTTCAGCGAATTCAAACAGTTTTAACTTGTCTTGTTTTTCGATTAGGCCGTCCCAGGACGGTTGAACATATTAACTGTACTGTCGTGAACAGACGTTAATTTGAGCTGTTTAAATGAAAGATCTGTTTGATGTTTCGTACAAAAAAGATACCCGTAGAACAGCACAAAATTAGCTCTAAGTAATTCCATTATTTCCTTAATAGCTTCCTGTCCATTTTCTATATAAATGTCCATAACCCTCGCCGTCATGATTATGGCAAGATTAAAGTGCGACAGTTATTTATCGCAAAGACACTGTATCAAGTAATCTCGGTGGATGAATCAAGGTTAAAAAATTCGATTTTTACTTTGACGAAATAACAGACTATGAATTCTCCTGCTATATCATTATTTACCCTTGGTTGTGACAGTTGAAAGTAGATTTACTGGACGTTATTGTTCACTGCAGCCGTTTGTGGTACTCAACTGCCGCAAACTGGATTAAGGTTAGCAATTTTGCGACAATTGTTTCAACATAACCCAAAACCTACCTCTGGCTCAGCAGAATATTTAAATCAATTAGAAAGAAAACGTTTTGGCAAAATGGATGGGTTACCTTGATTTTACCAACAATGGGAGAAGTGTTTTTGTAACAACCGTCAAGGGAATTTGTGCTCCACCTCCTGTTTGCCAGATCTGAACAATTTGTGAGTAACAAAGTGGGGAAAATTATGCGTCAAGCGAAGATAAAGTCAAGCGAAGATTGTCATCAATCGAAGATAAAATTTTGTATATTTACTGCCAAAGTTGTAGCTGCTTTCTTCCACCGACTAATTTGGAAGTGGTTATTTCCTACAATTAATCTAATGATTTTTAATAGCCGCGAAGCGATAGCTGAGGCTATTATTGGCCTTCTTGGTTTTTTTATTTATTTCGTCATGATTTTTGTTACGACCATATGACGTCGCAACCACTTCAAATCTGCTTTTTGTTCATTCGTTCATGCAATTTCAACTGATTTGCGTGCATGACGGCATTTTTCACTCTTAGTGGAGCGAGTTTTTTTTGTTCATTTGCATGATTAAATTTTTGGTCACACGTGCCTTCCTCTCTTAAAAATGACTTTCTCACTCTAAAATTGACTTTTCTTCGCTTTAATTCAAAGAGATAAGGTCAAATGAGTGCTTTGCACTCTAATTGAAGGATATTTAAGAGCAGCAAATAGAAACAGCAATAAATTATATAGATTTTTAATCAAAATTTAACATCTCAGCGCTTAATGAAAAGAATAAGTTTCTTTGTTTGTCTTTTTAACGTCTTTTTGAGACTACAGATCTATGAAGCTATTGCGGTTATTTTCTGGCAATTTACCAGCTATGTTTATCTTTCTTATTCTGCGCTAAAGATTCCAATGATTTATAATGACTGCCAAAGTTTGCTTTTGATTAATTCATCTCAAACGAAGTTAGATGCAAATATATATGTCCTGCGGTTCTTTTTATGCAAATTTTTTATTTAACGATGACTCCTCTGACGCTTGTAGCTTTTTGTCCTCCAAATGGTTAAACGGATACAGCCCGGAGATAATTATGTTGCTGAGCAGCTCTTATAGCCGTGTCTTACTAGTTAAGTTGGTGATTCACTGAAACTGTTTTAAGGAGACGTAAATTTGTCTTGTGAAGAGCGGCTTAATCTTAGTCACCCCTGCCCCCGCTAATCTGCTCGTTCACCCTCCTGCAGCGAGCGTTTTGAATCTCAACTACCCAATCACCTGTCAACCCTTCCAATGTTTGTTGAGGCGACCGCTCCGCTCAGACCTCGCCCTTCCTAATTTACGCCTTAATGCTGGTAGTGGTCACGCAAGCCGATAGGCAAGCAAGCCGTGAGATTAAGTAAGCCGCAAAATTTTGGGATACTAGCGGGTCGGTGCTTTTTGCTTCTTTGGTGCATCGGAATACATTAGAATACTATGCGCAGTGTTGATTTCAACGGTAAACAATGTATTAATTCTGAAAGATTACATAACTGTCGGCTTGCTTTTATGTCGGCCAACTTTTTTAGGCTCACTTTGCGTTCACCCTTAACGCTATTATCACTAAGCCCCAACTGTGTGTCACCAAAACCATCCGCTCACCGGGCGTTTCAGAGATTTTCGTACAACGCTATGCTTAATTGAGCCATCCTTAAACCTAATGATTCCAGACTATCACTGGAACAAAACCATGACAGTAACTTTTTTCCGATTCGCTAGTTTTTGAGATGCCTCATCGTCTTGTTCTCTCTTTGAAAATTTTCGAAATGGGTTTTTTTTAAAACCAAGGCTTAAAAGCTAGCTTCAAAAATATCAAGGGTTATAATTTTTATCTCAGAATTTTTAGAATAGCAAAATATTGCACAGTTTAATTTGTTTGAGATAAATTATGTGGCCCTTTTTCATAAATTGAATTTATTTGAAACATTAAGGCTTGTTTTGCCTTGCATTGGATTTTGACTTTTTTATTTGCCTATTGCAGATTGCAAAAAAACACTAGGATATAAAACATTTTGCTGTTATTCAAATAGATATTGACAATATGCTTGATTGCCTATTCATCTTTTGGTGTTTTGAAAATTACTGATCTCGCCGGTCTATCTTTTGTCCGGAAAGATTTTTCACGCGTTCAATTATGAGATGGGTTTTTCTGACGTATTAATACACAAAACCTACAAATTTGGTAATTTTTAGATTCAGAACGGCTTCCTTGTTTCATTATTATCGCTGATTCCATTGAGAATCAGCAATAATAATTCTTTGACGCCTAAAGTTTTTTCGTCCGCATTTAGTGAGGATCAGAGAAGTAAGTACTCGTTATGCCAACCTGTAGTTCAGTTTATCTGATATAGATTGTTGGGATCTACTGTTTTGTCCCCCTCCCCCCCCCCCCCCTCCAGCTTAGTGGGCTCATATTTTTTACGCCCCCAGGCGCACGTGCTATTTCTTTACATAGTAACGTGCTATATAACAACATATAATTTAAGCTGGGGGCGTAAAAACACGGCGGGGGGGGGGGGGGCAAATCAGAATAGATTCGATTGTTGTAATGACGCGCTTTTCGTTTGCAATATTTTACATATTCTTGCTTCACCGATTGCAAAGCGTTGTGTAACTCTTTGAGAACTAATCTCTCGCATCTACAAAAGTAACCAATACTGTTTAAAAGCTTTGAAAATGTGTTAAACTGTGCTCAGACGATGAGGTGTGATCGGTTCTTCAGACATTGATGCTGTCTCTAGTTTTTTATTGCACTGTCTGAACGAACATCTGACGGAATAGTATTGATTTCTTTTTGATCTCTACTCAGCTATTTTTTCAATTCAGATCTTATCATCTTGAGTTATTGTCGAATTGCACTATACATGTACATTTCTTCACGTTTGAAGCGACTGCAGAAAAATGCTCATTTAGAATTTTTCACGTCGATTTTAGCTTCTAAATCAAACCTGCTTGCTCCCCGGCAATTCGGGTTTTTATATATATACCGAATAAGCACGTCAATTGGATCATCAATTCTTCTCCGCTAACTTTGGGTAATTTTGCATCAGCTGCGGATCCTTCAACTTATTAGATGCAATTTGTTTCAAATGCTGCTCGAACTGCTTCGTACTCTTTGAACCGGAGTGATATTCCAATGAGACCCTGAAACAGAACTGTACCAGCGGCCAGCAAAGCGTTAAGTGCAGCGTTTCTCAATATCACTGCTACAGAAGATTAGCGATAGTGCTATTGCTCAACTGGCCGAACCATTCGCAAAATCAACGTCTTGAATGTCTTGGTAGCGACCGCTGAGCGCTGGATCTTTTCAGAATCTGTTTCCAAAAAAACCAATTTACCCCGTGCAAGTGTCAGAAATTGTTTTGCAATTAGTTTGTTTACCGTTTTCCGGAAGAAGTCTGGTTCGTATCGTTCGCCATTGAATAGCGTGGGTGTTTCAAGTTTTTTTATCGCTACTTGGCCGTCCTTTGAACAACATAAAAGTTTACATCTTAATGCATTTGTACCTCTCTGGTCCTGTTTTCTGTTAAGCTGTGACTCAAAAATTTGTTTTTTTTTGTGTGTAGAATTATGGTCGTGCGCAGGAATCTGTTCAACTTCATCAAGTTCCTATAGAGCTTTGGGTAAGACTAGAAGTCGCCAGCATTTCCTTTTAAGCTCCCTCAAATTGTCTGGGCAGATCCAAGATGCGAATTATTAGGTGCGAAGAAGTAAATTTTCCAGGTCTTCGAGATTCCTCTGTGTACCTGAAATAGTGGCTTTGACCATATGCATCTGTTTTTAGTGTGTGACATGAATTCTTGCTAATATCTTTGTACTTCCTACGCGGCGCTACTGAAAATGACAGACGTACCAAAATATAGAAATTTTATTGCTGGCCAATCACAATTGAGAAAAAGGGAATAGTGTTTTCTGATTGGCTGATTGCTCAACAAATTCTCCATGTTTTAAAATAGGATATGAATGCGAGGCATGGTCAGATGCTGTAAAAAAATCTATAATTAGGTTATGTCCAATTTAGGCTAATTGAACACATAAAAGTAAAGTGTTTTAAATTTCTCAACCAATCAGATTCGTTGAAAATTCTACATTTTCGTACGTCTATTTGTTAAGACGTCACCTTACCCCGCTGACACGTTCAAATTTTATCTTTTGACCTTGAATTGATGTGATTGAGCCATAATCAAAAGACCCCTAATTGTCAATCAGCCTTTTTTGAGGTTGACGGAAACTTTCTTTATACCTGACGACAGTTTTGCCCATATATATGTAGCACGCATGCAAATTAAATGCGGATTGAAATCAGAGCATCGAATAAAAACATTCATGTGTGTATGCTTGTTGAAAAGCTTGTAATTAGGATCATCTATTTAAGATAATTAGACAACTTAGCTCCGCTAAGTTGAACAAATTTAGACTCTTTGTTGAAATTAAACAAACGAACCCACGAAGTATTATCAAAATAAATGTTTGCAAAATACAAAGCGGATAAGTTAAACAAAGATTGATTGATTTTGAACAAGTGAACGGGTGTCAGACAAATAGAAGACTGAATTAAGTTGAGTTGTTTTTTTAAACAAAGTGATAAATAGTAACCTGAGTATGACGAGGACAAAAAATAGAAAGAAGATATTAAAAAACATGAAGTTTTCCCCTACAGGGGAAGTCAGGATCAGGTTACATCCCCTGAAAGCGACCCCGCACCACCTCCATCTCCTGATGCTTCACTGTTTCTGGTTGTTGTTTCTTTTCACAGCGGTATATTATTAGACAATGCGGTGTCGCCTCCACTAACTGGAATTTAAGAAATATGCCGCCTCGAATTGGTCCCTTGTGAGTCCCAGTTAGACTAAGATAGTAAGTTTGTTCGTCGTAGCCAGTCATAATATACATAAATAATAATACGGAAGTGTCGAGCAAATAATCTCATGTCTGTTGTATTGATAAACTCGACGTTCTCAATCCCTCCAGATAAAATTAATTTGCCGGGTGTGTCGTAGAGAGGCGTATTTGAATTCACCCGCCTGCGTGCGGTTTCCCGTAAAAATGGTCGACAGACAGGCACTAACACAATTGTATTTGGGATGTGCGACGTCCAATGTATTAGGCCCGTATTTTGAGGTGTCAAATTCAGGGCAGCTAAAAAGAATTGGGCTGTGTAATATATGTAGTTATTAATCGGCAATGTGTTTTCTTGCCTTTTAAACAATTCATGACAGTATCTTCTCTTCCTCTCTCTAGTCCCATCTCGCGACGTACTCGATCGAGGATTTCCTGGGGAAAAAATTAGTCATTCCCCTAGTGTGACGTTAGATTACATTATCATTGCAAGTGGAACAATCACAAATAACCGTTTCGAACCATGTCTGAAGATGCATAACCATAAATTTTTGTCGAATAAAGGGTCTTAATTTGTCTCTGGACAGGTGATTATTGGATCGATTTATCGGAAATCTTCGCACAAGCATTTAAACGATGTAGTACCTGAATTTTGGAACCAATCAAGTATAAATAACCATTTTTTGTGTAAAAATTTCGGCTTGGGAGGCGAATACTACTTTTCTCGACCCACAGACAATTCATGCGGTATACCCCTGAACGCAAGTACAGGACAATCTCGAAGTATGTACGACTGTCCATTTCAATAGAGTATATATGAAGACTTTGGAGTAAGGAAGATAATCTGAAGACTGAAGTTTATTTGCGAAAATGTCTGTTTAGAAGCAAATAAAATGATCACCTATTCAAATTATGAAAATACCACCTAGCAGATCTAAACCGCCCACCATGGAGGTTAAATTCAGCGGATGTTTGCCAAATTTTTATGTCAGGAACGTCCAAT
>NC_134469.1:79631484-79638984 GCF_964194025.1 Convolutriloba macropyga | reverse complement strand
GAACTGCTCTGCGATGGAAAAATTTATATGAGTCTTCTGTTGGTTTGAAGTGCGCCTACATAAAACAGTTTTTATCTCCAAATTGTGTCAGAAAATGTTTTTCTTTAAAATTTTCTTGCCGCAGATAAGGTCCTATTTTCTCCTTAAAAAATGTTTTTGACAAAAATCAGATTTAAAGAACGATCTTTATAATAATAAATTCTTTACACGTAATCATAAAACAAAAAGGGGAATTTTATAGTACTTCCTGCTTTGGAAGAGAAATTGATCTGTTTTTATTGCATGTGCTAAAGTATTTGAACAAAAAATATCGCCGTCAGCTCAGCCGAAGTATCAACAACAGCCCAGCACTCTTAACTGCTAATAGAAGCGGGTACTATTCCAATATTCGGTGGTATTGAAATAATTTTTCAGCTCAATTAGATCTCGTATCTTGCAATCTTTATCTATTTTTTTTAATTTGATGGCATACTCTTGTGTCTAAAAGCTTACTCTGTTATCAATAGTAACAAGCTCATTTTCCTGTCTTTAAACCAAAACGCAAACATGAGTCAGCGACGCACCATTTCTTAGCTTTCTTATAATAATAATAATCGTGGTTAATAATTAATGGTTTCTGCGTTCCAATTGCGTCTGAGGGCTTAGCTCACATCCAGGCTAAGATGGCCTCTGATCACCGCCTCCGCACCTTTACCCAGAATTTTTGTGCGCCAAGGTTTACCACCGTTTTCGGGAGAATGCTATTTGAGGTCAGACTTCCTCATTGTGCGTTCGAAGATAGTCTGGTTAGAGGTCAGCGCGTTTTTGGGACATTGACCTGCACGACCTCCAAATGTTCAAAGAACGACCTTCAAATCATCAATCCAAACCAACTCCCACTCAAACATCTATTTTAGTGAATAATTATTTCTATCCTACGTGAACAACATTTATGTTTTCATTGCCAGGTGTGAACAAACTAATGCTTCCTTTTTGCACTTATTATGGTTCATACGGCCTTACATGAGGTGGGGATATCCATTACAATTTTTATGTAATATTATAAAGGGGTATAAAAATTGTCAAGTATGAGACATCAGGGTCATAATCGGGGACTGGGGGGGGGGGGGGGTCGATTCTCTGCTTGAACAAATTGCTTTTGGATTTTGATACTTCGGCGAGTTCAATATGTCTAACCATACGGTGACCTCTGCTATTTTTATTTTTATTGGGGCTTTCAAATATAATATTCTATTCAATTATATATCGGCGGGGCTTTAAATTTTTGTTTATAGCCTTTATTGGCGAGGGTACGTCCGCGGTAATATATTTGGTAATAATGCTCCTTTTTTCACTCAACTGGAGCAAGCATTATGGTCTTTTTACAGTTAGTTTAATAGCGGTTTATTACTTGTTACCGAATCTTGAGGGGTCATGTCGGTGCTCAGTTTTATCGGTGCTGATTTTAAAATAAATAACTGAAGAAAATTGACGTTGATTGGCTGATATGCTGACAAATACAAGCAAATAGTCTGAAATGAGCAATTGCTTCTTCAACGCTTTTTTTTCGCTCTCTTTCTAATTACAATAGTCGCTACCATCGTAAGTGGGATGTGGAAAATAGCTCAAATCTTAAAATAATTGCTAAAAAGTAATTGCGCTACAGCTCGTTGAATTTAGTTACCCTTGTGTGAATTTAATAAAAACTATTTTTATTCGGTTCTACTTCTTTTCACCCCGAATCATTTTTACCCCGCAATTCTTAAACTCATATAATTTAACACCTCTATTATTTAGCCCCTCTATTATTTAACGCCTCCATCATTTAACCCATTTTTTCATTTCAACCCTCAATCATTTCACTCCGCAAATTAGCAGTTGAAATTGCAGGCATGTTTTGCCATTATTAAGTGGATAAGTTAATCCCATATTCGGTTGTGATAGTTTCGTATTAAGTCCCTTGGCCCGCGAGGCATCACCAAGACATTACTTTTCACTAATATAATAGTCCTTTATTATATAGAAGGTTAAAATTGGGGTGAAGTTATAGAGGAGTTAAAAGCTAGAGGGGTGAATAAATCGGGTTAAATTTTAGGGGGTTAAACAAATAGGGGAAAAAAGCGTGACAGCTTTTTAATCAAGTTTGAGTGAGTTTACGCCCCCGTTTATTATGACTGACGATCAACTGCCCGCGGTTGTGGAGTTGTACACTATCAGTAAGTACTTTGTTCATTATTGCTTTTTTATGCTTCGGGTGGCTTCAATTTTTTTAAGAGACTCAATTATTAGTCTATAAATAACACCTCGTTAAGTAGATATATCTAAGAAGCTCGCTCATAAAGTTCCAAATATAAACCAAATATAACCAATCGTTTCGTATTCTTAAACACTCGGTCGAGCTAATCTGCTGATCTTGTTAATAACGCAAAAACTATTTCAACGGGGCGGGGGGGGGCGTCGGGGGAGGTATGATGAGTACAAACAACGAACTTTTTAAAGAGGCATATAAACGAGCCAACTACTTCCGGTCAAGCTTAATTTACAAGTCTTGATTACATGTGCTTTTTGGCACGGTCTCCTCTCAAAGATAAATTCTCAAAAGCTAAAGCTGTGATATATCCTAATTTTGTATTGATTAGTATCTTTTCAGCTTATCCAAAACGTGAAAAAGCCAAAGTCTTTTGCCTAAAAACCAAAAGGATTTTAGGTAACTTTATTGTCCCTGGGTATTTTCATGGTCAAAAAATGCTCATTCGGGGTATTTTTTTATAAGCAAATTGAATTGGATTGGTGTCTTTGTAAGTACAAAAAAAAGGTTTGGATGTCTTTTTTCATATTTCAAAAATTGATATCAATTTTCATTTTTCATATGTAAATAAATTAATTTGTTTTTACCAATCTTGAAATAATTGATTTTCCCCCTATTACTTAAAATTTTAAGCATCGGAAACCAATTGTGCTCTTCTCATTGAAAATGAGCAATTCCAGAAGTTGCATTTCTTGAAAAGTTGTGAAGAAAATTTCCCGAATTTTAAAATCATTTTGACCACTTGTTTCGGGAAAAAGTTTGTTGAGGTAAGCGCTGATTTCTCTCTCTCTCTCTCTATCTCTCTCTCTTTCTCTCCCTGAACCTATTAAAAACAAGTTGATCATACCACGATGGGTCCGCTGAAAAATTTATCTGCAGTTTATATTTTCAATTTGAGAAAGCAGCTGTAAAAAAACAGCGGAAATTGCCAAGCTAATTATGTATATGTTAATAACAAAAAATTTCACTTAAACTATCTGAAGTTTACATGCAAAAGATTTCCATCAAAAAGTTCAATATTTTTAACATCGGAAACAGAGCTTATCTCTGCATGCAGAGAGCATACTAAACTGCGTTTTTCTTGACGAGAATTAAGTTTTGTATTTAGCATGAGGACGAAAATGAAAAAAAAATAAAAAAAATCATGCAAGTTTTAAATAATGTGTTTTGTATCATCTGAATTTTTAAACAGCTGTAATCGAATTTTGAACAGTGATCACATCAGATATCCCAATTACTTAGATATATTTGGGACCTGGTCTTTTTCATCTGTGGGAAAAATAAACTTTCATTAAAAAATTTGAAACAAATTTTGAAAACTTCGTTTTCCCAGAAATTTTGTACAAATAAGGTGATAACTATTTTTGTGCTCTGAGAGAATTTTTTTAGGAATCTAATGATTATTACGAAATGTTTTGATCTCCCGACCGTTAGGTGCGGAAGTATTTTTAAAAAGTATTTGGACATCAAATCTTTTGACGGGAAATTCCTAAAAAGCGGAAAAAAGTTGTTAGGATTTTTCTACAATCCCCTTCCTTCTTTTCGTTGGAAAGTACCCAAGTTAATGGAATTGTGGCAAAAGTTTTTGTGTTGGTGCTCAATTATGAAATTTAGAAGATTCTTAAAAACTGCTAGTTTCAAGATAAAAGGCCAGAAAAGCTGGACTAAAAGCTAAGAGATCATTTCTTGAAGAACCTTTCTTTGTGTTAAAAAAACTAGAACATAGTTTTGAAATATAATTTTCGTGCACTAAAACAGTTCTTCCAATTAATGATTTGTCATTTAACCGTCACGGCAGACAATTGTAATCTAATTGTCAGATTGCATTCATATAGTGATTAGCACATAATTATAAAAAATATCCTATATGTTCTTTTTCCTTAAAATGATAACAAATTGAAAAACAATTGATTAATTGCTTTGAAATACAAGTTTTTCGTTTGCATACGCTATCATCATTTAAAAATTGAAACCTGAAATTGATGGCCATGAAGATCAGAAATTATATTTTTTAATAGTTAGTGAGAGAATTTAAATCAACCTTCGATTCGCGAACATAAGGCTTCGATATTAGTTGAAGAAATTTACTTCGGCGATCATGTTCACTCGCTTTACTTTATAGTGATAGTATTTCCATTTTGTTGTAAGTTTATTGCACCAAAACAAATTTCTGATAGCTCTTCTATTTTTTTGGCAGAGAGTTTCTTTTTGATCACTTTTTTGTTGGTCGACGGAATCTATGGTAGAAAGTAGGTTTCTTTCTATCCATCAATCGATTCTGTCTGATTATCTCAGGCTCCTTTGAATTTTTCTTTGATTTTAAATCTTTTTCAATTTAATTTACAAAAATAATTTTTATTATTAGGGTTGGCTCACAACGCACTCTCAATCCGACAGCAATCAGCTTTTCTCTACTTTGTTTTTATTTTCCATAAAAAAAATTAATTATGAGATTGCTGCCACAATCATCTCCACTTGGTCTAAATTGTTTTTCTTTGGGTTCCTCATCACAACAAAGTCCTCAAAATTACACAATTTCATGGCCACGAAATAAACCATATGCTAAACTATTGCTAAACCAATTCAAAAGTTTAAAAAAATAAGAGGCAACAATTTTCTATATCGCCGAAACAAAAAATGCCAACACCCCCCCCCCCCCCGCGCAACTTAAGGTGGCCTAATTAGGCTAAGTTTACTTGACGTAATTTTGTAATGTCTTAAAAAACCGCAGATGGCGTGAACAATTTCTGTTTTTGACTTTGTTTCAGAGTAGTTCGAACAAGATCGAAATCAGTATTGACAGCTGACGCTGCAAATTAATCACTTGAAATCACCGGGAAACACTGTGTTTGGAGTTTTACAGCTTCCAGTTTTGTGTTCGCAGTTCATTGCTAAAATGGAAACTTCGGGTCTTTCCCGTTATCGCCCCCCCATGACATTATAGCCCCCATTATGGTGTAATTACCATGGGGGGCTATAAGTTACCTGACCACTAAGCTGGAGGGGGAGGGTGGGGGGGGGGTGATAATGCGAGAGACCAGAAACTTCTATAAAATTTTCTGTTTTTTGATAAATTCAACAGATTATAATCAAGTAAGCGCAAATAGAGCAAAAGTTGGAGACAGAATTGGTGTAAAAAAAATCAAAATAACTTAAAAAAACCTGAATAGTTTCGAACGTTAGTAATTTTATTGATCGCAAAAGGGACTTCGAAAAACTCTTTGATTAAAATATGCGAATCTTAAAGATTTTTCTAACTTATACCATTCGAAATTTTCAACGAAGATAAAAGTATCGGACAAAATTGACGACACAAAAGCTATTCTTGCTAAATTTATTTCATCACCCCCCAACCCTAACCCTAACCTAACACCCCCCCCCCCCCCACCTTATCGAACCAATAATTGCGGAATTCATGTAACGGCCTTGAATATATGCTTGTCTATTCAGTTTCAAGAGTCCTTTTTTTTTACTCAAGGTGCGACTTGAAACCTTTTCTAAATCTCACGCTGAAATTTATTTTCCTTCTGATGATAAAATTAAGTGGAAATGCTGTTCTGTTTATCTGCTCTTCATCCGTCACCGACCGAAATTTATTCAAGTTGCGGTGATGGCGAATTGCTTTCCTATCCACGGTTTCAAATCTTATTTTTTTGCACCCCAGAGCACTTTTCAATTTAAGTTAGACCAATGTCCTTAAAAATATTCTGCCTTGACATTTAGATAACATTATTGCCTAGACACGTTCTTTCTTAATGACAGCGTTTTAGAGTCTCAAATGAAAAATGTGAATTTTAATTACAGTTAAAAAAATAGCGAGGTCACTTAAAAAATTGACCTTCACTTATAGCAATTTATGCATTTTGTTTGTTTGTTTGTGTTATTTTTTGATTCAGTGTGTATTATACGACGAAACACTCCCATCAAAATTATTTTAGACTCTCAAAAAAAATCGTTCCTGGTCATGCAAAAACAGCAGGCTCGATAGCATGCAAAAACAGCAGGCTGGTTCAGATTTGGCGTTCAGAACCTATTACATAATTATTACTAACAATAATTTTTTAAACAATCTAAAAAAATCATTAAAAACAATATTTACACTAATGAAATTCCCAGCAGTTTCCACTTCATGATACGTTGATTGACTTTTTAAACTATCAATTCATTTTTTTGACAAACGCAAAAAATTTTGTCGGGCAAAATTGGGGTTGAACTTTTTGTAACAAAACAATTTAGTTGACAATTAACTTGGTTAGCATAACTATGGTCATAAACACAACAGATCAACAGTTTAATGAAAAAAAATATCAGCAATTCATTTCATTTCTCTACATGTGAAGTAGGTTTTTTCTTCCAACTTGGTTGAACTCTGCTCACTTATTAAAAGTGGTTTTGTTTTTCTTTGTTTTTTAAAATTGGATATTACAATGACAAGATTTTGACTCTTACTGACATACTCCGAGACAAAAAGAGGAACATTTACCACCCTAGTGTTTAATCAGATGAACGATTGTGAGTGATTCAATTTACTTCTTCCCTTATTTTTGTTCAATACGTGACAATTAGCACATATCTCTCCATCTTTCGATTAAAAGTGGAACCAATACGTTCGTGGGTTCTTTTTTGCAACTTTATGACTTAAAATCTATTTCAGATATCAGAGTTTCTCGATAGCCAAGAAATGCTTGTTAGCCATTAAACTTTTGCATTCGCAAAGACTTTTAAGCAACTATTTTTGAATTAGAATTTAGATCAATTCTCTGCTTGTTATCCAACCATCGTAGAAAAAAAGTGGGAAGTGCTTATTCGTTGATTCCAGTTTGGCCGATTGGTATTTTTGACAAAGAGAAACTAGATGGCTCAGGCCAGACTGTGCGTTGCACAATATTTTTCAACATACGTGTCAAGTTTGTCAAAAAATTCTTATTTTGAGTCAAAAAGAACTTTGACTGTCATATTTTTCCGTAGCAACCCTGAGCTTGAATTATTGGACAAAAATGAATATTTGAGAACGCAAAAGTTGATAAATTTCACCAGATGAAAAATCATTTGTGTTGTCAATTATTTTGTAATGAGAAACAGTTATTTCCAGAAACTTATTGTTCAAAAAGAGCACGGATTGAAAATTTTTAGATAATAAAAAAAATAAATTCAAAAACTGTAGTCAAATGTTATGTCAACTTCTCTTTTCGACAAGATGTTAATTGCAGTTT
>NC_134469.1:79553670-79631284 GCF_964194025.1 Convolutriloba macropyga | reverse complement strand
CAAAAAAGGTCAAAAAAAGTCAACAGAGCCCTTTTTAAGGAGCATTTTTTTCCTATGTCTTATTCTAAAAATAAAACATTTGGAAAGCATCGACAGTTGAATGGATAATATAAAAAGAATCCTCACCAAAAAAGCAAAGACATCATAATCACACTATTCACCGAAGAAAACCAGGAAGTGTTTTCCGCGCCATATCTTTTCGTCTTTTAAGCTTGTTTTTTTTTGAGTTTTGTCTTTTTTGTCTTTCTTCATCAACCGTTTCTGGATTTTCGACTGTCTTATCCTTGTTCTTGGTGCGTCCTCCAGTTATCTCTCGGGTCTCGTTTCACCGTGCCAGAAATTGGGCCTGTTCCTAAACAGATAAAAACTAAAAAAAAACCTAAAACAAAAGAAACCTTCCCATGCACCAACGTGATGAGATCAGAAAAAGTTGAAAGTGGTTGTTATCCGAAAAAGATTTTTTTATTTGCATGTACTCAGAAATATAATCTTTGCTCAAATTAAATTTTACTCATGTCCAATAAGTTAAAAGCTGAAAAAATATGTGAATCACAGACCATAAAAACAATATAAAGTAATTTTTTCTTTGAGTTAGTGATTTATAAAATCTCAGATAGTTTGGAATTTTGCACACTTGGAAATTTAAAAATGAGCGAAAAAACGAACAGGGGCCTGAACATTTTTTGTTCCATTTTTATATGCATACTAACTCATATTTGTCTTTGTATTAGTAATGATAATACTTTACATAAAACAGTAAAAGGTGCTACAAGTTATTACAACGTAAGTTTTTTTTTCATTTTTTTTTACTTCTAGAGGTGTAAAATATCATAACATTTTACTCTGTGGTAGAGGGGATTGGAGTGTGATTGGTTTAATTTTTCATGTTAAGAACAAGAGCGGTGGTTGGGTGGATATTTTCATAGCCCTGGTCGGCTCTTATGGCCAGTTAGTTGGGCTTCCGGCAGTGTTGATTGTACTGGCAAACACGACAGTGTTCCTGCATCTACGAGTGAAGAAAACAAAACTGTCCGATAGAGCCAAAAGTGCTCTGGCTATGGTCTCTGCCTCGTCCATTGTGTCTCTGTTGATGATGCTGGTGGCAGGGTACGCAATCACACAAGACTACGTCAAACTGGAAGACACAAACTACACGTATGTTAAATTCCTCTCGAACGAAGTTTGAAGCAATTTTTGTAAAATTGTGCGTCTTTTTTATGCAAAATTTCCGCTTGCTTCACTAATTCTGCGCTTTTGTTCTAGAACATTCTTTGACTTCTGAGGTGACTTTTTCACGCTTGTCTTCTTCATTTTTAAGTGTTGCTCTCACTCCGAAGTAGAGTTTGTTGATAAACCAAAAGCAATTGTAGCATACGAAATGACAAGTGAAAGATGTCCGAAGGGTGAATGAAACTGTTGGGGAGTACGGAGGTCCCGGGTTAATTACCCGGCTCGAAGTTTAACCTCTTTTCGCCTCAACGATATCCAAAATGGCTGTATAGTTGAGAGCTTCCATTTATGAAAAATGACTGCTCGACAGATAATGGCTATGAAGAGATCGTAGTTTGACTTATGAAAAACTATGGTCGTTCGATTGTCGGTATTAAAAGACCGTGGCCAACTTTTCTGACTGTTGAAATACAGTAGTCAACCTATGAAAAGAATTTTGGTCGGCGTTACTGGTGTCCTCAACCATGTAATTAAAGTAAGCAAATTTTTACTTCCTTCGAATTTATTAATCATTTTAAAAAACAATCATAACCTCCCAAAATTTAAACACAATGTCGAAGTGGCATTCAGATATTTTAAATAACACTCGCTGACGCTAATTGTCGAAGAAATAATTATTTCATATTTTTGTTAAAAAAGAATTCGACCAAGCACCATGATTAGGCGCTTCAAGCAATCATTGTTAAAAAAAATGGTTCAAAAAATCTCTTTGTTCATCTTGCTAGTTATAAATCCGACAGTCAAAAAAAAATCATCCGACGATGTTGTATCTTTAGTCTATGAGCTGAAATAACCAATAAAAAAATCTCAAAAATGCACTCATGAACTTGGATTTTTCGATTGAAATTTTTAGTCCATAAGTTGAAGTTTTCATAGCAACGCTAAGTTTCAAAAACTGTACCTCACAAGAAAAAGAACGGCAAATTTCATGAAGCATGTTGCATTTGAACAACGAAAAAGGCACTTTTTTGTACAGCAAAATTTCTGAAGGATAACAGCAGTTTCATAACGTCCGAGAATTACATTACGCGGCAAATTTCGGATCGCTCGAGTAAAATTTCTGGGTTTTGTCACTTTATTTCACAAAAAATATCTCAAATTTTTGTTACTATCTCGTGTGTGGTCATATATGACAGTATGTAATATCCGTTGCAATTTTTCACGATGCTGGTTTTATGGTCAGCGTCAGTCTTTTTTGCCACATTTTTGAACACTAAAAACAACTCATTTCCGTAACTCGTTTCCGTAACTCTAAAGTAACTCATTTCCGTGCGTCCACTTACTCCATTGTTTCAGTATTTAAAAACAACAATAGTGTCAACTGGGCCAAAAAAGAGACAGATTATGTGGTGACTGTTTTCTCATATTTCACTCGTAGTGCTAATTGTCAACTCGGAGGACAATTCGAAGTTATGCCATCAGCCTTATCGTGCTTCACAATAACTATTGTGACTTTAAATTGGGTCCGGCGTAACTAATAATCAAAATTTGACAACAAAGTTTAACGCTATTCGCATGCTCAAAACTGTGCACATGGGTTAAACGTGTCCATGAATTGTAGGCAACGAAAATTTTGTTCATTACTTACTTTCATCATGAAGAACAGTTGAGCAAAATGAAAATGAATTGTACTTCGTTTCCACGGAACGCCAAATTTAGTTTTAAGAAACAGCAACTTGAATATTTTGCATGTAGTGGAGTTACCTGGAAACTTAAGTGAGTTGAATAATACAACAGTAGTTTAGTAGTTGAAAATCGAAATCTTAGTGGACTTTTATTTTAATGAGAGAGTGTACCTTTATCTGGTTTTATTAATGGTTATCAAACAAAAGTAAAATGTGTGATTTCTAACAGAAAAACGTAGATTGAAAACAATACGACCTCTAAAAGCCACGACATAGTTGCTGTATTTGTGGAACAAAAAACTATTTAGCTCTAAAAAACCTGGCGTTTTTACTTGTTATGTGCCTGAAATCTAAGGGAATTTGTCAGATAATGCTTTGAGTTTGACATTCAAAATATAGATATCCAAAATGTGGATTCGCGCTACGCGTTTATGAAGTGGAAAAAGTCATTTTATTAGTCTAGATTTTGTTCATCAAATTTTAATGAATTGGCATGACCCTATAATTCCTTATAATTCTACTTCTACCATTTCAAAATTAATTTACCTATTACCAAAATTAAAAATCTCCTATGAGTTATCTAGAATACTTGTTTCTTTTATTTGCTAAGATGTTTTGCGAAAATGCTCTAAAAAGTGTAGAAAGCAAAGAAACACTATTCTCGTGCTTTTTACCAAAAATATTACAAGCATTTACGACTAATATTGTTTACTGCAATCTAATAAAGAGTCAAAAGACCAAACGGCAATATTTTTCAGCCCAATTCAGAGATAGCTTTAGCGCTAGGGCAAACTTTTTGAAGTCATATATAAAACGCAACAAAATATTGGATACAATGGCAGCCAAAAACTGAACGCTTTTCCATTATTATTTTATATTCATTGAAAAACAAATGCTACAGTTTTAATAGAACTCTTGAGTACTTTTTGCAAAATCATTTAAGAGCTGAAGTGAAGGTGATCAAACGATTGTAAGCACAAAATTTCCCCGTTTTGTGTTAATTGTATGCTACGTAGCCAATGTCTGATAAAGCTAATTTCAAAAATCTTGGCGTTTTGATGAATCAAGTGGCAACACTTTGAATCCATTTTTCACTTTGCTAAACCGTTTTCCTCAT
Source organism: Convolutriloba macropyga (assembly GCF_964194025.1). Taxonomy (NCBI): domain Eukaryota; kingdom Metazoa; phylum Xenacoelomorpha; order Acoela; family Convolutidae; genus Convolutriloba; species Convolutriloba macropyga. The sequence goes on along the minus strand of NC_134469.1, from coordinate 79,627,312 downwards.
CGAAATAAGTTACTCAATTCTACGAATTTGGTCGCAAAATCAACTCTAACCTTTTTTATCCGAAAAGAGTTCACAATTACTTCAAACCATATTCGAAGATTAAGTTGGTAAGTATTTAGTATAATTTTTTGAAGGTTTTTAAGATTGACGGTTGAAAATTCTATTTAAGTTTACTGGAAGTCGGGTAAGCAAGATGTTATTAGGCAGTGCTCATCTAAAGCCATTAGTATTTTTAAAAGTCTAAGTTTTTTCCTTTCTTTTTAATTTGTTTTTTCCCTTACTGATCGATCCACTGGCGATTCGATGCTTTAATCAATTAATATATACTCTTAGGTAGAGAACTTAGCATTGACATTTCACTATGTCATTTGTTGTTAGATTGTGACTTCTGCCCGTTTTCTCTCTATTCCATTGTATATCTCTTTGAAACCATTAATATAATGACAAGTTCTATTGATGATCTATTGTTTTCAATTAATTGCTTTTATTTTTTTGGTTGGGCGCTTTTTGCTTTAGTATTTTTTTCTATTTTTCGTAAATTTTGCTGCCTGTAGTTGTTGGCAATTTATAAAACTTTTTAGTCGCAAATTTTAATTAAATTTGTTTTCAAAGTATAACTGACCAAATGAGCAGCTTTTTTGGTAGCTATAGCTTGTCACGATTTTGAATGTCATTTGTTTCAAAAATATTTTGGGTTGTTATTTTTTGATCAACTTTCGTTTTATTCTTGTTAATTTTTAACCTCAATTATAACAAGAACCATCTGCCTTCTTAAGAAAAGAGTTTGATCAAAGAATGCTTTTAAAAGCTAAGGGTAATTTTGATACTAGTTTTTTATATAGAAGTAAAGTTTTGCACATTTTTATTACCTTGAGTTTTTATTACCCCTTTCCTTCTAAGGGTAATTTTGATACTTACTTTTCTCCTTTTTCTTCACAAATGCTTGATTTGTAGCTCGTTAAAATGTTTAAATCAGTTTTGCACTGATTGTTTTGGTTGTTTTCAGGATTTGCATCTGATCCCGAGTTTTGAAACAGCTCTATTTTTGCATAGTACGGTTGACTATCAAGACGTACTGTTGACTATCAAGATTATTTTACCGTAAAATGCTGTTTCATGTCATTTCTGTATTTTTTCGATTGTATTTCTCAACTTCGCGTGCTTTCTGTAATAAAGAGACAACAATTTGATCACGCTCTAGGAATTCAAAGAGCAAATTTTAACTTTTATTTTTCGTAGGTGAGCTGAACTTTTGTGCCTTAAATTTTTGTCCACTGCAGTAAATATCAATTTTCAGGTCGATTTTGGGCTTATATCACACACAGTAAACCAACGACTTCCACACCCGCTGATTAGCTAAAATTTTAGAATGTAGAATCTACTTTAAATTTATGGGAGGTTGCTTGAGCTAAAATTTTTTAGAGGAAACCAACGTTAACCGAAAAACATTAATAACAAAAATTTCAACTTTTTAAAGTTTCATTTTATGTCATGTGATTTCATCCCTTAATGACTAACATTTTGCCATTTTTTGATGCCTTTTAGAGTCAACATGATTTATGAGGTAAAGCGCTCACCTTATTGATATCGGACTTTGCTTCTTAATAGATTTTTGTTCTTAGATGTTTGACTTTCGCCCATGTGTTCCTCCTTTTTCCATCTGTTCCAGTGATGATATGTCCCGTTGACCCGGAGGGCTTGAATAAATTATCTAGTGTTTTCAATTATTTGCTTTTGGTTTTGATGACTTTGAAGAAATTTATTTCGAATTTTTTCAATATTTTATTTTGACGGTATTTGTTGTCAATTCTGTGTTCTTACTTTTTAGTCTCATAAATGAAAAAATTATTTGATTTTGGAAGCATCTATTTGATTTTCAGAGGGAATTTCAAAATTATTGATGTTAAAAATGTAGATGACTTTTCAAATTTTGTTCAACAGTGTGTTTTCGTAAATTTTCATCTTTATTTCATTGATAACTATAATTCTTTGCTTTCTGAAGATAAAAGTTTTATCTGAACAGTGCTTTTTGTAGCTAACCATCTATTTTTAAAACCTTTTTTTGATTGTTTTATACCGTGTTTGCATTTGTTGTTGTTCATTTGCCTGTTTTTGTTCTCTGTGTCATTGTATGACTTAGTTGATCTATTTAACAAGATCAGATTGTTACTCTTCAACAGTAATATGTTTTATTGTATGTTTTAGTATTTTATTACCTTTGATGCCACTACCGCAATTATTCTCGTTTTTTAATTGTTAAAATTTAATTTTTTCCTATTTGAAAACTTTTTCTTCTCTGCTTCTTTTTGCTAATAAATGAAGCCAAGATTCGCAAATTTTTGCAATTTTACAATTTTTTTATTGTTCTTTCAAGTTTGAATAGTTTCTTCAAAATCCGGAAGGACGTGTACTACACTATTGAGGTTAAAAAAGTTTGAGGGTTTTGTCTAGAAAAATAAAAAATGAAAGCCATAAACGCGGATGAGTTTGGTATGAACATCATAAGCAAGCAATCGTAATTCATATCTTTTGCGAGAAACCAAACCGAGATCGTCTTTGTTGAGTATTTCTGTTTTCCAATGAACTCTACCCTCAAAAACTTTTTACCAATGGAGGTTGCAAAATGTGGTCTATAGTATTTCCATTCGCCAAAACACTGGTTCTAAGAAAACAAATTAAATTGTGATTTAGCACCGTTTTATTTGTTCTTGTTGTTCTCTTCGGAAATCTAGAGTGATCATCTGCTAAAACATTTTAGTTTGTTGACAAAGTTTTTTCCCTCCCTGACTAACTTCACTCTTCAGCTTTTTTAAATGTCAAGCAAACTGGGGTCCCGATAAAACTCCAGCCTTGTTATTCCAACAAGTTCAAAAAACTGCAAAAAAACTTATTTGTAGACCTACTTTTTTATTCAATGGAAACTGAAAATCTTTTCGCGTAATTTAGAAAAATTTGAACTGTACCATATTCAAGCTCATACAATGAAATTTTTAAATCGGAAAAGTCTTAAATTTTATGAGATTTCCTCCAATGCAATTGCCGACATCAAATTTTTTATATCCGGAGAATTTGTTTGTTTTGGAAAACATTTATATACCTCATTCATCCCTCAGCAATAGCGAAGGTCTCAAGGTGGTGTGTTGCAACTCAATGAAATCTAAGGGTATCTAAATGTTCCTTTTAAAATATGGTCACAATTTTTAACACTTCTCCACTCGCTTTTCAATCTTTCGAATTGCACGTCATTATGCAGCATTAGTTCTAGTCCACGTTGAACAGTGAAAAGAGCGAGGAATCTAGCAGTTTAAACGATTTAAATTGCTCACTTTTTAAAGGTAAGAAACCTTTGGTGTTTGAAGAATCCTTGTTTCTTAGAGAATAATAATCGTGAACCCTACCCAGAGTGATAAATGTGTTCTAATTATTTGAATCCTCCGAAATTAAACTGATGATTTTTCGAACCAATTATTTTAAGTTGGCCCCCCTTTTGTTATTTCTGCCTTCCTTTAGTTGTTAAAATTTAGTTGTTAAAATTTAATTTTTTTTCGATTTGAAAACTTTTTCTTCTCTGCTTCTTTTTTCTACTAATTGAAGCCAAGATTCGCAAATTTTTGCAATTTTACAATTTTTTCTTGTTCTTTCAAATTTGAATAGTTTCTTCAAAATCCGGACGGACGTGTACACTATTGAGGTTTAGAAAAAAACCCTCAAACTTTTTTTAACCTCAATAGTGTACACGTCCGTCCGGATTTTGAAGAAACTAATCAAATTTGAAAGAACAAGCAAAAAATTGTAAAACTGCACAAAATTTGCGAATCTTGGCTTCAATTAGTAGAAAAAAAGAAGCAGAGAAGAAAAAGTTTTCAAGTAGGAAAAAAATAGGAAATGAAAACAAATGGCCATAAACGCGGATGAGTTTGGCATGTTTTGTTGAGTATTTCTGTTTTCCAATGAATTCTACCCTCAAAAACTTTTGAGCATTGGAGTTTGCAAAATGTGGTATGTATTATTTCCATTCGCCAAAAGACTGGCTCTAAGAAAACAAATTAAAATATGATGTAACACTGTTTTATTTGTACTTGTTGTTCTCTTCGGCCCGATAAAACTCTTGCCTTGTTATTCCAAAAAATTCGAAAAATTGCAAAGAACTTATTTGTAGACCTACTTTTTCATCCAATGGAAACTGAAAATCTTTTCACGTAATTTAGAAAATTTAGAACTGTACCGTTTTCAAGCTCATACAATGAAAACTTTAAATCGGAAAAGTCTTAAAATTTATGAGATTTCCCCCAATGCAATTGCCGACACCAAATGTTTCAAATCCAGAAAATTTGTTTGTTTTGGAAACATTCATATACCTCATTCATCCCGCAGCAATAGCGAAGGTCTCAAGGTGGTGTGTTGCAACTCAATGAAATCTAAGTGTATCTAAATGTTCCTTTTAAGATATGGTCACAATTTTTAACACTTTTTTACACGCTTTTCAATCATTCAATTTGCATGTCATTATGGAGCAATAGTTCTAGTCCTCATTGATCGGTGAAAGTAGCAAAGAATCTAGCAGTTTAAAAGACTTAAATTGCTCAGTTTTTAAAGGAAAGAAAATTTTAGTATTTGAAGAATCCTCCTTGTTCCCTAGAGATTAATAATCGAGAACCCTACCCAGAGTGATAACTGTGTTCTAATTACGCAGGTGTTTCAATTTTTGAATCCTTCAAAGCTAAACTGATGATTTTTGGTACCCATTAATGCACTAAAAATCTTAGAAAGTATTTTGAGTTTGCCCCCTTTTTTGTCCTTTCTACCAACCTTTAGTTTTCTGGTAAGACAGTAAATTTAATAGGCAATACTGTTGTCGTTCAAAAGAATCATGAATCAACAATTTAGGATTTTCTACGTATCTTGTCAAATCTCATTGGCTATGTGACAGATTTTTTAAATTTTTTAATTGAATTTAGTTTGTATTTTAGCGTTCTCTTACCGCTGATTGATTTTGTTCTATAAATGTTGACCAATTTTGAGTTTTGATACAATTTATTGTTATGTCACACCAAGGTTTGCTTGACTCTTTAATGAATTTGATGAATAGTTTTCAGTATTTCGCAAACGGTTTTCACTACCTCCAAAAATGTGGTTTCAGAATAGAAGATAAATCTTCTCAGCAGTTCTCTCCTTTTTTTCTTGTTGATTGGTCATATAAATAAAAAGTGGAAGCGGTTTTTGATTTGCACAAAGCTAAAATTATTGAATTTAGAAAATTAATGAATCGTGTAACAAAATCAAGTTATATTCATGATAATAAAATGAGTTTAATGACAACTTTTATATATATATATTTATATATATATATATATATATATATATATTCAAAGGTTTTAATTGCTAATAACTGTTGTTTTTATCAATTTTTTTTACCGAAGTTTTTTACCATAAAATGAACAAAATATTTGATTTGGGAAGCGTCTATTTGATTTTCAGAGGAAATTTCAAAATTATTGAATTTAAAAAAGTAGATGACTTTTCAAATTTTGCTCAACTGTGGTGTTTTTGTAAAATTTCATCTAAATTTCATTGATAACAAGAATTCTTTGCTTTCTGAAGAAAAAGTTTTATTTGAACAGTGCTTTTTGTAGCTAACCATCTATTTTTAAAACCTTTTTTTGATTGTTTTATACCGTGTTTGCATTTGTTGTTGTTCATTTGCCTGTTTTTGTTCTCTTTGTCATTGTATGACTTAGTTGATCTATTTAACAAGATCAGATTGTTACTCTTCAACAATAATAAATTTTATTGTATTTTTTAGTGTTTTATTATCTTTGATGCCACTACTGAAATTATTCTCGTTTTTTATTTGTTAAAATTTAATTTTTTTCCTATTTGAAAACTTTTTCTTGTCTGCTTCTTTTTTCTACTAAATGAAGCCAAGATTCGCAAATTTTTGCAATTTTACAATTTTTTCTTGTTCTTTCAAATTTGAATAGTTTCTTCAAAATCCGGACGGACGTGTACACTATTGAGGTTTAGAAAAAACCCTCAAACTTTTTTTAACCTCAATAGTGTACACGTCCGTCCGGATTTTGAAGAAACTAGTCAAATTTGAAAGAACAAGAAAAAAAATTGTAAAACTGCAAAAATTTGCGAATGTTGGCTTCATTTAGTAGAAAAAAGAAGCAGAGAAGAAAAAGTTTTCAAGTAGGAAAAAAAATAGGAAATGAAAACAAATGGCCATAAATGCGGATGAGTTTGGCATGTTTTTGTTGAGTATTTCTGTTTTCCAATGAATTCTACCCTCAAAAACTTTTAAGCATTGGAGGTTGCAAAATGTGGTATGTAATGTTTCCATTCGCCAAAAGACTGGTTCTAAGAAAACAAATTAAATTATGATGTAACACTGTTTTATTTGTTCTTGTTGTTCTCTTCGGCCCAATAAAACTCTTGCCTTGTTATTCCAAAAAATTCAAAAAAACTGCACGGAACTTATTTGTAGACCTACTTTTTCATCCAATGGAAACTGAAAATCTTTTCGCGTAATTTAGAAAAATTTGAACTGTACCATATTCAAGCTCATACAATGAAATTTTTAAATCGGAAAAGTCTTAAATTTTATGAGATTTCCTCCAATGCAATTGTCGACATCAAATTTTTTATATCCGGAGAATTTGTTTGTTTTGGAAAACATTCATATACCTCATTCATCCCGCAGCAATAGCGAAGGTCTCAAGGTGGTGTGTTGCAACTCAATGAAATCTAAGGGTATCTAAATGTTCATTTTAGATATGGTCACAATTTTTTACACTTTTTTTACACGCTTTTCAATCATTCAATTTGTATGTCATTATGGAGCAATAGTTCTAGTCCTCATTGATCGGTGAAATTAGCAAAGAATCTAGCAGTTTAAAAGACTTAAATTGCTCAGTTTTTAAAGGAAAGAAAATTTTAGTATTTGAAGAATCCTCCTTGTTCCCTAGAGATTAATAATCGAGAACCCTACCCAGAGCGATAATTGTGTTCTAATTACGCAGGTGTTTCAATTTTTGAATCCTTCGAAACTAAACTGATGATTTTTGGTACCCATTAATGCACTTAAGGTCTTAGAAAGTGTTTTGAGTTTGCCCCTTTTTTTTGTCCTTTCTACCAACTCTTAGTTTTCTGGTAAGACAGTAAATTTAATAGGCAATACTGTTGTCGTTCAAAAGAATCATGAATCAACAATTTAGGATTTTCTACGTATCTTGTCAAAACTCATTGGCTATGTGACAGATATTGTTAATTTTTTTAATTGAATTTAGTTTGTATGTTAGCGTTTTCTTATCACTGATTGATTTTGTTCTATAAATGTTGACCAACTTTGAGTTTTGATACAATGTATTGTTATGTCACACCAAGGTTTGTTTGACTCTTTAATGAATTTGATGAATAGTTTTCAGTATTTAGCAAACGGATTTCACTACCTCCAAAAATGTGGTTTCAGAATAGAATATAAATTTTCTCAGCAGTTCTCTCCTTTTTTTCTTGTTGATTGGTCATATAAATAAAAGGTGGAAGCGGTTTTTGATTTGCACAAAGTTAAAATTATTGAATTTAGAAAATAAATGAATCGTGTAACAAAATCAAGTTATATTCATGATGATAATATGAGTTTGTTGACAACTTTTATATATATATATATATATATATATATATATATTCAAAGGTTTTAATTGCTAATAACTGTTGTTTTTATCAATTTTTTACCGAAGTTTTTTTACCATAAAATGAACAAATTATTTGATTTTGGAAGCGTCTATTTGATTTTCAGAGGGAATTTCAAAATTATTGAATTTAAAAAAGTAGATGACTTTTCAAATTTTGCTCAACTGTGGTGTTTTTGTAAAATTTCATCTAAATTTCATTGATAACAAGAATTCTTTGCTTTCTGAAGAAAAAGTTTTATCTGAACAGTGCTTTTTGTAGCTAACCATCTATTTTTAAAACCTTTTTTTGATTGTTTTATACCGTGTTTGCATTTGTTGTTGTTCATTTGCCTGTTTTTGTTCTCTTTGTCATTGTATGACTTAGTTAATCTATTTAACAAGATCAGATTGTTACTCTTCAACAATAATATATTTTATTGTATGTTTTAGTGTTTTATTATCTTTGATGCCACTACTGAAATTATTCTCGTTTTTTAATTGTTAAAATTTAGTTTTTTTCCTATTTGAAAACTTTTTCTTCTCTGCTTCTTTTTTCTACTAAATGAAGCCAAGATTCGCAAATTTTTGCAATTTTACAATTTTTTCTTGTTCTTTCAAATTTGAATAGTTTCTTCAAAATCCGGACGGACGTGTACACTATTGAGGTTTAGAAAAAAACCCTCAAACTTTTTTTAACCTCAATAGTGTACACGTCCGTCCGGATTTTGAAGAAACTAATCAAATTTGAAAGAACAAGAAAAAAATTGTAAAATTGCAAAAATTTGCGAATCTTGGCTTCATTTAGTAGAAAAAAGAAGCAGAGAAGAAAAAGTTTCCAAGTAGGAAAAAAAGTAGGAAATGAAAACAAATAGCCATAAATGCGGATGAGTTTGGCATGTTTTTGTTGAGTATTTCTGTTTTCCAATGAATTCTACCCTCAAGAACTTTTAAGCACTGGAGGTTGCAAAATGTGGTATGTATTATTTCCACTCGCCAAAAGACTGGTACTAAGAAAACAAATTAAATTATGATGTAACACTGTTTTAATTGTTCTTGTTGTTCTCTTCGGCCCGATAAAACTCTTGCCTTGTTATTCCAAAAAATTCAAAAAAACTGCACGGAACTTATTTGTAGACCTACTTTTTCATCCAATGGAAACTGAAAATCTTTTCGCGTAATTTAGAAAAATTTGAACTGTACCATATTCAAGCTCATACAATGAAATTTTTAAATCGGAAAAGTCTTAAATTTTATGAGATTTCCTCCAATGCAATTGTCGACATCAAATTTTTTATATCCGGAGAATTTGTTTGTTTTGGAAAACATTCATATACCTCATTCATCCCGCAGCAATAGCGAAGGTCTCAAGGTGGTGTGTTGCAACTCAATGAAATCTAAGGGTATCTAAATGTTCATTTTGGATATGGTCACAATTTTTTACACTTTTTTTACACGCTTTTCAATCATTCAATTTGTATGTCATTATGGAGCAATAGTTCTAGTCCTCATTGATCGGTGAAATTAGCAAAGAATCTAGCAGTTTAAAAGACTTAAATTGCTCAGTTTTTAAAGGAAAGAAAATTTTAGTATTTGAAGAATCCTCCTTGTTCCCTAGAGATTAATAATCGAGAACCCTACCCAGAGTGATAACTGTGTTCTAATTACGCAGGTGTTTCAATTTTTGAATCCTTCAAAGCTAAACTGATGATTTTTGGTACCCATTAATGCACTAAAAATCTTAGAAAGTATTTTGAGTTTGCCCCCTTTTTTGTCCTTTCTACCAACCTTTAGTTTTCTGGTAAGACAGTAAATTTAATAGGCAATACTGTTGTCGTTCAAAAGAATCATGAATCAACAATTTAGGATTTTCTACGTATCTTGTCAAATCTCATTGGCTATGTGACAGATTTTTTAAATTTTTTAATTGAATTTAGTTTGTATTTTAGCGTTCTCTTACCGCTGATTGATTTTGTTCTATAAATGTTGACCAATTTTGAGTTTTGATACAATTTATTGTTATGTCACACCGAGGTTTGTTTGGCTCTATAATGAATTTGATGAATAGTTTTCAGTTTTTAGCAAACGGTTTTCACGACCTCCAAAATGTGGTTTCAGAATAGAATATAAATTGTCTCAGCAGTTCTCTCCTTTTTTTGTTGATTGGTCATAAAAATAAAAGATGGAAGCGGTGTTTGATTTGCACAAAGTTAAATTTATTGAATTTAGAAAATTAATGAATCGTGTAACAAAATCAAGTTATATTCATCTTAATGATAATAATATGAGTTTGTGGACAGCTTTTATATATATATATATATATATATATATATATATATATATATATATATAAATATATTCAAAGGTATTAATTGCTAATAACTGTTGTTTTTTATCATTTTTTTACCGAAGTTTTTTACCGCAAGTTTTTAGAGGAGAGTATTTTCTTGAATTTTTTTCATGCATACGCTTTAATAAGCGTTCAAGGTTGATGCTCTAAAAACGTTGAATGTGTGGACATTAATTTAAGCAACTCTTTATAATGTTGTTTGTGACATTTCCATTAACAAATTCCCGTCAATGTACGTTAATTTCGTACGATCATTTAATCAAGCGCCGAGAATTTAATTATTTTTTTGAGACTCTCTAAGTGCTAAAACGGAGGTTGGTGGCAGAGCAAATCAACGCTGAGTCAGTCTAGAGACATTTGTTTTTTGGGATGCCCAGTACTCTGTTCATGACACAAATTACCATGGCTAGACTTGATTTTTTGGTTATATTTACTTCATCAAAAATAATATGTTCAGCTTGACTCCCGCCAACGAGGTTTGTTTTACATGCGATTCGAACTTCCGCGTGGGTAGTTATAACATTTAATTTGCGTAGCAGGTAGTAACCACTAAGCTAATTGGGCTTTGTGGTAATTGCTGCAAACTAGCTTAAGTATAAATAGTGTGTATTCTACTATTGTAATAACCAGTTATAAGCTACAAAAGTATGACAATATTCTGCTCGGACTTAATTTTAGGGTATGAGTAATTTTCAGACTATACAGGATAAGTTTAGCTTGGGCGAAGTCTATGACTTCAATATAATCATAATGAAGATAAACTGCATATAAACTTAAAATATTCTGGAGATGCAATGTTTCAGAACTGAATTAAGTTTTATTCTTGAATTGGGCTGGTTCAGCGCTGAAATGCTCTGAGACTCAAGTCCGGGAAGCTGCATTATATTGGATGAAGTATTTTCTTAGTTTTTGTTATAATTTTGAGTCAATAGTTTGATCAATTTTTTTTGTTTATGTCTTGCTTTTTTTAGATCTTACTTTAGAATGGACGCATCAGTTATGAAGTGTGTGTTTCAACTTCCAAATGTTTATTCCAAATTTATATTTATAGAAATATATTTGGCTGGTTTTCCAAAAATACTGAGAATTGAGGTGACATTGAGGATGAGGAGATTTCTTGGCTGGTTGTCAATATTTATTTGTTTTCACCAAAAGGAAACTCAAAATGTGATTTTCTATTGTTCTGACTTATTTACCATGTAACCCAAAATTCAAGAAATGAGATTGAATTCCACGTTATCCATATTGATAGATGAAAATTCATTCGAGCTCTAGGAGCCGGCATATACATTTTTTTGATAATAAAGTGCGTGAATATGGATGACTGACTCTTAATTCTCAAACATTACAAAAAATTTTCAGCCAAAACTTCAAAGCGATAAACGATAAATTTTAACGTGGTCCATGAACAGTATTTTTGGCCTCTTTATGCAAAAAATTAAAGATTTAAATATCAGATCAACTTTAGCAGAAGTCACAGGAGAGAAGCATTGTTTTTTATTTATTTTGTTCAACGAAGGGTAATAAAAATAAACTAAACAGCTAATTAGAACCAATATAGTTTAGGGAATGAAAAGTTTGTGCCATACGATGTTTTCCCAAGATATAAAATTTCTAGTAGTTGGCTTTTCAGTTTTTGATGAGTCAACAGCTTTCAGGAACGAAAAGAAGTTTCTTTATAATCTCTGTTTGATATGATGCATTTATATTTCTGAGTATTCCAAACCTTAAACTGACGCATCCATTTCGGGCATACTCGTTTATAGAATGTATTGATACTAGTGGGGTTCCTCGGGTCAGCGGGGGCATGGGAGTGGGGGCAGGGGGGGGGGTTGTTAAGAGGACATGGATACTGGGGGATGATTTCGGAATAGATGAAAACATTCTACTATTTTCTCTTTGCGTATTTATGAATATTATTCCCACTTAACACTTCGCAGGTTTTTTTTTATAAATCGGCCCTTGGTTGACACTATTGAGCCTTGATTTCACCGAGAAAAAATTATGTAATGAACCAAAATCTCTAGTCATGAAGAAACAGAGCCAACAGATTTAAACCCAAGACAATTTGCTCTCAAATTATCTCCCCATTGGGGTTCACAGCGCCAAAAAATTCTGAACAAAAGGGGTATTACAAGAAACCCATTAGTCCAATTCGCTAAACCCTACTCAGTCTAAATGGGTCTTTTGTGTTGTCAAACAAAAAGGTGCCATTAAACAACAAATGGGTAAATAAGTCCATTCTGTTGAGCAATTAACAACGGAACCAAGCAAAAAAAACCTTTATCTGATTATCTTGTTCTCCATAAAAAGCGGTAATTATCTTTCGTTTTGGGAACCAGGTTTTGATGGGCGCTTATGTTGGCTAAATAGGGAAGCGTTGACGTTTGATGTCTCTACTTTTTCTTCATTATTTTTGTGTAAAGGTGACAATTTATAATGATCGGTGACCCATGAATTGTAGATTTTTTTGTGCAAAACATTTAAAGATATTTTCTGCTTTGTACTCTATATGTCAACCATTCGGTTACACCAATCGTCTAGTTTTGTATATCTTTGACCGTGTTTGTAAAATGGAGCTCGGAACTAGAGCGGAACGGGCGCAGAGCCGAATCAGGGCTAAATGATAATCAGAGCCGAATGGTTAAATTTGATTGGGCAATTAATCTGATTGGTTCAAGTTAAACGAAAACAAATGTAAGAAATGACGAAATAATTGGTGTCGTTGCTTGATTATCTCCATGGCTCCTCTATCGGCGTCCTCCTCGTAAAATAGTTGCTTTCATGGTGAACGCAAAGTAAGCCGAAGTAAAAGTAAGCCGACATAAAAGCAAACCGAAATTAAGAGACAGTTCAAAAATAAAACATTGCTAACCGTTACAATCACAAATGCGGATAGCGTAGTGTTGTATAATGTATTCCAATGTAACAAAGAACCAAAAATACGTCATTTTTCAGACATTTAGTGGTTACGGGCCTCAACGAACCGCTGTCCACGGCTATGCCTCTCATCCACTGTGGGATGTAATCCGGAAACCGAGGGCCGGTTATCGCGGCAAAGCCACAACGCGCTCGAAGCGCACCCACCGGCCCACCTGGGAAGAATTAAAACACGGGTATCCCAAATTTTTTCGGCTTACATGGTGTCATTTTCAGATTTCGTCTTGTTTGGTTATCGCTTTGTTTGTCCACCGCCAGTTTTCATATTACTTCAATTAGTACAAGGCAATGTCAGTGGCAGTCAAGCAAGCCGATTTTTGATATTGAGGTCAAGTGAGCCGAAAAATTTCGGGATACTCGTATTTTAAGTTGTCCCTGGTTGTCCGGCGGTAGAGGTTCGTGCGCGTAGCGGCCTCGCCAAGATAACCGTACCGCGGTTTCCGAATTACATCCCACAGCTGATGAGAGGCATTCCCATGGACAGTGGTCCGCTGAAACCCGTATTTACCAGATGCCTAAAGTTTTTGCGTATTTTTGTTTCTTTGGAGCATTAGAATATATTATACCTTATAATACTATGCGCAGTGTTGATTTTAACGGTTAACAAAGTAATATTCCTGATAGATTACATAACTCTTACATAACTGTCGGCTTGCTTTAAAGTCGGCATACTTTGACTTCAGCTTACTTTGCGTTAACATTCAATACAATTTCATAAACAAAAAGAGAATATTATACAATTTGATCTGAAGAAATGACAACTGTGCAAATCAATGGACATCAGTAAAACAGAAATGATCAACTTCAGCACAAACAGAACATTTTGATATGTGTTTCAAATTTAGTTTTTTCAGGAAATAGTGTGTTATAGTAAATTTTAGTTAATTTTAGTAAAAAATTATTGCTTTTGTTTTTTCAATTTACTGTGGTTTAGTGTAGGTTCTTTTTTCCGTGTCTTTGAGCGAATAAAGTTTTGTACTAAGTTATTGATTCATCATATTGGAATACGAATTACACCAACAAAATTTAACAATCAGTTTTTACAGTCTGCTTTCCAGCTGATATTTTGTTCAAGATATCCTTTTGAGTTTTAGTGAAAAAATAACAGAAAACAAAGAAAACTATGTTTTTGAAATCGGTATAACTCCAAAAAGTTTTACAAAAAATTTGAAGAGGCAGTGAAATGAGTTTATTGAATTTTGTTCGGAAACATTTGTTGAAGTTACTTGACAAAAATTCAACCAAAGCTGCATAAAATGCTATTCCTATTTATTCTTGAAAGCACAACCTTGTTAAAAGATTTTTATTTAAATTTCTTGTCTAAAATTTTATTCGAATTTGTTGTATTATTACAATTGGTGAACAAATTTTTTGCCGAAATGTTTTGTAAGCTATGATTAACCTGTCGTATCTCTCTCCTTTTCTTTGTCTCTCTCTCTCTCTCTCTCTCTCTCTCTCTCTCTCTCTCTCTCTCTCTTTCTTCCATTCTTCTTCCCATAGGTGTTAATGTAATGCAAAACATTTCGACTAGCTAAAAAACATTTTTTGTTATTAAAACTTCTAAATGTTTGGGACAATTCAGATATTAAAAAATATTTGATCTCTTTACGAAATGCTATTTTTTTTACCTAATTTATACTGACAGTTACGCCCTCCCTCGACAATTACCTTTTTTCGTGAACTAAAAATTTCTCCTTCGCATTTTTAAGCAATTGAACTGAAATAGCCGCAGTTTATTATTAAAAATCAGCTTAAAAGTGAGCAGAAATTGAATGTTTTTCCAATTTAGTTCTTTTCGATGGTGTATAATAACCTCTAATGACGTCCTGTGAAGCAACCATAGTAAAATTTTTAATTACCCGCCTCAGGGCTACCTCTACCTTCTATCATTTAATGCATTTTAGCACAATTTCTGATCTACAACAACTGAAATTTGGTCAATATTTTACTGCTGCGGGTCAGCTTTTACTGTTATCAAAAAATAACAAAAAATTACTGTTATTCCAAAGTAATCAGCAAGAAAATTCACTGCTGATAAACAATTTTTCCTTGTGTCCAGACAATAAATGATAGGCCTCAATTACTCCCTAATGATGTATGCAGTATATCAAGATTTCTATTATGATTTTAAGGATAAGAGAATTTTTTAGATTCTTCAACTGTATGATAATAAACTTTGTCATGGAGAATTGAAAAACGACAAAACATCAAAGCATCCTCCAGTTTTTTAAAGATTTCAGAAGGAGCAGCATTTATTTAATTTTAGAGGTATATAAGCCGCAGGACCTTATTTACTAATTCAGTGTTGTCTCATAGAAATTCATCTCCTAGGAGCTTAAGAAGCAGGTTAAATTTCCTAATAATCATTAATTTAACCTCATTGTTGCCTGTAAAATAAGGTAGTTTAGAATCGTATGCGTTTTTCTAAGCCTTAAGGTTTTTGTTTTTTATTTTTTGAAAGATTTCAAATTTTAATTGTTTTCAATTCGTGTGACGCCAACTCTTCTGAAAATACAAATCGAATTTGATAGTTTTTGCCGTCATTTCCGTTTGCATTTTTTTGTTTTTAAGTTTTTCATGGCGTGTGCTTATTAGGGTGAAAAGTATAAAATGCGTTCTGACTGTTTTGGTTTTTGATACGAAAGGAGGTTTGAAATGTTATTTTTCATTATTATTATTAGAAATTTTTCATAATTCGTTTTTTTCAATTTCATTTGCTTTAGTTATAACAAAACACGAGTGCTTGTGAAATCAGCTAGTTAATCGAATTTGCAATTTTGTTGTTTTTTAAATTGTATTTCAGGATGTTTCTCAATTTCTTACAGAGACTGATTCTTTTTAATTACTTTACCACTTTTTTATGTTGCTGCCGGACATTTATCGTTTGTGCGTCAGTACGTTTTGAAGCCTCAGTAGAAAATTGTTTATACCCATTAAGCTGGGGCAAAAACGGAAAAAACCTAAATTTCTATATTCATTTTGACTTCCGAATGATTTTTATTTCTTTTGTGCAAGCAGAAACACATTTGAACAGACATTATTAAGAAGACCTGAACGAAATTGAGACATTTTTGTCTCGTGGAATCATAGTTAAGTTAACCGAATTAATAATGGCAGTCAATATACAAACAATTGTTTCAATTTGTTTTTGGCTTTATGAAATACTACTTTATTGCTACAAATTAGTTTAAATGAGAAGTGTTTCAATGTTCAAAGAATACAGATACTTTTGTTTGTCTTTTTGTTGATGATTTTGTATTTGTTTTCAGTTGTCTATTGAAAAATGCAAAAAAAATATCAATTTTAACTTTCGGTGACTTCTACAATTAAGTTTGCCAAAAAGAGACTTTGTCCATGATTTTTGTCCTGAAAAAATAAAAAGCTTTTTAAAAACAGTTCTCTAGTATTGGAAGCAAGGAATCATTTTCACAATGAGTTATATGCAAACACTGAGGTAAAAACCAAAACCACCCATAATCAAAAAGAATTAGAACTTAAATGCCTCATTTTTGGTAAAAAATACATTAGAGAAAAACACTTTTGATAATATTTACCAATAAGTTAAGTGCAACTAAGTACTTATTCTAAATTGAAGGTTACTTCGGCTTTTGTTTTGTGTTTAAAAATCGAATTTGTGTTATTTTGTTTGTATTTTAGCTCCAGTCTAATAAAATAAACGTTTTTCGTAGCAGCTTGATGTAAATATTTTTGGTATTAAAACAATTGTTTCGGCAATACCATTTCTGAATCGAAAGACATAATGAGACTCACCCAGATTTCACGCAGGGTTATCCGCCGCTAGACATCTGGATAAGGCCTTGCGCCACCCTTTCTGTCTAGTTAGGGCAAAATTTCCGGTCTCGGGTAAAGGTATCAGTTAATGTAAGCGGAATTTTTGTACGAAATCTGCTGAAGGCTTGAAAAATAGGTGAGAAATGCCAAATGAGGCGACAGTTTAGTTCTAGGTACTAAATGTACTGAATAAATTTATTTTCAGCATGATTTTCGAATTATTCTAAATTTTAAACGTAATCGCTTCTGTATGAGCATAAAAAGTTAGACGATGAGTTTTCTCTCATTAGAAAATCTTTTTTCGATGCATATGATAAATTGTATGGAGCCAAAGTCATTTCATAGGTCATCTGGATCGAGGACTGTCTTTTCATACCGCTTTTTGGTCGAGCATAGTATTTTCATAAGTCGACGTCTAAACATGAGTGCCGTACTAGTCTAAAATTTGCAATGCGGTCCAGGCTGAGGTCCGTAACTCAAGTCCACTCTTATCAGACCCCTTGGGTCGTGGTATCGGGACCCAGGACCGATCAGGGTGTCCCAAGACCACTTGAGTTCTGGACAGGGTTCCGGACAGGAGTTCCAGACAGTGCCATTTGGGTTGCGGACAATAAATTTCCAGACCTAGCGTAACAAAATTGGCCCTGGTTAGTCAAATCGGGGTAGTAGACACGACATGCCAAGCCCACCTGTTAAAGAACATATATTGAGTGAGGGGGAGGGGAGGGGAGGGGGAGGGGGAGGGGGAGGGGGAGGGTTAGATGACTGATTTTGAGAAATATTGGTTCTAGAGCGGAGAAGAACAAACTGAGCAACAGTTTGTACAGAATGCTGGCCCAACTTATGATTGGGATGACGAATTCGACCAATTTCTTCATCTACATTGCATCGTCCTCAGCATTCAGACAGTGCTTCCTCGCAATGGTCGGGGTGAACATTGTGGCCAAAGGAAAGGTCGGTCAGCAGAGCAGAGGGGGTATCACTCGACAGAAAAGCACCAACAACAGTGAATCGTCAATCAGAGAGGCGAAACAAAACAAAGACAACAAGAATGACAAGGGGTGCAAGCGCCAGGCAAAAAGCAGCGAATCAAATTAAAGTTTAAGTCACGTGGCTCTAATGAAGTCACGTGACTCTAATGAAGTCACGTGGTTCCAATGAAGTCACTGAGACCTTTTTGGCATTGATCTGGGCCCACGTGCAGTCGACGAGCCCCGGGGTGCTATTTTTACAAAGTATCTGGCTATATAACAACAGAGAATTGTAATTGGGGGCATGAAATTACGGGGGGTGGGGGCATAATAGGTTCATAGGTTCCAGATCTCAACTGGCATCACGTGTTGCTCTTTTGTTCTCTAAGATCTTTTCTGTGATCTCTTCCGTTATAAGGTCATATAAGATAAAAAAAGGATCTTTTCCGTTTGTGCTCAACCCCCCTCCTTAGTGGATGCAGATTATTTGCACCCCCCCCCCCCCCCAGATGCACGTGCAAAACTTATACATGATGATTTATTATGTAATAATGACGCGTGATTTGTAACGGGGGCACAAACAAAAAGATCCGATAAAAATGATAAGTAAGATTCTATATTAGAAGATCAATCCGCCATTATTGAATGACAACGGAGGAGATTCAATTTATGAGCCCGAGTTTTGAGGTGACTTCTGAAGAGACATTCAAATATTTTAAAACTCGCATTTTGCAAGTCCATTTCGTTTTAACTTTTCACACCAAATTGCAACTCCTGTCATCGGAAAACCTAATATTGAAAAGTTTCGGCCTTAAAAAAACTTGCACGTGCGCGTTTTAACTAGCAACTCAAAATTAGGATCTTTTCCGTGTCTCCCCCCAAGCTTAGAGGGTGCATATTAGTCGCAAACCCCAAAGCGCACGTGCCATACATTTTTAGATAATACTCGCGTGTTTTGTACCCGAGGGTGCATAACGTACAGGGGAGGGGGAAGGGGTCAAGAGGGCGGAAAAGATCGCAAAATCCATATTGTGGTTTTCGCACTCATTGTGTTGGTTTATGGTTGCACAGATATATTTAAATTAGTATTTCGGAGTATATAAATCATTTTAGTTTATGCATTATTTTTTTCTTAATGACACATTCAGTTTTCGTCATATTACATACTGGATCACTCATTTGAAATTTCACTATTCATCAGTTTTTACCACGTAAACGCCAATATTTGACTGCAGGAGAATGATTTGAGCGCATTCTATTCTACTATTTGGCACTAGATAGAAATCTATTCCGTAAAATTTCTGATGAACCAGAGACTCAAATCGAATTTAAAGCTAACATTCTTTAGCTGTATTCAATCCCTCCCTGACCATTAAGGCAGACACGTTGTGGGCTCCTTTTACAGCCTTAAAGTATAAAGAGCTAGGGCCACTTATTTCTGCGCGCGAAGTAGAATTACCTATATCTCTTAGACTAACCGACTCTGTAAAACACTGAGAGTAAACTTCTATTATTACGGTGGTTAAGAAGTATAGCACCGGAGTCAATGGTACACACATGGTGTATCTAACTAAAAGACTGACTACAGTTAGTTCAGTTCTCTCTATATAAAAGAAAATAGTGTCTTCTCAGTCTCTGATTGGTTGGAGGTGTACATTCAATATTTCCACTGCTACATCCATCCGAGGTTGAGAGCTTCAAATCCGAATTTGTAAGTGAAGTAGTAACTAGTGTCGTCAGTGAAGAGGTTCGTCTTGATTGTAGAAACAGTAAGGGTGCCAGTTACAGGGTGTGCTGGCCAGTAACGTCAGTCCTGTGAAGATTATGCCCAACTGCTCTCACTGTCTTGTAGTGTGGACTTATTCCCAGTTGGAGGATCGCTTGTAGTCCGTAGTCTCTGTCTGGTTTGCACGAGGAGATTTCTGTTTATCTCCACCAGGTACAAAGTTTGAACCAGTCGGATTTACCAGCTTACCTTCTGGTGGAAATCCATCATTTAGCTACTGTGTGAGCTACTTTCCCTATTAAATCTATTGGTTAAATTTAATACCTTCTTTCGTAAGTCCCGACCGGGAGGAAGAAGAAAAGAACTGATCCTAATCTTCAGTTTTGTGAAAAAAAGAGAAGAATATGAAGATATAATTTTTAGAAAGAAGAAATTAAAGACAGTAAGAAAGTAAGAGAAAGGAAAAGAGTTTCAGGTGAGTTTTGACAACAGTGAGTCTTTTTTGTGGGTCTTTGAGCCCAAGGTGTTGCTGTAGGTCTGCAGCCTACGTCCTATATTCGAACTCGAAGTCCGGAGCTCGATTCTCTGGATCACGGAAGAAGGCGAGGAATTCCGGATCACGTGCCAGACAAGCAGCAAGGGTACGAGGATACATATCAACGTTACAGTGTGGTTGTAACGCAAGGAGGTGATTGAAGATCTGTGTTTCTTCTTGTGATGGTTGCCGATTGTCTAGTTATCGACCATCCAGTCCCTGTAGAGGAGGTTGAAAGTTTGGCCATAGGCACACTTCGTGGCGCCTCCTTCTACACATTGTAGATACTCGATCGGGACGAGAATGGGGCGATTATTCTTGGCATAGAGTGGAGAAAAGATGAAGTAATTCTTGATAGGATCAAAATTACGGAGGGTGCCTTCACAATAGTTGGGTTGGATGATGTAACTATAATTCATGTAGTAGGGTAGAGTCAGTTTTGTATTAGCGTACTGAAGACGCGAATTCATGTGGATAATCGGATTAGTGTGCTGAAGGTGATGTTGCACAAATAAGTAGTTGTGCATCGTGTGAAGCATCTTCACTCGATTTACTTTATGGGTAGTGTTGTTTACATCCATCTGTGAGGGATGCAAAAAACCGAATTGCAAGTAAAAAGGGTCGTATTTAGCATAGATTTTGTAGGGTGCAGTGTCGGGAGTGAAAAAAGTATTGAAGTAGTCGTTTGGGCGATCTGCAAGTGCAAAATACAGATGCCAAAAACGTTCCGTTAAGCGAGGGTATAGGGGAAAGTGTAGACATTCGAGTGGGAAATCTTTGTCCCGTCGTTCTTGATCATATTCGTTCTCCAATTGTCCAAGAGAAAAAGAACTGGCTGTAGGCTTCAGTGTGTGTTGAGGCGGGGTGGAAATGTAATTGAACCTCTCGGGCACTTGTATACCCTGTATGGTATTAATGCCGAGAGAGTTTGTAAATTCATGAAATCGGAAATTTGGTCCTTGTGACCGGTGTGGAATTCCGTGTGTTGGTGCAAAAAGCTTAGGTCTCCCGTGAGAAAATGAGGGCTGTTGGCCTCGTGAAGGGCTCGCTGTATGGCGGGCAGGCGACTGTGAAGCCTGTATTGGTGAGGAACGAACGGGGTATATTTCGTGCGCTGTAGCTTGTGGACGCCTTCTAGGTGAGGGGTCAGTGCACGGTTAGTTGTCCGTCGACGTTGGTCAATCGTAGTGGGTGGCTGAGGGAAAGGCTGTTGTGGCCTGAGAGGTGGTATGGTCGGGCCGTACCGCAGTGAGGGTACCGGTGGGCGTTTTGTAAGCGGTATTGGCATTACAGTCGGCGGGTAGACCAGCGTCTGTGATCTCGTCGTGCTCCACAGATCCTAACGGACTACGCCCAATTAGGGACGACTGTTTCTGGCGTTGACTGGCCGGACTGCTCCGCTGTGGCTGCTTCATCAGCCCAACAGGGAATGCGCGTAGGCTGGGGTGGTGGTTGTGATGTGGATACTGCTGTGTGTGCAGTAGAGAAGAATTGAGGTTGGTTCCCTGGCTGGTTCCCTTGATGAGCAGCTCTTGTGACGAGCTTTGTGGTCCTGTAGGAACTGAGGGTGAGCTCGTGTCACTGTCTATGTACAGGTGAAGTTCACCTGAACTCGAGGAAGAGGTGGCGGGTGAAGGCAGTGGGTTAAAGGCGAGTACTTGGAAGATTAAGAAAAAGCTCTTTTATGTTAAAGGCGAGTACTTGGAAGATTAAGAAAAAGCTCTTTTATTTCCTGATAGTCAGGATCTTTGTCAATAGAGTCTCGTGAAAGAGACACTCCACGTGAGCGTTTACGCTTATTAGGTTGAAAAGTGTGTAGGTGTCGTGATATAAAATCTTGTTTCGTGCGAGAGCCAATTGGTGTATCATAGCATTGATATATAGAAGCTGGTAAAGTGGAAGTGTGTCGTTTATTTGAATTATTGTGTACAGGAGAAGAGAATTTATTATAGAAATTTTCAAACTTTTTGTGTAATAAATTCAATTCATGTTGAGAGTGTGGAGTGCAACTGTCGATTGAAGGTCTACGCTGTTTTTTAGGTGATGTTTGTTTATATTGTGTGGAACCGGATTGTAGCACATGAAATAATGTTTTCGAAAATACTCCAAAAAAATCCGGAGGTTATAATTTTAGCCAATGTGATATTGGGTCTTAAATGTGATTTTATATTATAGTGTTAAATGCAAAGTTAAAAAATACAGGCACTGTAAAAAATTAAAAACAGTCCATATTATGGCTATTTCTTTTAATACGTACCAAGGGTATCCAAAGATTCCTATGAGGGATTCTTTTAATTAGTTGCCATTAATCAAGTCACGCCAATCAAGTCGGCGGAGGGTCAATTCATTGCCGTTAATAAAGAGTTTGTTAAAGTAATCATTATATTCGGTGCGTAATTGTGAGAATTGTGCTTGTAGCTGTGCTTGTTTTGCAAGATCTGCAAAATTTACTGCTCGTGCTACTTCAATTTTTTCAGCCGCGTCATAGACCAATCTTATCTATTGACTTAGTCCAG
Organism: Convolutriloba macropyga; assembly: GCF_964194025.1. Lineage (NCBI taxonomy): Eukaryota > Metazoa > Xenacoelomorpha > Acoela > Convolutidae > Convolutriloba > Convolutriloba macropyga. Next base: position 79,604,812 of record NC_134469.1, on the reverse strand, counting down.
TCGTGTTGACTGTATAATCAAATAGTTGCGCGATAAAATCAGCGTAGGCGAAGCGGTTTTCAACTTCGTCAGGCGTTAAATTTTTAACGGGGTTTCGCGCCTTAATTGGATAGGGTGTTAAGCGATATGTGTCATCGCCGTCTGCGTCGAGTGAGTTTTGGTGATCTAAATTTTCGGATTTACATGGTGCTTTAATAGACCAGGGGAAGGTCTTTCGGTTGACTTGGTCTACAAATTGTAATTTGTTTTGGTAGTATATTGGAATACGTTCAAAGCATTGATTTTCTAATGCATAAAGGGGCGATTAAACGACTTTACATTGAAAGAGTGAGATTACATAGAGAGTTTTTAGAAAGAGTTTTTTTTATAAACATTTAAGCTTGTTTGATCAATTTCGAGCAAGATTTGATTGAACATGTAATCGAGTTTTGCATCGATCTGAACATTAGGGTGAACTGCACCAAACCAATTTTGTTTTCTGAATAACTCATATTTTTTGATTTGTGGTATAATTGTGATTCTTGTGGAATGACACATCCATCACGGATATTTGCTTTTGTGTAAGGTGTTAAAGAGGGTGGTCCTTCAGGGACTGTTACGTGTGTGTCATCAAAGTCAAGTGACGGTTTTCCCTAGATAAAATTAAAATCTTCTCGGTATTGTATAGAAATGTCCTGATATTGAGTGGCATAATATGGGCGATTTTCATTACATTTATAGAGAGGTTTTGTGAGTACCTCAAACGTGAAAGTGCAGATTCATCATAAAGGTGCTTCCGAAAACGATTAGAATACATGTGTGGCATGTGTTTGTGGCCGGAATTAGCTTCATTGTTTTCTAGTGTTTCAATGAAGTATCTTTTTGAAATTTAATCATACGTGCGTGTGATCTTCCAACATCAAAAAAACGACTGTGTGTTCGGGTTCCCAATTTACTATGGCTTTACTAGTGTGATTTGGAGGACAGTGACCTCATTCTAAGTCCCATTTAATGCAAACTTTCCCATAGTACATGTGTTCTGAGGCTGAACATCAAAGTGAGGGTGATGTTAATTAATTGAAGTGACCATCTTAGTGTGTGGATGACATGATATTTGTGTTCTGAATCTTTACCGGGACAGTTAGCCCAGGGATTATCTGTGGCATTAGGAATCCAATTATGATCGAGTGGGTTATAGACTATGCTTCCGTGTTGGAAGGCAAAAGGTCTATAACGGTCAAGGCGAAAACGGCCTTGTTTTTCTTCTATATTAGCTTGCCACCGGGGGTCGTCTAGTTCATCGAATTGTATCATTTGAGGGCGATAATGGTGTTTACTTATGAGACCAACGCGTCCAAGTTCACTCCGAGCTTCAATTTCTGTGGGAAAGAAAGGTCGTTCCATATTATTAACATACCAATTATCGTGATCAAACCGAAAGCCACTTTTGAGTGCTATTTTGTGACAAAAATTTTCCTTGTGGCGTGTTTAGCGTGTATGGCGTAAGCGCGTACTTTCAGTGTTCGAGTTTGTGAAAGATTTGTACTTGAGTGGGGAGGATTTTCAAATTGGCTGGCTGAATTTTACATTCGCCAATTTTATTGAGCTTATAATACTGCATATTTGTGTTATGCTTTGGGGAACAATCTTAGTGTGTGACGACAAGATCTTGTATGCCTGTTTTGGGCGTGGAAATGTTATGTTGGTCAATTTTAATCGTTTTTTTTATTGGAAATGGACATGAAAAAAAATAAATTAGGCAATATGAAAATTAAATTTTTAGTGGACAGAAAGTCCAGAGTGTGGATTATAGAAGACAAAATATCCTGCAGTGTTTTTCGTGTATCCATCAAATTTTTAGTGTATTTCTTGACAAATAAAGGATGATGGGTAACTGTTAACTCTAAAGATAGGTGGTGTTGCAGCTTGTGGGTGAAAAATAAGATTATCTTGTTCGACAACAATTTCAACAGAGAATGTGATCTTTGATTGTTTTAATAATTCGTGAGCTCTTTGTTTTTGTACGGGTGTTATTTTATATGACTTAGATATTCTTTGTTTAGGCCAATTATGTAATCGTTCACCGTTGTTATGGTCTCCAAAGAGGGCGGTTGGGGGAACAATAAAATTAGGATCAATTTTTAGTGGTAGAGTTGGGTGAGTTCGTGTTGTATCGGGTTGTTTCTCAGTGGTGAGAATGTAGATCAGGATTGGGTGTTGTGTAAAAATTGGGTAATGTACCCGGGAGGCTGAGTGGTAATAAGCTTTGAAATGAAGGTGATGAATTGACTACAATAAAAGAGTGGCTCCAGTGTGCTTGTGATAACAAGCGTTCAAAATTTGTTATTGGTCCTTGTGCGGATTAAAAAAATTATTCGCAATTTGTGATGCAGTAGGTGACGAAAACTGAGAACTAATTGGATTAGGATTAGAAGTGTCAGAAAGTAGGCTAATATCATGTGTGGTGTCGTTAATAGTTGAGACAGTGTGATTTGACAGTGGCAATTCTGAACTACTAGTTTTATCGGTAATTGCAAAATTTATTGGTTGAGTGGAGAACTCTGGAGTGTTTGAGTAATTAAGTAATTCAGGTTGTGGTGCTCGTGGAGGAGCTGGTATAAGTGTGGGTGGAGGAGTGTTGTATTTGGGAGAAAACCAGTGTATTGCAATAAAGTTTGTGCGGTTATTTGTTGTTGCTGTTGTGCTTGCGTTTGGTGTATTTGCGTTTGACTTTGATGGGGGGATATGGGAATACCGATTGTGGGGTAAAGTGGGGGGGGGAGTGTCCAGTAGGACGAGCTCTATCTGAAAATTTGGCAGTAGTAATCACTGAGTATGGGTGTTCCTCGATTTCTTGTGCTTGTGAATTTTTATTAAAGAGTTTAAATGATGACTTTTTGGGTGTTGATTGTTTAGTTGCTTCGCTGTATGAGAAACTAGGCGATTCTGAGACGGCGGGAGCACTTGGGTTAGTGTTGGATTGTTGATTAGAGGACTCAATTGTGACAATAGTCTTTGGCCGAGAGTGGGGCAATTATCGCAATAATATTTTTTATAGTCAGTAGAGGTGGGGATAACAAATATTAGGAGACTTAAAGTAGGTACACTTACTCTGATTGCTGCGCAGGGTGATTCTGGTGGGATGAAATTATGTAGATAGAGGAGATCTAAACAAACAGCAGAGAAATTTGTTAACAATCCAGCAATTGTTTAGTCTTTTTGTTAAAAGGAAAAAATAACTTGTGGATATATAATTTCATTTGTTGTGCTGTTGTTGTTTGACAATTTGTTGGCATTGTTCATACAAACTTAGGAGTTCTTTAATATATTTTATATCATATGAGGCTGGGATAGCGTCAAGATTAACAGTGTAGACAATATCTGTATAAAGAATTTCAGAGAGTTTTGGTGTTGCTTGTGGTGGAAAAATTGGAAGACAGAAAAGAGCAATGGGTTCGTTATTAAAATCTCTAATATAAAAAACCCATTCAGAACAAGTGTGTGAATATAGAATATGATCAAGGTTGTAAAAGATATTTTGAAAGTGGACTTGTTTGGGTTTAAATTTTTGAATATATCTGAATGTATCCAAGTAGGGTGTTCCTTTAAACAATACTTCTAGTCTGTAGTGAGAAGATATGTGCATACCTGGTAAAATTTCAACGAGAAGAATTCTTTCAGTACTGTGAGGCTGAAAGTTGCAATTTGAGTGCTGTTGCTGTTTCTTCCATGAGTAGATTTTGAGCTTCCTGTGAGCTATCAGCGAAGTCATGGAAGTTAAAAGTACCAAAGAAGGCAAAGAACTGTACTGTGAGACTGTTCTTTTTGTTAGAGAGAGAAAAAGGAGAGATGAAATTTAGAAATTAGAAAAAGAGAAATTTTCCTAAGTTTTAAAATTAGAAGAGTGGAGAAGAGAATCTTAAGTTAGATTGATTGAATGTTGTTGAAAAAGACGAGAGAAGAGAGAAGCAACTAAGTTTTGAGAGAAGTGGACTGAAAAGTGATTTTAGACGATATGATTTTGCCTGACCACGACTTTTTATTCGGGTACAAAAAAGTTACCGAGTGACATCTTTGCACATAAATGAGATTAGGGAATTGTTCCCGGACCGAGCTGTGGGTCGGTTATTATTTAATTTCATTTTTTTTATTATCGTTGGGAATGACCTGTAATTCCCTTGTTTTTATTTCCTGATGGAGGGGTTTTGGTTGTTCTGCTAAGGTAGCAGTTGAGGAGATAGTCCGTGTGCTTTGTTTACTGTGCTAAGGGGTTTGATTAACTTTCCCAGTGAATGTAATCGTATTACGGGGGAGAGGGGTGAAAAACTATCCGAATTATCCCTTTCGTAAAAGAGAACGAGGGAATTGTATTTTCATTTAAATTATATATAGTAGCTATTTAGCGTGTTATGCTAAATTGTGTTCGGCTATTAACAGCAAGGAGGGTGATCTAACGTGTATTCTAACAGTGAAGTGTCAATGTTCTTATATATGCGTTGTTCGTGAGGCCGAAATTTTTGATTGTGGTATAAAGACTGTGTGTTCTTTTATTGGTCGTCGTCGAAAACGATTGTTTCTTGTAGTGTAGATTTCAGAAGTGTGTTCGGGTATTTCAGACGGGTCACAAGGTAGTTGGGGGAGGTCATCTGTGGATGGTACATTTAGCTTGTCTAGACTGAACGAGACAGACTTCGACTTGGTAAATGGTGGCTTTTTCGGATGGAAGTTTAAAAGTGAATTATCCGAGAAGTATTTTTCCATTTGTTCTTGAACGAAGAGTTCTTTGGGACAATATGGTACTATATTACATCTATGACGGGTGATTTGCTTACCAGAAAAATCTTCTAGTTTATACGTAACTAATGTAGGAGTATCTATTATTTTTTAAGGTCCAATTGTTGATGGTTGGATCTTTTTTGATACTCCGGTTTGTGTAGCTTTATTTACAACTAAAACATAAGTATTTGTTTTGAGTGGTTGCGCCGTTCCAAAACGGCGATTTATAAATTTGCGTAAATGTTTTGGTTCAAATAGTTGTGTACTTCATTATAAACTTCCGTGTGTATTTTTTCACGATTGAGAAACCAATGTGCAGAGTTTCCTTTTTGTAATTTTTTAATTTGGGGGTGATGACCTAAGTGGTCAGTATGTGTATGACTAGGTATAGAATTACAGGGTGGTTTTTCTGTGGGTTTTCAGTTACCTACGCTATCTGTAGTAGAAGATAGGTTGAACATTATGGGTTTCTTTGGTTTTTGACCATATACAAGTTCATATGGTGCAAGGTTCATATTGGTCCTGATTCGTGAACTGAATTCAAACGGGAAGACTTTTACTTTCTGTGACCATGTGTCATATTGTGAGTCGAAGACTGTACGAAGAAATGTGTTTATATGGCAATTACTGTTTTCAACGAGTCTATTAGACCACGGTGCATATGTCGTACGTGATTTGAATTGTACATTTTATGTGCGACAGAAATGTGTGCATTCTCCGTTAATGTATTTATTTCCGTTGTCTGTAAACAAAATATCTGTTATTCGGAATTTGACTATCCAATGGTCAAAAAATACTGTGAGTGCGTGAGTAGCATCATGTTTGGTGAAGGGTGGAGTACAACATAATGTGTAAATGCGTCTGCAATAACATAGACGTAAGAGTGCCCATCAGAAAACGGTGAGATTGGACCTTTTGTATCCACTGAAATACGGTGATTGAAGTATGGTGAACCTTCTAAGAATGGCTTTGTGGTGCCATTAAGAGAATTGGCATAGATTTGCTATTTTGGCAATTCAAGCAATCTTGAGTAAGTATTGCTATCCATGTATTAATGTTCGGAATATATTAATTTTTCGTAATTGCTGCTTGTGTATTTTCACGACCAGGGCGTCCTGAAAGATCATGAGAGTGTGCTTTGTGAAAGATGACAAGGAGAAGAGAGAGTTGTAGACAACTTTTTGGTGGCGTTGTTTCTTTTATGTAATACAAGAGATTATTGCTTTCATTAATACTAGAGATTATTGTATACAAGAAACTATTGCTACGTAATACAAGAGATTATTGCTTTCATTAATAAAACGTCTATAATAGTGTAGTATTTTTTTTGTTCGCTCGTATAGTTAGTAAAGGGGTTGGGCGAAATCTTTGTAGTTTTTCCAAAGTAGAGGTTGTCTGAGAACTGGGTCTTGTTGTTGTGTTTCATAGAGAAGCGTATCATTTATTTCAGTTTGTTCTTCGTAGAATCAATTATGGAGGGTTGGGGATTTTGGTATAAAGTCATCCATCGCTGGGAGTAAAAGTTTTATATTATTTATTAATTCGGCATAATTTGCATTGTGATTAAACTGTGTGAAAAGTTCTGTTTTATTTGTGTTTAATGTAACATCCGTGTGTTGTATGATAGGAAAAATTTCTGGGAGTGAGTAGTTATTTTCAAATTGTTGTAGTTTTTGTTGGTGCATATTCTCAAAAGGCTGTGCTTTAGTTTTAAATTCTTAATATGAAACTGGGAGGTAGAGATCATTTTCTAATTGTACTTTAAAATAGTTATCTTTAATCTGTAAATAGATTGGAAATTGTAGTGATTCTACATGAGTGTCTGTAGATATTGAATCAATGTGTTTTTTTGATACAGCGTAGTGACCCTGTATAGGTTGTGTATTTTGATTGTGTGTCATGAAGAATTTAATCGAATCTGTTATTTCAATTGAACGAAGACGGTGTTCGTCTTGTGTTGTAGTCATTAGTGAGCGACTTAGTAGATCTGGAAGTGAAAGGTTTTTTGTGGGTTTACAATTTCCCAAACTATCTATGGTGGAAGATAGATATAACATTATGGGTTTTTTTGGTTTTTGACCAAATACAAGTTCATATGGTGAAAGATTCATGTTGGTTCTAACTTGTGAATTAAATGCGAAGGGAAAAAATTTCACTATATGAGACCACGTGTCATATTGTGAGTCTAGGACTGTTCGAAGAAAAGTATTCAATTGGCGGTTACCATTTTCATCGAGTCAAGTGGCAAATTTAACAATCCAGTGGTCAAATAATACTTTGAGAGCATTTGTGGCATCATTTTTGGGTGAAGGATGGAGAACAACATATTGTGTGAATGAGTCCACAATAAAATAGACGTAAGAATTTCCATCAGAAGACAGTAAAATTGGGCCTTTTGTATCCATAGAAATACGGTGATTGAAGTATGGCGAAACTTCCAGAAATGACTGATGTGGGGCCATTAAGAGGTTTGGCATGGATTTGCTCGTCTGGCAACTCATCTTGTGTAAGTATTGCTATCTATGTATTAATGTTTGGAAAATAGTAATTTTCTGTGATTGTCGCGTGTGTTTTTCACGACCTGGGTGTCCTGAAAGATCGTGGGAGTGTGCTTTATAGAAAATGACTAGGAAAAGAGAGAGTGGTAGACAAATTTTTGGGGATGTTGTTTCTTGTTTGTAATACAAGAGATTAGTGTCTTCATTAATGCTTAAATTTTGGAAACGTCTATAATAGTGTAGTAATCCTTTATTTGCTCGAATAGTGAGTGACGGGGTGGGAGGGAAATTTTTATACTGTTTCCAAAACAAAAGTTTTCTTAGTACTGGGTCCTGTTGTTGAGTTTTATAGAAAAGTGTATCATCTATTTCAGTTTGTTCTTCGTAAAATTAACTATAAATGGAGGGTGATATTGGTATAAAATCGTCCCTTGCTGGGAGTGAAAATTCGATACTATTTATTAATTCGGCGTAGTTTGCGTCGTGATTAGATTGTGTGAAGGGTTCTGTTATGTTCATGTTTAATGTGACGTCGGTGTGTTGTATAATTGGGTAGTTTTCTGGGGATGAACGGTTATTTTCAAATTGTTGTTATTTTTGTTGGTGTACATTCTCCAAAGGTTGTGCTTTGGTTTAAAATTCAGTGTGTGATACTGGAAGGTAAAGATCATTTTCTAGTTGAACATTAAAATAGTTATCTTTAATCTGTAAATAGATGGGAAAGTGTGGTGATTCTACATGAGTGTCTGTAGATATTGAATTAATGTGTTCTTTTGATGCAGCGTAGTGACCCTGTATAGGTTGTGTATTTTGATTATGTGTCATGAAGAATTTAATCGAATCTGTTATTTCAATTGAACGAAGACGGTGTTCGTCTTGTGTTGTAGTCATTAGTGAGCGACTTAGTAGATCTGGAAGTGAAAGGTTTTTTGTGGGTTTACAATTTCCCAAACTATCTATGGTGGAAGATAGATATAACATTATGGGTTTTTTTGGTTTTTGACCAAATACAAGTTCATATGGTGAAAGATTCATGTTGGTTCTAACTTGTGAATTAAATGCGAACGGAAAAATTATCACTATATGTGACCATGTGTCATATTGTGAGTCTAGTACTGTTCGAAGAAAAGTATTCAGTTGGCGGTTACCATTTTCATTGAGTCCATTCAACCACGGTGTGTACGGCGTACGTGCTTTGAATTGTACATTATATGTACGGCAGAAATGTGTTATTTCTCCGTTAATGTATTCATTTCCGTTATCTGTTACTGAAATATCTAAAGTGGCAAATTTAACAATCCAGTGGTCAAATAATACTTTGAGAGCATTTGTGGCATCACTTTTGGGTGAAGGATGGAGAACAACATATTGTGTGAATGAGTCCACAATAAAATAGACGTAAGAATTTCCATCAGAAGACGGTGAAATTGGGCCTTTTGTATCCATAGAGATACGGTGATTGAAATATGGTGAAACTTCCAGAAATAACTGATGTGGGGCCACTAGGAGGTTTAGCATGGATTTGCTTGTCTGGCAACTCATCTTGTGTAAGTAATGCTATCCATGTATTAATGTTTGGAAAATAGTAATTTTCCGTGATTGTCGCGTGTGTTTTTTCACGACCTGGGTGTCCTGAAAGATCATGGGAGTGTGCTTTATAGAAAATGACTAGGAAAAAAGAGAGTGGTAGACAAATTTTTGGGGATGTTGTTTCTTGTATGTAATACAAGAGATTATTGTCTTCATTAATGCTTAAATTTTGGAAAATACTATAATAGTGTAATAATCCTTTATTTGCTCGAATAGTGAGTGACGGGGTGGGAGGGAAATTTTTATACTGTTTCCAAAACAAAAGTTGTCTTAGTACTGGGTCCTTTTGTTGAGTTTTATAGAAAAGTGGATCATCTATTTCAGTTTGTTCTTCGTAAAATTAATTATAAATGGCGGATGATTTTGGTATAAAATCGTCCATCGCTGGGAGTGAAAATTCGATACTATTTTTTAATTCAACGTAGTTTGCGTCGTGATTAGATTGTGTGAAGGGTTCTGTTACGTTCATGTTTAATGTGACGTCGGTGTGTTGTATAATTGGGTAGTTTTCTGGGGATGAACGGTTATTTTTAAATTGTTGTTATTTTTGTTGGTGTACATTCTCCAAAGGTTGTGCTTTGGTTTTAAATTCAGTGTGTGATACTGGAAGGTAAAGATCACTTTCTAGTTGAACATTAAAATAGTTATCTTTAATCTGTGAATAGACTGGAAAGTGTGGTGATTCGACATGAGTGTCTGTAGATATCGAATTAATGTGTTCTTTTGATGCAGCGTAGTGACCCTGTATAGGTTGTGTATTTTGATTATGTGTCATGAAGAATTTAATCGAATCTGTTATTTCAATTGTACGAAGACGGTGTTCGTCTTGTGTTGTAGTCATTAGTGAGCGACTTAGTAGATCTGGAAGTGAAAGGTTTTTTGTGGGTTTACAATTTCCCAAACTATCTATGGTGGAAGATAGATAAAACATTATGGGTTTTTTTGGTTTTTGACCAAATACAAGTTCATATGGTGAAAGATTCATGTTGGTTCTAACTTGTGAATTAAATGCGAACGGAAAAATTTTCACTATATGTGACCATGTGTCATATTGTGAGTCTAGTACTGTTCGAAGAAAAGTATTCAGTTGGCGGTTACCATTTTCATTGAGTCCATTCAACCACGGTGTGTACGGCGTACGTGCTTTGAATTGTACATTATATGTACGGCAGAAATGTGTTATTTCTCCGTTAATGTATTCATTTCCGTTATCTGTTACTGAAATATCTAGAGTGCCAAATTTAACAATCCAGTGGTCAAATAACACTTTGAGAGCATTTGTGGCATCACTTTTGGGTGAAGGATGGTGAACAACATATTGTGTGAATGCGTCCACAATAACATAGACGTAAGAATTTCCATCAGAAGACGGTGAAATTGGGCCTTTTGTATCCATAGAAATATGGTGATTGAAATATGGTGAAACTTCCAGAAATGACTGATGTGGGGCCATTAGGAGGTTTAGCATGGATTTGCTCGTCTGGCAACTCATCTTGTGTAAGTAATGCTATCCATGTATTAATGTTTGGAAAATAGTAATTTTCCGTGATTGTCGCGTGTGTTTTTTCACGACCTGGGTGTCCTGAAAGATCATGGGAGTGTGCTTTATAGAAAATGACTAGGAAAAAAGAGAGTGGTAGACAAATTTTTGGGGATGTTGCTTCTTGTATGTAATACAAGAGATTATTGTCTTCATTAATGCTTAAATTTTGGAAAATACTATAATAGTGTAATAATCCTTTATTTGCTCGAATAGTGAGTGACGGGGTGGGAGGGAAATTTTTATACTGTTTCCAAAACAAAAGTTGTCTTAGTACTGGGTCCTTTTGTTGAGTTTTATAGTAAAGTGTATCATCTTTTTCAGTTTGTTCTTCGTAAAATTAATTATAAATGGCGGGTGATTTATTATAAAATCGTCCATCGCTGGGAGTGAAAATTCGATACTATTTTTTAATTCAACGTAGTTTGCGTCGTGATTAGATTGTGTGAAGGGTTCTGTTTTGTTCATGTTTAGTGTGACGTCGGTGTGTTGTATAATTGGGTAGTTTTCTGGGGATGAACGGTTATTTTTCAATTGTTGTAATTTTTGCTGATGTAGATTCTCCAAAGGTTGTGCTTTGGTTTTTAATTCAGTGTGTGATACTGGAAGGTAAAGATAATTTTCTAGTTGAACATTAAAATAGTTATCTTTAATCTGTAAATAGATTGGAAAGTGTGGTGATTCTACATAGTAGATATTGAATTAATGTGTTCTTTTGATGCAGCGTAGTGACCCTGTATAGGTTTTGTATTTTGATTGTGTGTCATGAAGAATTTGTACGAAGACGGTGTTCGTCTTGTGTTGTAGTCATTAGTGAGCGACTTAGTAGATCTGGAAGTGAAAGCTTTTTTCCTTCAGTACAAACTATGTGTAAGTTCGTAAATTTCATTAAAATTAATTGAAATTTGTAAACTCTGTGGTTTGGTTTATTTTTTTGTGTGAAGAAAAATGAAATTGGTTTATGGTCAGTTTATAAAATTATTGGGTGTTTACATCCTTGGATAAGGAACTCTGAAAGTGCATAAATGATAGCTGAACATTCGCGAAGAATGGTGGATACTCAAAGTTCTGTGGTTGAAAATGGACGAGAGTTTGCCGATACTAACTCCATTTTTCCAAACTGATTTTTTTGGAGGAGTGCAGCTCCCGTGCCACAGTTGGAGGCATCGCAGAAGATTTAAAAAGTTTTTTTTTGAATTAGGGATTGCGAGGTACAGTGTTCCGTCCGTAAATTCTTTTTTCACTCCATCAAATGTTTGTTGTAATTCAGGAGTCCACTTGAAGTCTGTTGTATCTCTGAGTTGGAGATAAAAAGGTCGAAGAATGAATTGTAGGTTGTATATATATTTTGAAATAAAAGTGAGAAATCTGACATAATTTTGAATTTCTTCTTTATTTTTGCGGTGGTTGTAGTTTTAGAAATCTGTTTTTTTTATTTGAGTGGGTGTATGTGGTTATTTTGAATTTGGTGTCCTAAAAATTTAACTGAATCTATAAAAAAGAAAGATTTATGTGGAGCGACTTTAAGGTTTTCATTCGTTAAAAAAGTGTGGTATTGAATAAGTGTTTGCAACATTGTGTCTGTTGTTGTATCTTGGATGAAAACATCATCAAGATAAGTAATTATTTTGTTTGTTCTAATTAGTGATTTAAAAATACTGCTCATAGAGGATGAGAAAGCTGCCGGGCCAATAGAAATACCATAGAATAGGCGTTTAAAACAATGCTGTTGTCCAGCACTCGCAAAATTCGTGAGTCTTTGTGATGGCTTATCAAGTGCCATTTGGTTGTATGCGCTATTCATATCAGCTATAGAGAAAATTGGTCCCTTAATCCGTGTTAAAATAATCTGGATTGGTTCTATGGGCCAACTACATTTTGTTTTGTCAATCATTGTGTTTAATTGACGAGCGTCTAGGACAATTTTCAGTGATTCTACTTTTTTAGGGATGATTACTGGGTTAATAAATGTGTTTTCGGTGGTTAAAGAGTCTGTATTTATGGGTGCTATTATGTCAAAATGTGTTAAGATGTCGAGTAAGTGTTGTACTCTATCTTGTAGTTGAAGTGGAATACGAGTAGCTCGTTTCTCCTTAAAAATAGCTGTTGCTTTTAGGGGAAGGTTTAGTTGTACCTTAATTTTCCCAACATCGAATTTGTAGGTTGCGTAACCTTTTCTAAATTGTGTAAGGAGTTGTGCTAATTTTTCGAACTGTTTTTGTGTTAGCTTTGTGTGTTCAAAACTAAACATGGTGAGAAATTTTTTTTCTGTTTCAGTGAATTTTGAGACATCAAAAGGTATGGTGAGTTTTTTTTTTGTTGTGATTTATATTCGCGTTCGTGTTGCTTACTAAGATTTAGGCAATAGAGTTTTATAAGTGTTTTTGACGTACCTTGTGTGAGCTAACTCAAAGTATAAGCATCTATGAATTCTGTGAATTCATTTATGCGATATTTTGTGGTTTGATAGTCGTTAAGTGAAACATCTTGTTGTGCATATCCAAGTATTCCTTTTACGAGTGTTAATAGGTGATTCAAAGGATTTTGTATTAATATTTGGATAAATGACTGATAAGGAAAAACGAGATTATTTATATCCATTATAGTGAAAATCATATTTTCGCGTAGTTGTATAAATAAAAAATCAGATGCATAGAGCATAGTACAGCTCGCATTTTTACTCTTACATCCATACGTGGTTAAAGAATAAGTTAAAATTCGGTGTTCAAAGGGTGTAAAATATTTTGAGTGATCTCCAATTACTGAAAATAATGTTGAATAGTACGGGGGTGGTTTAATTGACGAATTGTAAAATTTTAGTGATTTTATATCATTATTATGTTTGATCTCGAGTGTATGAGATGAACATTTTATTGAATCTACGTATTTTTGTAGGAAAGATGTGCCTAGAATATTAAATTTTGTCTTTGTTACATGAAAAGTGAAAAGTGTGAGCGAAGTGTTTTTGAGAGTTCGACTCTGAGTTACGTCTGGGTAGATTGTAAGTTTTACTGTTCCTTTTGACTGTAATTTAGAATGATTTGCAGCTGAGAGAACAAATGTTGATGCTTTTAGCTGTAATTTGTGGTATTCTTTGATTTCATTCCAAGTGTCAGTATTTAATATTTTAAGTGTTGCACCAGAGTCGAGTAGCAAATCTATTTCTATGTGCGGTGGGGAGATTGTTTTCTTATGATCAGGTGTTTGTTGTGTATATATTGTAAGTGGTAGTACCCATATGTTGTTTTTACAGGAAGTACAGAGAATGCATCCTTCTGTGAGAGTTTTACATTCCTCTTTGCAATTGAAATTTTTATCTTGTGTGTCTTGGTTTAATTCTAAAAGTATATAATTAAATATCTGTTCGAGGATTGTTTCTCCGGAGACATCGATTATAGTGAGGTGATTGTGGACTAAAATTATCTTGGGAGTTAGTTTGAAAATTTGGTCTTGGGTATGGTGAACCGTTTCTACTCGGTGGTTTAAAATTGCTGCTCCCATATTAGGGTTTTGTGTTATTTTGTGAGAATTTATTTGGACTACTGTGTCTTGAATGATTTCGGTGTTCTCTGCAATTGCTGCGAGAGCGATGGTACTGGTTTACCTGTCATGTTATTCCATGTGACTTTTCTGTTCGGAAGATTTTGATTGCCTTTCATTGCTTGACCAAGAGTTTGTTTTTGAAAATTAGGTTTATCAAGTGGTTTTGTATACCTCTTCTCAGGGCACGTAGAAATACTATGTCCTGATTGTGAACATTTTTTGCAAAGTTTTAGAAAGAGTAGTTTTCCTTTGAAATTAGAATCATTTGAGTACTTGTGTTGTACTACATTTATTCCGTGAGCAATATCTTGTTCCATTGCGTGTGTATCATCTACTGTGAGATTATCTATCTCAAGGGAGAGATTATTAATTGGGGGTGAAAGAGTGGAATTTGTATTTAATTTGTGTCGGTCAATACGCGTTCTTGTAATATCTTCTCGGTGTATTTTTTTGACAATTTGTGCAAATGGAAGTTGTGGTTCCAATGCGGTTGGTTTTCGAATTGCAATCTTTTTAAGTGCTATTCTAGCTAGTTGTGGATCGAGTGCTTTGACGAGTGCGTCATTCATTTGTGCACTTTGCATATCTGGGGCATTGTTAACATATGCTTTTCGAGTCATTTGTTCTATTCTAAGTGCTAGCGGTTTATTTTGTTCACCAGAAGCACTTGTTGTGCTTTCTAACAATCATTGCGCTTGTGTTTGCGATTGTTGGTTATCAAATGTTTTCTAAAATTCACGGCAAAACGCTTGCCAATTCTTTTTAATATCTAGTTGAAGATGTGAATAGCATTGTTGTGCTGGTCCTATTAGGGCCCTTTGGATCATGGTATTTCGTTTCAAGATCCAAGCTTCACGAAATGGTGAGTCAGTCTGCTCTGGTCCTGCTGTAATTATCATATTTGCTGTGATAGCATTTAAAAAATCTCCTGTTGTATAGGTGGGATCAATACCATCAGACGGTCTTAAAGACTGTTGCATTGGAACCGAGCGACCTAGGTAGGGATACATCATTTGTATTTCCCTACGGACTACAGATGATGGCGTTTGTGTAGATGCCGCTCGTAAATAATAAGGAGTCAGTGCGTTTGTATTTTGTTGTGTACTTTGTGAGTTTAGTTTTCTAACAATATTTACTAATTGTTGTGGGCTGATTTGAATATTTTGATTAGCACCTTGTGTGGGTTGGGTTGAGTTATTAAAAATAATGGGTTCAGTATTAAAGTGTACGGAATTCTGTCTGTGTAGACGTGGTAAAGGTGTGTTTACATTCGGTAATATTGGTATAGTTGTATTTAATGGATCTGAATTTCTTGTCAATTCAGTCGAGTTCACAGGTTGTCTGTGCTGGTGATTTTGGTAAGTATGTATGCTATCAGTGGTATTAGTAGTAGAGTTATTATTATTATTGTTTTTATTATTATTTTGGTTATTGTTTTGATCATTGTCTTCAAGATCAACTAATGTGTTTACCGTGTGTGATGAAAAGAGTGTTCCATCATCTAACAATGATGAATTGAAATCTGTTTCAGTAGTTTCATTCATACGGTTTTCCTATTGTTGAGAGTGGATTATTGTGTCCATATTTTCAATGGGTGAAAATTCCAGAGAAGTATTTGTGTTCTCTGTAATATTTGTACAAGTAAATGGTTGTGTTTCCGTATTATAGTTTCTAATTTCTATATATTGGTGGTTAATGGGTAATTTTTGAATGGTTTTGGATGGTATTTCCCTAATGTTTATAAAATTTTGTGGAAACCAATTTGGGTCATATATATAAAGGAGTGTTTCTGGTAGTTTAGTTATTATTCGGGGATAGGTTTCCGCTATTAGTTTTGTGTCTGGAAAAATGTGTCTTACCAGACGTTTCCAAAATCTGTGTATATACCGAGATAGGAGTGTGAGAGAATCAAAAATCTCTTCTTCATTTAAGTCTGCATCTGTGACAGAGCTTATATATATCTTTAGAAAGAGAGTGAATCCCTCTATTTCCTGTCGAGCTATTTTGTGTACGCTTTCTTTTCGAGAGTGTGAAGCATTGGCATTAAATGCGGGTGCAAGGCGATTAAGAAATTCAAAAGAAGATTTTCTAAATATCCCTTCTCTAACCGAGGGTTGCATTTAAGACCATATTCCGTTAAGGAATTCAAACAGTGTGTCTGATAAGGGGTGAAATAGTGTATCGTATTTTAACGAGATATAATTGTTTGTAAGTGGATCACAAATGAAAAGAACTGAACTTTTGTGAGTTGAGTTCCGTATATTTCAACTAAATATGAAAGAAAGGCGGTTCGTCAAACCTGTGATGCCTTTTCTGGTAATGAGAGGTGAGGTTGTTGTTCTATTGCAATATAGTGATATTCAAGCTGTTTTGCTGTATTTAAGAGTATATTTAACTCATCTTGGTGTTGATAGTGTTTGACTTCAAAGAGTAGAAATTCGCGTGTTAAACGCTTGTTCTGTTGTGTAAGAACAGCTAGTTGTAATTGGTCCGAGTGTGTCGGTACGTGAGAAGAGGGTTGATCAATGTGATTATCCATTTTGGTTATTTCTTTTGTTTAAGTATTAGTAGTTTTTGTTTTGTGGGGGCTGTGTTCCCCTTTTTCTTAAATTTTATATAAATATAGAGCAAAAAGCTATGTAATCTAGTTTTAAAAGTTTTTTTCTCAAAAGAGAAAAGGGTTTTTTGTGTGAGTTCTTTTTTACGGTTAGAGTTTGTTAACCCACTGGTCGCACCAGTTAAGGCAGACCCGATGTGGGCTCCCTTTACAGTCGTAAGGTATAAAGAGCTAGGGCTACTTATTTCTGCGCGGGAAGTAGACTTACCTATATCTCTTAGACTAACCGACTCTGTAAAACACTGAGAGTAAACTTCTATTATTACGGTGGTTAAGAAGTATAGCACTGGAGTCAATGGTATACAAATGGTGTTTCTAACTAAAAGACTGACTACAGTTAGTTCAGTTCTCTCTATATTAAAGAGAATAGTGTCTTCTCAGTCTCTGATTGGTTGGAGGTGTAAATTCAGTATTTGCACTGCTACACCATGTTTCACCCTAAATCCACCCCTAACTTGGGGGTATCAGGGTGTAATGCGTATTACACTCCTAAATATCCGGGAAAAAAGTGTGTGTATTTTTAAAAAATTAGACTGTATTTACACACTTTTCTCTACTCTTTTTACACTCTTCGCAAAGACTGTAAATTAGGGTGAGCTGATAAAAAGTTACATTCTTGCACAATTACCGTTATAACCAAGATGAAACGTAATTTGCTAGTTTCAGTTGGCGCAATGAACAATGAACAAAGTGAAAGTAACATGCTTGACAAAATTCACCCAAAGGTATGATCTATGCATCCAACTGACATGAAATTTGCCCGGGTCATGATTTCACTTTTAATTCACTCCTAAAATGGAGGGATTTGGGTGTAATGCGTATTACGCTCCTATTTATCGGGAAAAGGAGTGTAAGAGTGCAAAATATTATACTGTATTAAGCTCAGTTATAAAAGCTCTGTTTTCACTGTACTAAAATAACTGACTGCGGCAATCTATATTCATTGTTGTTTTTAATTGTAATATATCTTTTCCATTTTTTATACGATACAATATCGATAAATTGTTTAGTAATTAATTAATTAGGTTAGACTATTTCGGGCTTCGAAATAGGTAGTCTTCTTGAAAGTTCACCTAAAGCTGTAAAAAGGGATTCTTTCTGCTAGCGCCCCCAACCCCATATAGCCGTTATTTTAGCACCCCCAAAATCTGAGTTTTGTCCCCAAAATCTAAGTTTGCGAATTGTAAGAGCAATGTTTGCATTTCATTGAAACATGATTGTCTGGGTAGATTGAAGGCACTTTTAGAATAGTTTACTTTGAAAAATTTTAAAAATTGAGCCCTTATTGTAGCCGATAACACCAAAAATAAAATCATGCAGAATTTTTTATTGATGATTACGTTATATGCTACAAATTTTCCAAATTTTTGTTGCAAAACGTAATACTTTCAAACCATAGCAGTGCTAGCTTTTAATAAATTCATATTATTAGTATGTTCATGCTTAAACCTACTTAACTTCAACAGTATGCTTAAACATGTATAAATGTGGGGTGCAAAACTAAGCGGGGAGCTAGCAGAAAAGATCCGTAAAAGAGCCCACATAGAGTCTTCTTCATTTCTTGCGACAAATGGTTACACATAAACTAACTATAGAAACAAATCGCCTCTTATTAACTACAAAACAATGAACACCTTTTTCTATTGAAAAAATTGTCGCACCAACAGACGAAAACTTATTTGAGGAGAAATTTCTCTCCGGACACGGAAGTTTCAAAATAAATAATATACAATTCGGCTTATTAATCAACCATACGCTTACGCTCCGACATACATACTACTGCCTCCTAGTGCGCAATACAAAATTATTTCTGCCGAGTTTATCCAAGAGTTTCTTTTCACAGTCACCGGGTGCACACAACAAGAGATTCTTAGTTGAAAAAATTTAGGTTTTTTAACATACAAAACTGTTGGTATCATCGTTTTATTCTAACCAAAAACGACAAATATTCTTACAATTTTTTTGTCGGTATTGTCGTTTCACTTCAGCATTTAACATAAGAAGGATACGGTATCGTCGTTTTCGAACGTAAGAAAAAATCCTTATGCTCTTTTTAAAATATAGGAGAGATTCGGCATTGCCGTTTGTTAAACTTAAGAGAGATTCGGCATCTTTGAGAGGACCACCAGTATTTTTTAAAGTCCGGGTCTGAAAAGCAGATTAGTCAAGCAGACTGAACAAAAAACGGTCTGCCTTGGCCCTTTTGAAATTGCTTGCAAATTGCAAGAAAGCAAGTCAAAACTCAGCGAATATGAATCAATCAAAAGAATTCTCATCAATGTTCAACAAGTATGTTATATTTTTGAAATCGAAAGTAACCAAAAAATTTATATTCTTTCATTTATTATTGTGAACGAGTTTTTTGCCAGTCACTGCTCTTCCTTCATTTTCAGTTTGCCGTTGGAAGGTTGAAAAATAGCAACCTAATGTAAATTGTCGGTAAAACAAACTCGTCATAGCTTAACAAGAAGTCATTTTTATAAGTTACAGTTGCCTACAGAGTTGAGGCCTTGAGAAACAGAACTAATTTGAGAACTGGATATACTCAGCGAAAATGAATCAATAAAAATATTTTTCATCAATGTCCAACATGTATGTTACATTTTTGAAATCGAAAGTAACCAAAAAATTTATATTCTTTCATTTATTTCTTTGAACGAGTTTTTTTGTCAATCACTGCTCTTCCTTCATTTTCAGTTTGACGTAGGAAGGTTGAAAGATAATAACCTAATGTAAATTGTCGGTAAAACAAACTCGTTATAGCTTAACAAGAAGTCATTTTTATAAGTTACATTTGCCTACAGAGTTGAGGCCTTGAGAAACAGGAAATAAATTGAGAACTGGATATAATAGAAGCACAATTTCTAGAGCTGAGACGAGTTGGTGAAATGGTTCACTAACTAGGATGCAAGTTAGAGATGCTGGTTCGATTCCATTGCAGGTATGTTTTAACGGTAGTTGTGCCTGTTGAGACCGGCACGCACAAACAAACAAACACACACACACACACACACACACACGAAAATCTGGCACAAACACACACTTGGACAAACAAACAAAAACAAGAATCGGACGCAACACACACTTGTAAATTTACTACCTGCACAGAAACACACACACATTTACCCACACTTACACCTACACACAATCACAGGCACAAACATTATTGCACAGAATTGCACACACACACAAACACACAAATGTGAACACACAAAACACACACAGAGAAACCGCAAACACATAACATTACTACTATACTGCTACTTTGTTTTATAGATACTTAAAAGACAAAACTTGTATTATAGATACTTAAAAGACAAGATTAACCGAGGGGCTACATTAATAACTTCGAGTTCAACCCAAAGTGCTATTATTTAGTTGAATTGTTAAAAACAGTTAAATGCGAATCTAAAAATAAGGATTAAATAAACAGCATCAAATTTGTTGGCATCAAGGGATAGATTTATTCTATTTTGCGGGTTTAATTGAATCAACCTAGCACAAATTGATTTAATCTCATTTACTTTGTAAAGTAGAGAGAACTTGAAAGATGCTATATTTTGAAATTGGGCGCACTACAAATCCAATAATTATGCTAAGTCCTTATTTTTATGACTTAGAAGTATTCTTAAGATTTTGTCAAATATGTTTTCAGTACTGAATTTATCTCACAAAATTGAGATTTAGGCAAAAGCCGACGTTATGGGACTATAAAATAGCTCTTATTTAATAAGCAACCATAAACTGTCTGTTGATGGGCTAGCAAGGTTTTTGAAATTGCAGACACGTGGTCTCTAGTTTCCTTTGGGATAAAGACAACTATGGCGACAGCGGTAATAATACCACTTCAGTAATCTAAGGTGGTGTGATACTATCACGTTGTGATTGTATTCTGAGTTTTAGTTTGCATTCTTAAAATTTAGCTAATTAAAACTACTCATTAATTGTTTACCTGATTTATTGGACTGAGTCAGGTTTTGTGCTTCAAGCACTATATCACGAAGCTCAATCTAGTAGCAGGAAATTATCATGCTCGTATTACAAAGCGTAACACATTTCGGAATATTCTGTCCAATCCATACGAACTAATTTAAAGCATCAGAATTTACAAGAACAATTTTTTTTCAGATGTACAATTATCAAAGTTGGCATGTTTGTGATGCAAATAAATAGTTAACGTTCATTGTGACTGTTTTACTTTCAGAGTTTTCCTTGTTCAAGAAAAAATGTCTAATGTCGTGAGTATTATAAAAAATAGTTGGCCAGTCAGAGCTTTCCTATTAAAATTGTTAATGTTCATAGATCAAAAATTGAAAATTGACGATCATGTTGATTGTGCAGCTCGATGAAAAATTTACTCATTAACGTTGCAATATAATTAAAAGTTTTTTCTATTTGAATATAGTGACTAGCAGAACAAACAAGAAATGAGTAAGGAAATTGAAATAAAAGCGCATAAATCCAGGGAACTTAATATGGCGGAAGCTTGTCTCCCAATTTCGGCTTTATTTTTTGCCTTTTTGGATATAACTCTTATAAGAAATATTCATGACAAATATAGCGGCCTGAAGATAGAAAACTATATTGGAGGTCAAACCATCATTCTTGATGAGGATAAGGAAAAAACTAATTTTATTTTGTGCCCTCAATTAAAAATGGCATGCAAATTCAATCTCTTCAAAATCTTCGAGAAATGAAATAACCTTGGTTTGAACTTATAAATAAGATTGTTTTATTATATTTCCGAAAATTTTTGTCAGGTGTTTCTTATCCAAGCGGAGTCAATAAGTTCGTTAGCAAACTTATAGTCTTTAGCAAATGCAGATCATTTTTTCCCTAAAAATATGTGATGTGTTCAGTTTGAGAAGCATATAATTCAAGGATTTTTTTGATAACAATAAGCAGAACAAGTAATATAAAATTATACGGTGAATTAATATCAAGATTTTATACATCAGTCGCAATATGAATCGTGGAACGAACAATGGAATTCGCAATTAGAAAATCGAAACAAACTCAGTTGCATATGATTGATGAAGAAGATCAGAAATTTTACTCTTTAAATATTTTGATATTATAGTACAAACTGAAATCTGTTATTGCACAAGTGCCAAGACGTTGATTATTTTTTTAAAGTAGGTAATTGTTGGTAAACAACGTAGATGACAACATCTTTATTCTTATTGTCTCTAGCAAATCTGAATAACTTGTTTTCCTGAAAAGAAAAAAAAACAAGGCATTTATAAAATTATTGAAGCTTTTAAAGAAAAATATGTGAAATCATTTAAATTTGACCAAGAAATCTTATAACAAGAAACGTTCTAAAAATCGAAAGTAGTGGATGTTCAGTTTTTGAGAGGGCATTCAATTTAGTTTAAAAGATTCATTTAAGTAATTCGACGATAAGATCTGAAGAACTGAATAATCAGTTTTTGAGAAACCGTTGCTAACTTAAATAGTTTAATTTAAAAGTTTTGAGATAAAAAAAGAAAAATTTCAGCAAATAGTTTTTAACATTTCAAAAACACTCCATTATTCAATCTTGTAGACCAAAACAATAGCTTCGTTCTAATTTCCTTCTTGTAGGATTAGAATAGTTTCTTTTACGTCAAATGTCCACTGAACTGAATTTGGAGTATTTAATTTTTTTCCAGCTAGTTAAGCTTTTGACGTTTTTATAATTTGTGATTCAGAAAAGATAGGTCACAAAGCTAGGTAAAAACAAGCTAGGTCACTCAAGAGCTACCAAAGTATCTAGCCCAGGCACTGACTTCTACACCTGATGAACGGATCATGGAGAGTTGATGCTTTAGTTTTATACTGCTATTTGAAGTTCAGTGAGTCGTTTCTCTAGTTACTGAGAGCGTTGTCGTTCTGAGTCTATGTTTTGTTTTAAATGATACATAAACCTATAATGTTTTGGAACGAGACTAACTGTAATGTTTCCAGATGAGACTTGCATTGATTGTTGTTGCAGTGTGTGATAATTCAGTAGATAATTTCTTATTGCGACAATTAACCTACGAAAAAGATTCCATTGGTTTTCGGTTGTATCCGTTATATCAAATTCGAATACTAATTCTGGTGTCCACTAAAACGATAGGCTTATGTTTGTTTTCCAGCTGGATGTTGCTTTTGTGGTCTGTCTTGTGTGTGTATGGGGGGGGGGGTAGACGTGTAGTGTAGACTATTAAAAAAAGTTGGTCTCAGTGATCACGTTGATATCGTGTCCATGAAACTTTAGGTCAACTAGACCTCGTTTTTACAGCAACATGACCTGCTGTTCGTTTGATATGGCGACAAAATTCCAGAAACAAACACAATTTCTTGTAAATTTTCAAAAATCACAAAACATTTTTGAACACGATTGACATAATTTGAATAACTACCGATCTCAATAGTTGCTTATGGCAGCATAGATGAATATATTCAGATGACAGCTGATTGAGCTCCTTCAGATGACAGTTGGTGATTTTATTGACACTTTTAGTTTCGAAAATATTGAGGTAGATCTTTCCACTTTTGACTTCTACAATTTGTCACCTTTTAACTTTCATAAACATTTCCATCCATTTTTTTCTTTTAAGTAAACACTATCTTTTTCGTTCTGTGCTTCAATCAAGACTTCACTGTGTTATTGTCAACATTTTTGTGAGGTTTTGATAGTGGTCCATAGTTGATTATCTTTGGCACCATTTCATGATGTCGATTTATAGGCCGGCTCTATTTACGTTCAAGTTAAGCCCAAGAGGCGTATACAATCTCTTCCGTTAAATTTAATTGATTTTAATGGTCTCACCTATGTGGTTTTGTATGATTCTATTTTTTTGCTCTTGCTTGTATTTGGTGTTATTTTGTTGATTTTTTTACTGTCACCAAAAAGAAGTCATTTAGGATTCTCCAGCAGTTCATTTTGGTGCTTTTTAATTGAAAGTTGTTTGCTTCGAAAAATTCTATGGATTTTTAAACTTTTCCTTTTTTTGTTTATTTGCTTCTGGACTTGTTTTTTAGTCTCGCCGAAGACAGGTCTCATCTGCTTTGCAATAAATATTAAGTTTAATTGTCCAATTTAGATCTTTTCTGATTTAAATTGAATTTTGTTGCTAAGCATTTTAAAACAGTCTTTAAGTTTTGTTCGTAGTTTGTGTTTTTCGTTGTTTCATTTTTTTGTTTGTCGTGGACCGTAGTCTCATTAATCTCAGGTTTCAACGGTCCTCTAGTTCGGCATTATTCATTTCAATTAGTGCTCTTGAGTTTATATTGACATTTTTTACTCAAGCATCAGATTTTTTTAACAGGTTCTTACTTCATTGACGTTTCCTATCTCTTCCTCATTTGGTAGACAATTATATCAAATTTAGGCTGAGCAGCGCCGCAACATTATCTGCAAACGCACAATAACAAGTCTCTTTGTTCTTGTTTGCTCGATTTTCAGTTCCCTAGTCGGAATCGAATGTTTATCTTGCAAGATCTTGCAAGATAGCCATCGTCTTGCAACAATCTTGCAAGATAACCATTTGACTTGCAAGAATCTTGCAAGTTAGCCATTCGACTTGCACGGATCTTGCAAGATAACCATTCGACTTGCAAGAATCTTGCAAGATAACCATTTTTAGCGGCAAAAAAACGTCCTTCATCCTGGAGACCTAGTCTTAGACTGAAAACCCTTTAAAAAGTTGAAATATTTGAATGTACCCATTTTCAGCGCGTCGACAAAATTAATTTAATGAAAAACATCAGAAAATTCTTAAAATATAACATCAGAAAAGGTGTTCTTCCAAATTCTTTTTCATTTCATTTTTTCAGTATTCTTGATTTTTCTCTTTCAAATTTCTTGATTTTCTGTTTTTTTGGGTTGAATGAAGATGGGTTGCCGATAGGCTACTGACATTCACTTTTTTGGTACTTGCTACCTAATAATCATTTAAAAAGAATGGACTCGCAGAACATTGTTATTTAAAGAACAAAAAGTCTAATAAAACATTTTTATATTGCCAGTTTTTCAACAGTTTTATATCATAAGCTGTAAGCCACTGGATGCTTTTTTGTGACCTTGTTCAATGCTTAACATTTTATTCACACTTGGTTTTAACAGAATGAACACTTGAAATGATCATTGAAATCTTTTGTAGAAACGGGTTTTTCAAATTCGTCACCAAGTAGTTTTCCTTAACTTTATTTAGTGTGTAGTTTTTGGTTTTCAATTGCACCTCAATTTCGACAAAAATTCAATTAAGCGACGTTTCAGACATATACGGTTGATCTGATTAATTTATTTACTCATTATTTGAGGTCTTTGGTTTTTTTTGCAAGAATCTTGCAAGATAACCGTTCATCTTGCAAGATATTGCAAGATAACCATTCATCTTGCAAGATAAACCTTTTTCGAAAGATTCTTGCAAGATCTTGCAAGATAACCATCCCGTCTCGCCTGGGGTTGTTTCCCCATTTTATCAAAAGTTTCAAATTTAATATTGAGAATCCAGCAAAACTTCATTTGTTTTTCATGAATCAGTTTTTCATAACAGCATTAATAATTT
This sequence comes from Convolutriloba macropyga, assembly GCF_964194025.1. Classification (NCBI taxonomy): domain Eukaryota; kingdom Metazoa; phylum Xenacoelomorpha; order Acoela; family Convolutidae; genus Convolutriloba; species Convolutriloba macropyga. The sequence continues at coordinate 79,579,729 of NC_134469.1, read as the reverse complement.
TCAGCCGTGCAAGAATAAAGCTGAACGGATGTTAATTTGAGATAGGAAATTTTTTGTGATAGGCTTCAAGGCTATGCTTTCAAATTTACCACTATTCGTTTTTCAATACAATTGGTCTGGGACGGTCTGATCAGGTGCACTTTTTGTCTGGACGGTCTGAACCAGGACGGTTTTGAGCGCACGCCTCAACCTGGGAAACCTCACATCCACAAAAGATTGAAAAGCCATCATTTTCTTTCCATATATACTAATTGGTATAGTAGGTTAATACCGAAGAAGCCGAATTTCGATTTAGAGAGAAGTTTTGGATCTTTTCCGTTTGTGCCCCCCCCCCCCGTACGTTATGCTCCCCCCAGTTACAGAGCACGTGTCATTACATAGTAAATCATTATGTAAAAATATTGCACGTGCATCTGGGGGTTGCAAATAATATGCACCCACTAAGCTGGGGGGGGGGGGGCACAAACCGAAAAGATCCGAAGTTTTTTAATTAATTTTAAATTTATATTTTCCGCCACGTGTCAAGTTATGGCGCCATTAATTGCCAGTTTTTCAACAGTTGTCAATCAGTTTGTCAACAACTGTTAAAACAGCACTTTTTCAAAATGGTTTTCCGCTATACTCTCCGGGAACAAGCAGAGATATCCACATAATCTCAGAATCAACCCCAGTACTCCCCAAATGCTGTACCTCATCAAAATCTTCAGTTACTGTGGGAGGAAAATGGTTGGGTGTCAGATAGCCGAATGTCAAGATAGCCGAAAAAAATTAAGTTCAACTGTGAAAATATAAGAAAAAATAAATGTTTTAATTCGTTCCCATTATACCCCCCCCCCTCCCCCACCCCAGCTTAGTGGTCCTATAGCGTATAGCCCCATTATTATCCTAAATATACCATAAGGGGGCTATAATCTCATTTGGGGGGGGGGGATATAATTTGGCAATCACAAATGTTCGTTTGCAACAGTTTGTTTGGTTGTGCTCGATTCATATAACAAGTCTCGCGGGCCTCCGCCGATGCATTTCCGTGGCCGGCGAGGCGGGCTGCTAATTTCACCAACATAATTAAGGTCAATTAAAGTTCAAGTAAATTCTGCAATTTCTTAGCAATTGAAGTTTCCGTTTTGTTGCGTTTCGATTTGACTGACCAAATGCGCGTTCAGAGTGCGGTCAATAAGTACAAAAACCAGCAAAATAATTCGCTTCGGTCAAGTTGTAATGTTTTCGTACATTTGAACTTTCGACTATCTGATCTCACTCCAGGAAGATTGACATTTTCATGTACAAATATTTTCCTTCACGCTGTGAGTTCTCAGCTACCAATTTTGTTAATCTTTCTGAGCCATTTTTGAAAATAGCATCCCAAAAATTGATCGCACTCATTTTTCACTAAGTTTTTCATCACAAAGCACCATGGAGGTAAGCAATTTGAAGTTTTTGTTTAAAAAACTTCTTTTTAAAGAGTAAAAAGTCCTCAAACACTACTTTTTGATTGCTATAGTCCTGTATGACTGTAACTTCTATAGAGGCGATAGTAAGTAGTTATAACTGAGGGTTCTAAACAACAGTACCAATAGCGAGATCAAGTGCTGTCATAGCAAGACCTTCATTGAGTTAACATCTATTCTTACATCTTTTTCTGCAATGTTTTCTGTGGTCACTATTATTGGTAAATTTAGCGGTGAATTTTTGAAAGATTTGCAATTCTCAGCGGTGAATTCTTTTTCACCGCCCGCATTCAACGCTAAAAATTGCAGTTCTTACATCTTTTCACCGCATTCACCGCAAATCTTACATTTTTTAGCGATTTTTAGCGTTGACACCTCGACCCGGATTGTAAGTTAAAAAAAATTAAGAAGGTAATAAAAATTAGGTATGGTTATGTTTTTGAAAGATTATAATTGACTAATCAGTGATAAAGATGTACAATATTCATTCTCATTTTTCAAAGTATCACAAGATAAATTTCATTAGCAATCAAATTGACCTAACAAAATGAGAACCGAAGACGTTCAGCCAATCACAATTGCCTTCTAAAAATTCTGGTAACTAATCATAAAAACAACTCGGAGTAAGAAATATAATAATTAATTAATTAAACCAGCTGCGGTCCCCGTGTATTACCGTACCTCAAATTTTTTACATTACTTGCATATAAAAACTAACATTATCAAATTTGGCTGGGCTGCTACAGATCACACAATACGGGATCTCTTTATGTATGCCAGTCAAACTTGACAAAAGATATAACAAATCGAAGGCAAAGATATATGCCTAAGACCTGTCTGTGCTATAAGTCTCAATTTAAAATAGTTGGGGGGCTGAAAGTATTTAATTTATAAAAGAGTAAATATAAAATTACAGCTTACTAATTACCAGTTGTGTAGTGGTGAAATGGAGGTGAGCTGCTGGGCGATCGTTCACTTGGGTGTTTCTTCAGTTATGTTAGTTGTCGAAAAAGAAAGTTATAAAATTAAATCTGGAATTATTTGTCTAAGTTGTTAAACAATTTTGTTCGACTATTTTATTGTTAAAGTGAAGTTAAAATTTGAGAAAAATGAAAGCAGTTGTCTGCTGCTTGCTTCTGGGAGTGATTTCTGTCTCTCTAATTTTATTCCGTCCCACTTCGCTGAGTGAAACAATAAATCCCTCTCAGCTCCGTTTGGGCCGATAGGGAGCGAATCACAAACTCACGTTCATAGTGAGGTGCTTCTTAATTTTCCTATTGGCCGAGAAGGCAAGAGAATTAACTCTTTTTTATCTCACGGAAAAATTATTGAAACTCCAAAAAATAATAAAAATCTAAAAAGCTGAGAGCATCAATTATTGATCACGCAGGCGCCTGTTTTCTGCTTTTCCCCTCTTCTAAAACCGCAACAATTATGGTTTTCTTGGGGGCTTTTTATGAGACTCTATTGTCTTTTCCCCTGAAGCAATCTGCTTCATCTTTATTGAACTTGGGGGGAAAGATCTGCATTGCAACTGTCAAAAGCAGAAGTAATTTAAATCAAAAGAAGCTGTGGTTTTACAGGCCGCCTATGTTCAACAACGTACATTTTCTATCCTGGATATAAGCGAGGAGATCCAGGCCTAAAGTTGTGTTGTTTAAATAAGTCGAACTGAGTTGTTTAAATACTTGTGTACTGGTAGTCTTAACAAGCGTTAGTTTGTTTAGCGCGCGGCGAAAGAATGGTTAATTAGCGCCTAAATACGTTCGCTCTAATGTGGGATTAATTATCCGTTCATTTGTAACGGCTCTTGTAATACTACAACATTTAAAATCACATCTAAATATTAAACAGAACCTACGAAAAAACAGCTCACGACAAAAAGAAAAAGGAAATAACGGAGTAGCAAATCTCTGATACTAAAAACCGTCGAGATGTTGCATAAGTTGCCCGACAGTTTAGAATTTTGAACTCTGAGCATAATTTTGGACACGCTTTAAGTGTCTTCCTTTTTAATCAATTTGAAAAAAAATACCCAAAATACCTGAAAATTCATTTGTTATATTAAATTTTATTTTTGTATTTGGAAACACATACCAACAGTCTGTGTGATCATTATTTTTAATTAATAATAAATAAGGCATGCTGATTTGTAATTTGATTTTTTTAAATTTAAGTAATGGATCAAACGGTTATGCATTGAATTAACCTCAAGCTTCCCCTAAAAAAGTTTAACGATTCAAGCAAGTAACTTTGAGTTTGATCAAAGCAGTTTCTTGGGACTTAATTACCTCAAATAGACTCAATTGTATCAGAATGTTTGAATTTTAACTTGAAAGGTTTTAATTAATTAACAGCAGTTCTTTGAAATCTTTTTGGTTTCAATTTTCATACAAATTTAATTTGCTGAAAAATTTAGCTTTTGTTGTCATTCAAAATATTTGCTTTCTCTCTCGTTTTTTAGTTTCTGCTCTATTGGAAGTAAACCTAAATAGGACTGTAAGCATTATCTCGTAACACGACAATTGACAGTGAAAGAAAAAATAGTTTTATACAGTCAAAGCTGAATTGGCCTCAATGAAAATATGTTTACCCGGAATATCTCAGACAGAAAGTGTTTATATCAATACCTTATTGCGTTTCCCCGACTTTTCTGTGTTAATATTCAGGTTTTCTCGCATTTACAGACTTTCGTGCGTTTTTTTTTCAGAGTTTCATACTGTCAAAAAGTTTTTGGAGCGTACTTGCTTAGATTACTGATTTTTTCACAGTTTTCGGTATTGTGTAATCTGTAGATATGTGAGTTCGATTTTTTTTATTTAATCGAATTGTGGAATATCATTAATACTCAACAGGCTTTGTGCGTGCGTTTTGAGTGTTTTCTTGCGTTCATGTTAAGAATTTGGTGCGTTCATTTCAAGACTTTTTATTCTTTGGTTTCCAGAGTATGTAATTTTGAACGCCCGATGCCCCCCCCCCCTCTTCGTGCATTCTTTTTCAGTCTGGACACTTTATTTCGGTATAAAGCCTCGGCGTGGGTGGGATTCAAGATCAAACAAAGCGGGACTAATTATCAGGAAAAGCGAGAAATTTTGTGGATGTGTTCCCTGATTTTCTGGAAATAATTTCCCGGCGGGAGGTTCGCAATTTTAGCGAGAAATACAAACAATAGTAAGTTTCCCGGTTTTCCCCGTAGGATTTACCGGGAATCGAAGCTCAGGGAAATGTTTTTCCATTATAGCATCCTTATTCGTGATATTTCGAACGGTTTTGAAAACTATATAATATCAATCAGGATGCTACAACTGGCGCTAAATCAATCAACAAAAATACAAAAATCACTTTTCGATTAACTGTCCCCAAATTACTATTTCCAATCAAATTTGAGGTCACCGTTGTCAATTTCTCCCCATCCTCTAGCTTCTCCACTGTTGCAAAAATATGTTAATTGCAAGCTTAATCCCAAAGTAGCGTAAAAAAAATTCTCTAAAAAATCTTTCCAAAAGCAAATGTAAGAGGTTTGAATTTTCAGATGATTTGGAACATTGGAACATTCTGGAATGTGGAGTTAATCTTCCTGCAAAACCGAAACTGTTGTCAGGTCTTGTTGGACGAAAAGAACCGGTCGCCCACAGAACAACTAGCAAGCGTAGAAAAAATAAATTAGGGAGCTCCGAAGATAAGTACATTTTCAATTTTTAGTCCGAACAAATGACGTAATAATAACTTACCTTGGCATGTTTAGTGTTCTCTGTTTAGATTTTCCGGAGCAATCATCAACAATCCAGCGGATATTTTACTAATATGAACTAATATTAATTATTATATAATAACTAAGTAGGCTAAGCGCGAATTGTAGAAACCAAGCGCAATAGGATTAGGACCAAACTTTTTTTCAACTTTTTCAGGGAACCCAAATTTTAATGTTTGATAAGAATTAAGACTGATTATTTTTCAGCGTCTGAGACTACAAGCAGTACTACGAGCAGTACCACGAGCAGTAGTACTAGGTCAGTCATCCTTTTTTTCCATACACTCCTTCTCAAAGTTGGCAGAGTAGAGGTTGCGAGGAACCTCAACGGGAGGGGGACACGTTTTGCATCTCAATTTTTCTGCCCAATAACAGCGAGGTGGGACAACAAAAGTGTCACCACGTTAAGGGTCTTGTCAGCTTTTGATACTACTAATGTGGCTGATGACAATTATATAGAGAATTTTTGTCTTAGTTAATTCAAAGTGCCTTTTTTACACTATTCAGCCCCCGCCAAAAAAAATTGAAAAATTTTGCCCGCATTACGGTGTATTTTTACATTATTTTGAGGCTGTATGTTTTATGACTACTAGGCTGGGCGGGGCTATAATGGGGAGATCTAAATTACATGAAGGTTGACAAGAGTCAGAAAATTGTAAAAACAGAAACTATATCAGGGTTTAGTGCTATTTTCATGCAAAACCTTTGCTCAACTGTTTATGAAATTTTCAACTGATTTTTTGACTTTGTCTTTCTGCTTTTTGCGTGATCTAAATTGTTGTCTCATTTATAATTTTTAACAACAAAATTCAATTGTTCGCAGTTTGATTCTAAAAGTCAAAACAAAAGTTCGCCAACTTAAGTTCTACTAGTTCTTTATAGTGGTCTATAGTAGTCATTTACCATTGATCAAAAATAAGGATTTTTTGAAGAGTTAGCTACCGAAAAAGCTCATTTGTAAAACAATTTTTTCATAGTCCAATCTACATACTTATCGACCAGTCTGAGGTAGTATTTTGTTAAAAGTTCTTGGGACAAAAGCGAGCATTATTCTCCTGTCAAGAAGAAAATTTGTCTTTTTTAAGCGTCGAGAAACAAAGTAGAGCAAAACTCTCTTGTAAAACCCTGTTTTCCTGTTCTAAAATAATTGTGTTGATGTTTTCTGGAACAGCAAACAAAAGTGCTTTAAAATTGATGACATCAAACAAAAGCATAAAAGAAACATCAAGACACTGATGAAGAAAATCTGTAACCTTACTAAAACGCTTACTTTGAACTTTGAATGCAGACCAAATACATTAAAAAAGGAAACATACGAAATAGAGACTTGCCTAGGTTGACAAACGAAACGCAGAGATAGAGAGTAAGAGAGAGGATGACACACACACACATGCACACACACACATACACACACACAAACACGCGCACACACACACGCCCACATGGACATACACACGCAAACACATGCGCACACACACGCACACACACACACACACACACACACACACGGACACACACACAAACACAAACACACACTTACACATACACTAACACACACAGCTGATTTTTAGAGAGAGAGAAAGAGCTCAATTTTAATTTGTCGTGACAAATGGGCGCGCTACAAATAATAGTATCTAATAGCTATGGTACAAAAACCTCCGAACTTTTGTTGCCCTTGAGTAAGGTACACTGGATTCAGGATAACATTTACCAACCGATATCCGTCTATTTTGTCTACTTTTTTAATAAGGATTATGAGTGTGCTAAGCCAGATCATAACACAGCCAAAGCCCTGCATTGATGCTGGCGGAAAAACCAAATAAAATTTTGCTGCAATTAGAGAAAAAAATGGAAAAACGCATAGCAAAAGTTTGGTGAAAAAGGTCGTTTTGCTCATAATCTTTTTCCAATTCTATAAAACTGTTTGGTGTACATCATATTCTCAAGTGAAAATCTGCTAATATTGTTCTTTAATATCATTTGGACAAAGTTTACAAATGTTGATTACGTGCAAAATCCACAGGAATAATAGCTGCAGAAATATCCGTTTTTCGATTATTCACTTTTGTGGTACGGTTGTACCATATTAAGTTCATATTCTGTTGATTAGTACTAAATTGTTTTAAGTTTGCCCTTGTCTGATTGAATGTCATAGTTCACTTATGTTAAGTTTACCGCCGACTAAAAAGTCAACTTTTCAGTTTGTTCATATCTCCCACTTTGATAATATTTCATTCTGCTAAACTTTCTCATTCAATTCAGTTGTTCTCAATCTTAGTAGTTTTGCAGTCAAAAGAATTCCATTTGGATTTGAGGAGGATTTCCATGTCATTGAATTATAACTACATTAGTAACTCTATTGCAAAGTAAAACTAAAAGTGGTAATCCCACCATTTAGTTAAAAATTGGATTCGCGCCTCGAATCCAACTGATAGCTTAAAAGCGTATTCGTGGCTCATATACATACGTCAGCAGTCAGAGGTATCACATGGCGCAGTCAGCAGTCAATGAACGTGCACTCCGTGGAATCGAACCATTTCGGGAGAAACGAACACTAGAACCACCTCTGAGATGGGATCACTGGCACATAATGCTGAAGTTGGCTATCCTGGCGAAAAAGGGTATTTCAATCGACACTCTACGCGATAATCCTCCGGACAAGGTCACCTTCCCTCCAGAACTTATATACGAGAATAATGTTCAGAATAGTACAGCTCAGAGCGAAAGAGATCGGAAAACTCGAAACGATCAACTTAAGAAGGCGTGGTTGAATCGTTATCAAAAGATAGAACTTGCAGGTATATTGTGTGGCCACAAACCTTGGAAGTTTTGCCAAAACAAAGCTGTGTCCTTGACCTATCTCAGCTTGGGGATGGAAGGACGACGAATATTTGGTTCCAGAGAACCGAATATCCAAATTGATCGTGTAACAACAAAGGACCTTTGGGAGAGCCTTGATCAGGCATTTACCAAACAGCGAAACATCACCTTTGATCGGTATACTTTCCTCAACAGGAAACAATTGAAAGGAGAACCTGTAGGAAAGTTCTACGGTTGACTTCGGGAACTGTCTTTAAACTGCGATTTAGGAAGTCATGAGGAGTCAATCATTCGTGACGTTTTCATAGCTAACATGCAAGACGGCGAGATCCAGAGGGAACTACTAAAAGAAACGAGAACGGCTAAAAAGGCATTGGAAGTTGCCAAGAACATTGAGACGGGCATTCATAACCAATTAAAGATATTTGGAACCACTGTTTATTCGACTACAAATGAGATTACAACTACATCAGTAAACAATATACAAGGACCTTGGAATAGATCGCGACCTCCAACGAATCAATTCGTAAAACCTACAATCTGTCAAAACTGTGGCTATGGGTGGTCAGCTGCACATCGTCAAAACTGTCCTGCCCGTGGGAAGAATTGTAAAAAATGCCGTATTGCTAACCACTTCGCGAAGTTTTGCCAAAAACCTAAACATTCATAGAAGCCGAAACTCATAGTAAACAATGTAGTTGACTAGTTGACTCTATCTCCGATGCGGCCACGGTGGGTACTTCAGTAACGGTTGGAGAGCAAGTTAATGATATAGATAGATTGTTCTAAAAACAAAGTATCTATGACGCTAATTACGATTCGGATTATGATGACTATAATGACAACTGCATTGCAACAATCTCTATTAATAACGACACTCGCGAAGTGGAGCCGGTGAAAATAGACATTTGCATCGGGAATACTCAGACAAAAGCCTTGGTGGATTCGGAAAGCGTGTGCACTATAATCAATAAAATTCATGCGAATACTGTGGTGTCAAAGTGTAAAGGAAGTTTCTGGGTACAATCACCAGAAATACACGATCTAAAAACTTTTCTAATGACAATCAAAATAATTGGAGTGATCAAGACATCTATCAAATGCAATGATTGGGTAGTTACGGATGTTAATGTGACAGTAGTAGAAGATGGCCACAGACCCATCATCGGACGAGATCTCTTCCCAAAGCTAGGTTTTTCTCTAACTCAATCAAAACAAGTTGCAAATGTCGATCAAAATAAATGTTTAATCAAGAATCAGATAGCATTTGATTTTCCAGGTCTTATCTCAATAATTGGTAAATCGTTAAAACATTCTGTTAAATCTAAGTTTCATAAACACTTTACACCCACACACCAAAAAGGACGCAGAGTTCCAATTAATTTACAACCACTAGTTAATGACGAAATTAAAAAACTACTTGCAGAAAAACACATAATAAAATTAAACAGTTGTTCAGATAAAAATTTCATCTCACCTATAGTCATCACGGTTAAACTAGCCTTAGATTCAAAAATATTGAACAAATATATCCATAAAAATAAATATCAGATGCCGAATATAGATAACTTAATTGACACAATCCGACAAAATTTAAATACAAATGCCTCGCAGGAAACAGCATATTTCTCTACATTGGATTTGAAGTACTCATACAGTCAACCTAATTTGGACCCCGAAACAGCTAGGCATTGCATTTTTAATATTGTTAGCGGTGAAGGAACTTGTACTTATCGTTTCATTACCGGTTTCTACGGATTAACCGACATGCCAGCAGCATTCCAAAAAGTGATGGATTATACATTAGTCGGACTTAAAAATACTCACTGCTTCTTAGACGATATTATAATAGTCAGTCGAGGATCAAAAGAAGATCACTTAAAATTAGTCTATAAATGTTTTAAAAAAATGGATGATTATAATTTGCGAATAAATTTACCGAAATGTCATTTTGCTAAAACCGAAATAGAATGGTTAGGACACAGATTTACTCAGTCAGGAATCGCACCAATTGACTCCAAAACAGCAGCAATATTAAACTTATCAGCACCTAAAAATCTAAAGCAACTACTTTCATTTCTAGGTTCAGTTCATTACCTCGTAAGTTCTTCCCTAATTTATCTCAATTATGTCATCCACTTCGACCATTGCTCTTAAAAAGAATACAAAATTCACTTGGAATGACGAACTTGAAGCTCATTTTCAATCGATTAAAAATAAAGTTGCAAACGCAACAGAAAACATGCATTATAATCCCCACTTCGAAACGCGGATCAAATGCGACGCATCTCCGGCTGGATTAGGAGCAGCATTAGAACATCGTTCACCGACAGGTTGGCATACAGTTGCATTTGCGTCTCGTTTCTGAATTCAAATGAGGAACGCTACAGCTTTAATGAATTAGAATTGTTAGGGGTTGTGTGGTCCGTAGAATATTTTAAATATTATTTATTTGGCAAGTCCTTCACAATCATCACAGATCGTCGAGCGCTATTTTCTATCATGAAAGAACACGATCTAACAAATCATATAATAGTCGTTTAACCCGTTGGGTAGATCGTCTTTTACCTTTTGATTTTAATATTGAACATATACCAGGCGCAAAAATGGGGCTGGTAGATTACATTTCCCGCCAACCACATGAAGAAGCAAAATTTACAAGAAAATACGACGAGGAATTTGCGGTAGCAACATTTACCCGCATTCGTGACGCTATTGCAGCAATTTATGTAAATACCACACAGCAAAACTGTCAATCACAGCACTTTAGCAGCGTCGATCACACACGTTCCACACGTGCCTCACATCCTCACCCAACAAACTATTCCAATTTGCTTTCTGCTATTAATCGTAACACAACTCAGTTGCTTCTTGAAAATTCTGCACACGCAGCTTAAATCCATTTAAATTCCAGTCAACATAAAAACTCAACTCAAATCCAATATCATTCTAAATTAAACTCCAACATATCACAAATACATACAATCTTTAAAAGAACGATGAGCAGTTGGAGATCAATTCTACAAACCCCTCCTACTCACAGCAGAGTCACTTTTCAATCCCCACCAAACTCGCCAGTGAATTCGACCCACTCCTCCAATGAAGGCCCCAATTCCCCAAACCTTGAATTGTCTAAAGAAGAGGTGTTTGAAAATAACTTGACGCAGCTATTTACAAAAGGATTCCTTGCTGTGCTAACAAGCAAGGACACAGTCCTAAAGGAGGCGCGCGTTTTCATCCTCCAGAATGATGCACAGCGGTGTAAGGAGGTGAACCCTTATCTCTTCTCCTATTGGAGGGATCTTCACGTACGGTCAGGTTGTGTCTGCGTGGACGAACGTATGGCAATACCACACTCAATTCAGGACGCCGTGTTAGAGAGCCTACATCTCACTCACCCCGGCAGCTGGGGAATGATAACTCTTGGGCAGTATGCGTTCTGGACGTATATGCACTGCGAGATTCCTAACAAGGCTGCCACGTGCAAGCCTTGTACTGATATTGGTAAGAACCTCAAACCAGTTGTTCCGGCGTCGAAATGGAAGCCTTTATTAAATTGTTCTGAATCTGAAGAAGAAATACAAATTGATTTCGGCGGCCCCATTACAAATGAAAAAGATCAAGATACATGTTTTCTCGCATTTATTGACCGTTTTTCCAAATATCCTACTGTCGAAGTCTTTGATAAAGCTAATGGATGTAATGTAATTAAATTTTTAGATGAATTTATTCGAATACACATAGTCCCCCGAAACATTAGGTTAGATAAAGCACGTTGTTTAATTGGATATAAGGTAACGAATTTTTGTAAACAACATAATATTAACATTATCACTGCCCCTGCTAATGACCATAGAGCTATTGGATTAGTAGAGCGTTTAATACAAACAATTAAAAGACGTCTCAGCTGCATGAAATTAGATCATAGAAATAATACATTCACAATTAAAGCAGCAATAAAGGCAATAGTATATCAATTGCGTATATGCAAACAAAAGACAACAAAAGTAACACCTTTCCAAGCACATTTTGGAAGAAAGCCAAACACACCAGTAAGTAACATTAGCACGATACCAATTCATCATATTTATCATATGAAAACATTCTTCACCACTATTTAGATGCAGACACTGTACCCGTAGAGGACTTCCTCGACGATAACGGATGAATGGCCGGTGATCGCAGCAACATTTTGATAGAAGAGGCGATGCAAAAGGCCCAGGTGGAGGCCGGACGCAGATACAATGGGGACAAAATCAAATCGGTATCCCGATTTATAATACACCCAAAACTAAACAACCCGATACCACGAACGGAGAAATCATTGGATATCAAGCTATCCCGTAAATTCTCCAAAAGATCAAAGGGGGATCTCCGTGGCCTCTGGGAAACATTGGCCCCAGGTAGTACAGTCGTCAGAACGTCGCCTACGACAGCGGTTATAAAGGAACCCGGAGTCCCTGATGTCCGAGTGCGAAACAGTGATATCGTCAAATTTGGCACCCGTGCTGAGCGTAATCCGGATCTATGGCAGTACGCCCAGAGACGTCCCCTTCCATATGAGAAGACAACATAAAAGAAGATAGCGCAGCATACGACGGACCTTAAGAAAAAATATCGGGGGAGATTAAAATTCGCCACAGACACCCAGTCCGATGCTGTTTCAGGAGTTTCGAGTGCCAATAGCAATATTTCTAAGGCGATGTCTTCTCGTAAACCCAAGAAGCCTCAAACGGGAAGAACTCGATCGCGACAATCCTCGATGACTTTAAATCCGTCCAATGCATCCTCAGTTGCTGCGTCATCGGTCACCTCGTCAACCGCCTCGCCTTCAACGTCAAAATCCAAAAGAAATAGAAGGGCCGCAGGCTATTTCGGATTTGAAGCTCAGTGTGTTCGATTAGCGAAGACTCTGCCACTGCACCCAAACGACATAAAACTAGTAACCCAGTCATAGAAACAGCAATTCAAGAAGAGGCACTCCAACCGCCTCCTACTGAAACGTCATTCGAGCTGCCGGTCGTAAGCCCTCCTCCACCTCCCCCAGTTGGAACTTGGTCTCCAGAAGAATACGACTACGATGAGTATGCAAAGGAAATAAGCATGAGCGTCTTTGAAGCCGAAAATCAAATTTAAAACTAAGAAAAACTGTCATTTAAAACTGATTAACTTATTGCTTACATTCAATTTTAGTTTAAAAATGATTCGTTCAATTGTACGTTATTTAATTGTGCCACTATTGCGCAATGTTTTCTGTTAATTGTCAATAATTATTTGTGAATGTGTTTAGTTTGCAGCTGTTAAATTCAACTTGGTTTCCATTGCAGTAAACCTTAATCATTAAATTTATTGAGTTCGCACTACAATTGCGCATTAATCTGTGTTTTACGTTTACGATTGACTGTAAACGTAATGAGATTCCATTAAAGTAATTTCTCTTGCATAAGTCTCGCATTTCCACTATGATTATCTGTTGGCTTGCTGTTGTTCACATTTATCTACTATTTATAATAACCAGTACATATGTTAATAATATAATAAATTTTACTCTGATGCAGTTTAAAATTTTATTAGAGCCGAGGATATGTGGTACGGTTGTACCATATTAAGTTCATATTCTGTTGATTAGTACTAAATTGTTTTAAGTTTGCCCTTGTCTGATTAAATGTCATATTTCACTTATGTTAAGTATACCGCCGACTAATAAGTCAACTTTTCAGTTTGTTCATATCTCCCACTTTGATAATATTTCATTCTGCTAAACTTTCTCATTCAATTCAGTTGTTCTCAATCTTAGTAGTTTTGCGGTCAAAAGAATTCCATTTGGATTTGAGGAGGATTTCCATGTCATTGAATTATAACTACATTAGTAACTCTATTGCAAAGTAAAACTAAAAGTGGTAATCCCACCATTTAGTGAAACATTGGATTCGCGCCTCGAATCCAACTGATAAGCTTAAAAGCGTATTCGTGGCTCATATACATACCTCAGCAGTCAGAGGTATCACAACTTTGAAGAAGAGACACAGTGGCTGTTAAAACTTCAGTTAAAAGGTGCAATCTTTTTCTTTTAATTTTTATATATTTGTCTGAGATTGGCATTCCAAAATAATTGCTCAATAACGAAATCACTCAAATCTGGACAAAATTTAGATAATTTAATCTCGACCAAATCTGCTGAATCTTTAATTATTCCCCAGAAAACTGCACTTTTTAGAGGTTTAACTTGGATATATACTCCCCGCGCAAAAAGTTCAAATTGACAGAACTCCTATGTATGGGTGTCCTCTGAAATTTTAGCAAACTGATCAAAACAGAATAATAATGACCCCTGTTTAGAACTACGTACAACAGTCACTCAGATTTTCCAGAGTTTTCACATGCGTTGATTTTCTCCTGCTGTTTTGACTAAAATATTCAAAGATTTGGAATTATCAAAATCTCTATCTCTGTTTTTAACTTCAGTCGGAAACTCATTCTCTAGCTCAATCGCAAAAAAATCCAAATAAACGGTTAAAAAAATTCAAGAGCTGTTTGTTATTTTGCAGTTGATGATTTTAAATTCGTTGCTGTAGATACAAAAAAAGCATACACGCCAATAAATTTTATTGTTTTCCTTTAGCACCAATAATTAACCCATATTTAAATGCAACCTTTGAGTTAACGACTTAGTAAGCTTTGCTTTCGACCCCTACTGAAAAAGTGGATAAAGCAATTAAACTTGGTTGAAAAAAAACCAGCCTAACTTCGTTTTCTTTCCTTAGAGCATTGATGCGGCTACAACAATTGTAATACGTGATGACACGCAATAATTTAACCAGTTAAATGCTAAAAATTATTAAATTTTGAAAACGAAAAAAAGCTTATCCTAAATAAAGTTGAGTCCTATAAAAAGGTATGGTCCGATCTTAAACGCAGGTCTACTAGACAAAGTATATCAACATTAACAAAGCTCTTTTGACTGACCTGCTTACTTATGCTGCATCCTTTGGCTCTTTGCGGAATAAATTGCCGAAAAAAATTTTTCTTCTACCAACTATGAATTTCTACCAACTATGAATTATTCAAATAGGTTAAATTATTTCTTGCTGTTTTGTTCTACGAAAATGGATCACTGTATTGACTAAACCTTGCGTTTACGTAGAGACTAACAAAAAATTAAATTAAGAATTTTTTCATTGTTTAATCACTACAAAGTAAACGCAGGCTGTTGTCAGTACAATGATAATTTTCATAGAAAGAAACAACAAAAATGAATTTAACTTAAGCTCTTAATTGCATCTATGCAGTGATCTGAGAAAACGAAAATCTCCAGAAGATTGAAGAAAAAGAAAAATCAAGTTTGAAAATCTGGTGCGCTGGTTTTATCCTGGTTCTCTTGCACATCAGACAGAATAAATGCAGAAGGTAAGTGTATATGCAATGCGAATCCTGTGAAAAACTTAAAGCAAGAAAAGAATTTTATAAAAAGACTTTACAAAAAACATTATCAAAGCATCAATTTAATGCATTGTTTAATTTTAAACAATGTCAGTTTATAGTACAAAAAATAATTTTTGACTTAAAACTTGAATTATAACACTTGGTGAAGAAAACAGACGCAATTAAACCATTATTTCTCAAGATAAACTTGGGCGCTATGCTCTTCAAAATAAAAGCCAAAGCCGAACTTCTCTTCATGTGTACAAATGGACGCACAAAAATTCAGTTCACCTAAAATTTAGCAGCATATATTTTTTATACAATTGGTTCAGTAACTCGTCTTATACAAACTTATATACTCAGATATTTTTTCTGCAAACCTTGATTGCA
The DNA here is from genome assembly GCF_964194025.1 of Convolutriloba macropyga. NCBI lineage: Eukaryota > Metazoa > Xenacoelomorpha > Acoela > Convolutidae > Convolutriloba > Convolutriloba macropyga. Next base: position 79,563,898 of record NC_134469.1, on the reverse strand, counting down.
TCACAAAAAAAATTCGAGTCTCCCACCGTCAGTGGTTCGAGTCTCACAAACAGTGTTCTAAGCAGTGAATTTTTGTATGATTTACATCAAATTCAACGCATAATAATATAAGATCCAGGCCTAGGAACGCAAAATATGTAAGATCTACGCACAGAAACAAAAAATTACTTAAGATGTACTCAAAGAAACGCAAAATTCAGCGCAGTCAACGCAAAATTGTGTAAAAGAAATGCGATGAATTTTCTGGCTGGTCAACATTTATTAAATATTGTCAACATTTTTTGTTGCAATATGAAATTTTGTGAACAATTTAACCATTCAAAATGTGAACCTTTTCAGCTCTTGACCTTTATGATACTTAGGTCTCTTTATAGAATTTTGGTCTGTATAATACTTGCATCTGAACATCATACTTGTATTACTTGGATCCAAAGCAAAAATGTGAAATCATTATGGTGTTCTTTTTCAGTTTACTATCTTTTTAGTTCAACGTCAAGTAGTACCTCCTCGCCAACAACAAGCAGTACCTCTTCACAGACCACCTCATCAACAACAAGCAGTACCTCTTCACCGACCACCTCATCAACAACCAGCAGTACCTCTTCACCGACAACCTCATCAACAACCAGCAGCACTACATCATCCACTTCATCTCCAACTACATCTTATACCACCAGCAGTACTTCCTCGCCGACTTCTTCCGGTACCACATCGTCAACCACAAGCAGTACGTCATCGCCAACTACCTCTAGTACAACATCCTCAACCACAAGCCTTACCACCTCTTCAACATCAAGTCACTCAACATCCAGCACCAGCTCCCATTCGACAAGTTCAACGACAAGTCCCACAACCAGCAGCACGACCTCGTCAACTACAAGTAGTACCACCTCACCAACTACTTCTTCAACCTCCTCATCAACAACCAGCAGTACTTCTTCGCCTACATCCAGTAGCACTTCTTCTCCGACGACAAGCAGTACAACATCAATCACAACCTCGTCGTCGACAAGCTCAACAACATCTAGCAGTTCTAGCCACTCTACGTCAAGCACAAGCTCTCATTCAACCAGCTCAACAACCTCCCCAACAACTTCTTCCAGCAGCAGCAGTACAACTTCGTCAACTTCTTCTCCGACAACCAGCAGCTCTACTTCGTCAACAACTTCTTCTTCCTCAAGTCATTCCACATCCAGCACCAGTTCACACTCAACTAGCTCGACATCATCTCCAACAACATCATCCACCACTAGCAGTACAACATCTTATACTACATCCCCCACAACCAGCAGTACATCATCGCCCACAACGTCATCTTCAACGAGCAGTACAACCTCCTCAACATCATCTCCAACTACAAGTAGCTCTACTTCGCTCACGTCGTCTTCTTCAAGCAGCCCCACGACCTCTTCCACAACGAGCAGCACATCCTCTCCAACAACATCGTCGACAACTAGCAGTTCCACTTCCTCAACTTCTTCTCCTACAACGAGCAGTACAACCTCGTCAACAAGTAGTGGCACAACATCCTCCACGTCTTCTTCTACAACGAGCAGCTCAACTTCTTCTACTTCTTCTCCTACAACAAATTCAACAACATCTTCATCTACAAGCAGCACAAGTTCATCAACAAGCTCGCCGACAACAAGTAGCACAACAAGCAGCAGTACATCAAGCACAACTTCACCGACGACAAGCAGTACAACATCCTCAAGCTCAAGCCCTTCCACTTCAAGCACAAGTTCACACTCAACATCCAGTACCAGTTCCCACTCAACAAGTTCAACTTCAAGTGCCTCCAGCAGCAAAACAACTTCGTCCACATCTTCTCCCACAACCAGTTCAACAACTTCTTCAACAACGAGCAGCACATCGTCACCAACAACATCATTAAGCACCAGCAGTACAAGTTCCTCAACCTCATCGCCTACATCGAGCAGCACATCGTCGCCAACGACCTCGACAACAACAAGCAGTACAAGTTCATCAACCTCGTCGCCTACAACGAGCAGCACATCGTCTTCAACGACATCGACAACAACCAGCTCTACAACGTCTTCAACTTCCTCCTCAACAACAAGCAGCTCGTCCTCCCCAACAACTTCATCGACAACAAGCATGACAACCTCCTCGACATCATCCCCGACAACTAGCAGTACAACATCCTTTTCGTCGTCATCGTCAACCAGCAGCACTAGCTCTTCAACATCGTCCCCCACATCTAGCAGCTCAACATCATCAACAACTTCACCGACAACAAGTTATACAACTTCGTCGTCAACGTCTTCTACCACGAGCGCCACAACTTCCTCTACATCATCACCTACATCCAGCAGCACAACATCATTAACCAGCTCTCCTACAACAAGCAGCTCTACTTCATCAACTTCTTCGCCAACCACAAGCAGTTCAACTTCTTCTTCATCAAGCCATTCAACATCCAGCACTAGCTCTCATTCCACTTCGAGTACAAGTTCGCATTCGACAAGTTCAACATCAAGTCCTACAACAAGTAGCACAACAAGCAGCACATCATCACCTACGACGTCTTCAACAACCAGTAGCTCAACATCATCAACGTCATCACCAACAACTAGCTCGTCATCCTCGTCAACATCGTCCTCCACAAGTAGCAGTACTAGTTCACCAACTTCCAGTAGTACAACTTCTTCAACTTCGTCTTCTACGACAAGCAGCACGACATCTCAAACATCCTCCCCTACTACAAGTTACACCACATCTTCTAGTAGCTCACCGACAACAAGCAGCTCAACTAGCAGCACAACCTCAAGTACCTCGTCACCTACTACTAGCAGTACCTCATCGTCCACTTCAAGCCCCTCAAATTCTAGTACCAGTTCGTCAACCACAAGTTCCTCCTCAAGTGCTACAACATCAAGCACAACATCCTCTTCAAGCTCGCCTACTACAAGTAGCACATCTTCGTTCTCCACATCGTCGACAACAAGTAGTTCCACATCCTCAACATCTTCTCCAACAACAAGCAGCTCCACATCGTCAACATCGTCACCGACGACGAGCAGTTCATCTTCATCAACAAGTTCTCCTAGTTCAAGTTACACTTCATCCATAACAACAAGCAGTACAAGCTCTCCAACAACGTCTTCATCGTCTAGCAGCTCAACGTCCTCAACATCGTCGTTAACGTCTAGTCACTCAACATCAAGTTCAAGCTCGCATTCAACATCAAGCACAAGCTCTCACTCTACAAGCTCTACATCTAGTCCTTCCACGAGCAGTACTTCTTCGTCTACATCTTCGGAGAGTACCAGTAGCACAAGTTCGCCGACAACAAGTAGTACTTCTTCTCCAACGACATCCTCAACGTCCAGTAGCACCACCTCGTCTTCAAGCTCTCCTACATCTAGTAGCACAACCTCCTCATCATCTTCCTCAACTTCAAGCAGCACAACTTCCTCATCTTCTTCTCCAACAACAAGTTCAACAACTTCATTTTCAACAAGCAGTACTTCCTCGCCTACTACTTCCTCAACATCAAGTGGAACGTCCAGCAGTTCAACTTCCTCAACCACTAGTACAACGTCTTCGCCTACTACCTCGTCAACATCGAGCAGCACTACGTCATCATCGTCCAGCTACACAACCTCTAGTACGAGCTCATATACAACAAGTTCTACCTCAAGTGGTACAACAAGTAGCTCATCGTCTTCAACAACAAGTAGTTCAAGTTCGCCAACCACTTCAAGCAGCTCTTCATCGACTACATCCAAGACAACCAGCAGCACCTCATCGCCAACAACTTCATCTTCAACGAGCACTACAACCTCCTCAACATCTTCTCCAAGTACCAGTAGCTCTACTTCGTCCACGTCGTCTTCCTCAAGCAGCAGTACTACATCTTCCACAACTAGCAGCACATCCTCTCCAACAACATCGTCGACAACTAGCAGCTCCACTTCCTCAACTTCTTCTCCTACAACGAGCAGTACAACCTCGTCAACAAGTAGTGGCACAACATCCTCCACGTCTTCTTCTACAACGAGCAGCTCAACTTCTTCTACTTCTTCTCCTACAACAAGTTCAACAACATCTTCATCTACAAGCAGCACAAGTTCATCAACAAGCTCGCCCACAACAAGTAGCACAACAAGCAGCAGTTCATCAAGCACAACTTCACTGACGACAAGCAGTACAACATCCTCAAGCTCAAGCCATTCCACTTCAAGCACAAGTTCACACTCAACATCCAGTACCAGTTCCCACTCAACAAGTTCAACTTCAAGTGCCACCAGCAGCAAAACAACTTCGTCCACTACATCTCCTACTACCAGTTCAACAACTTCTTCAACAACGAGCAGCACATCGTCACCAACGACATCATCAAGCACCAGCAGTACAAGTTCCTCAACCTCGTCGCCTACAACGAGTAGCACAACCTCTCCAACTACATCATCAACAACTAGCAGTACAACTTCTTCAACCTCTTCTCCAACAACAAGCATCACATCGTCTCCGACAACTTCCTCAACAACAAGTGCAACTTCTTCTTCAACAACAAGTAGCACTACTTCATCTTCGTCTTCTCCTACAACAAGCAGCACAACTTCTTCTACTACATCTCCTAGCACCAGTTCGACAACATCCTCATCCACAAGTAGTACAACAAGCAGCACTACATCAAGCACTTCATCGCCGACAACAAGCAGTACAACTTCTTCCTCGACCAGCAGCACATCTTCTCCCACAACTTCGTCAACTACAAGCAGCACCACTTCATCCTCGTCATCACCAACGACAAGCAGTTCAACTTCTTCTAGTTCTTCCCCAAGCACCAGTTCTTCTACATCATCGACCTCAAGCAGCACGACCTCTCTCACTACTAGTAGCACAACAAGTTTCACATCGTCGCCAACAACCAGCAGCACTTCATCGTCCAGCACCTCATCCTCCACCAGTAGTACAACTTCTCGGACAACATCACCTACTACAAGCAGCTCAACTTCTTCCAGTTCTAGTCATTCAACCTCCAGCACAAGCTCGCACTCGACTAGCTCAACATCTAGCGGTACTACAAGTACGACCAGTTCGCCTACAACATCGACAACAACAAGCAGCACTTCTTCATCATCAACAAGCAGTACATCATCACCAACAACGTCTTCAACAACAAGCAGCACGTCGTCGCCTACAACTTCATACTCCACCAGCAGCTCAACTTCGTCAACGTCATCGCCAACAACGAGCAGTACAACTTCTTTTTCCTCTTCACCTTCCAGCAGCTCAACAACGTCGTCAACGACATCATCTTCTTCTAGTCATTCAACATCCAGCACAAGTTCTCACTCGACCAGCTCTACGTCAAGTGCTACATCATGGCCAACTACTTCATCTACAACCAGCAGCTCAACTTCATCCACAAGCAGCAGCACTTCATCGCCAACATCTTCAGCCACAACAAGCAGCACTACGTCATCAACTTCGTCGCCAACCACTTCATCAACCACAAGCAGTACTTCATCGCCTTCAACTTCCAGTAGCACATCATCAAGCACAAGCAGCACTTCCTCTAAGACTTCAAGTCATTCAACATCCAGCACCAGCTCTCATTCGACAAGTTCAACCTCAAGCCCCACAACCAGCAGCACGACATCGTCAACCACGAGCAGTTCTACTTCATCTACAACCAGCAGCACCACTTCGCCGACCACATCGTCAACAACCAGCAGCACAACTTCGCCGACCACGTCATCAACAAGCAGCAGCACTACTTCGCCGACCACATCATCAACAACCAGCAGCACTACTTCGCCGACCACATCATCAACAACCAGCAGCACGACTTCGCCAACCTCGTCATCGACGACCAGCAGCACCACTTCACCGACCACGTCCTCTACAACCAGCAGCACCACTTCGCCGACAACGTCATCAACAACCAGCAGCACCACTTCACCAACCACATCATCAACAACCAGCAGCACTACTTCACCGACCACGTCATCAACAACCAGCAGCACCAATTCGCCGACCACGTCATCAACAACCAGCAGCACCACTTCGCCAACCACATCATCAACAACCAGCAGCACCACTTCGCCAACCACGTCATCAACAACCAGCAGCACCACTTCGCCGACCACCTCATCAACAACCAGCAGCACCACTTCACCAACCACATCATCAACAACCAGCATCACTACTTCGCCGACCACGTCATCAACAACCAGTAGCACCACTTCGCCGACCACGTCATCAACAACCAGCAGCACCACTTCACCGACCACATCATCAGCAACCAGCAGCACCACTTCGCCAACCACGTCATCAACAACCAGCAGCACCACTTCGCCGACCACCTCATCAACAACCAGCAGCAGCACTTCACCAACCACATCATCAACAACCAGCAGCACTACTTCGCCGACCACGTCATCAACAACCAGTAGCACCACTTCGCCGACCACCTCATCAACAACCAGCAGTACAACTTCATCCTCGAGCTCAGCAACATCTAGTCACTCAACTTCAAGCACAAGCTCGCACTCCACGAGCTCAACGTCGTCTCCGACTACAAGCAGTACTTCTTCCCCCACAACTTCATCCACATCGAGTAGTACTACCTCGTCAACGACGTCATCTACCACGTCTTCTACGACCTCCACTGAAACCGACGTCTGTGAAGCTTGGAACACTCGGCACAACGTTAAAGGTAATTCTTCATTGCGTCCTGTTTGCACGCTCTTTCAAGTGATTTATGAGGGCTCTATAATTGGACACTTTTTGCGCCTTTGACTTTAATCATACAGAAATTTCCATTAATTTGTGTTAATTAATTAATATTTCAAGTTTTTCTAATCTTGGATGAACACATTGTTTACGGAATGAATTTGAAAGAATTATGCAAGTGTCGTTTGCTGTAGCGATTGAACAAATTTTTTGTTTTCATGAAGCTAATTGAACAAACTTAAACTAATGCGCGTTGTACATTGACATGCCAATGTGTCCTCGTAACATCTGAGACCAGCCAGGGCAAGATACATATTCTTTTATAAAGCTGTAAGAATATCAATTTTAGATTGTCATTTTCTGCTGTAAGAGGAATAATCCGAGTCTACTATATACAGATCTCTGAACTTGTGAACAAAATGGTGGCGTGATAGCCGAGAGGTAAGGTGTGTGGTTCGCACACCAATGATTGAGAGTTCAATCCCCTGCCTCCATGAAGCTGTCTGTGTGAGGATGAGCTCTTACTTAACCCATAGCTTCAGGTTGACCATAGCCTGACCAATGTTGGCTGCAATGATGGTACCACGTGAAAGTTTCAGACGCAAAAAAAGTTACTATAGTCACCAAAAAAAGAGCAATGCTGCTCATAAAAAGATCAGTCTGAAATGTGGGGAATAATAAGAAAAAGGGCAGCTGAAAACAGGCTACTGAAGGCCTAATGCTGTTCCGCTGCGATTACGCAGAAACCACAATTATTATTATTATTATTATAAAATTGAACAACTTGAAAGTATATTATTAATGATTGATTCGCTTCATATAAGGTTTTTGACAATTTATTTAACTGATAACTGGATTTCGACAACGGGTGTATTTTACAGAATGGGGAAGTTGGTCCGAATGGAGTTCTTGCTCAGCTGGAACTTGTGGTCTACTGGGGCTTCAGAAGAGGACGAGGGACTGCAAGATCCGCTTCGAGGAGAACTTCCACTTCTGCGATGGCAATGACGAAGAACATCGTGTCTGCAACAGAGATGCGGAACTGTGCGTTGACGAGACTTCAGATCCCTGTAAGTACCCTAACTAGTTTCTATTATATATATATATATATATATATATATATATATATATATATATATATTATATAATATATATATATATATATATATATATATATGTATATATATATATATATATATATATATATATATATATATATATTATATATATAATATATATATATATATATATATATATATATATTTTATATATATATATATTATATATATATATATATATACCCTGGAAATTATGTAGAACCGGGGCGAAATGCGGTGGAAACAAATCTTTTTCACTGCAAAGTCACCGCAACTTATAGGGGCGAATGCTGCAGACGCGTTTAGCGGCTAATTTTTGTAAGAAATGCAGTCAATTTTTAAATCAATTTTGTTGAGTTTAACACAGAATTTTTGTAAGAATTACGGTGACTTAGCGTGAAAAATTCGCAAAGAAGTACAATGAAAAAAGTAATTATTGCAGAATCTCAATGAAACAATAAAAACTCAATCAGTACACTAACTGTAAACGACAAAAAAAGAGAAAAACTATTAATCTAAAGAGAATAAAAAACTCCAAATTGTTCTCTTAAAAAGGCCTGGCAATTTTATTATAATTATTTTGAGACAACAGTTTTGAGTCAGCATAATTGTTTTGAGTTCTTTAATGGGAAAACAAAAGTGTGTTTCCGTGTTTGAACTCATATCGATCTACAAAATCGCTAAAATTGCTTTTAAAAAAATGAGAAGTATTGATAAACATAAAGACTATTAATTTTCTGTATCATGAAGCACCCACAACACGAGGCGTTGCTTCAACAAAAAAATGTATAGCAAGGAGGCAATGTATAGCTCTGGAATGTGCGTTTGTGCATAATGTTCCGACTCCGTTCAACATTCAAGCTCGCCAAAAATTCATATCTTGTTCGAAAATAAATGGTAATCCATTTGAAAATCGCCCTAAACTCAAACCCTCAAAACCAAATAATGCCTCATTAGAGGACCAATGATACATGCCAAGGAGACTAAGAAAACAAGACAAAATCATTTGAAAACAACGAGCACTAATTTCGACCAAAACTCAGTGTCTATCTATTTATTTTTTTACCAAAATTCAAATGTCCGAAAATCAAAAATCGCATCACATAACATTTAACTAAACAAATATTACTTGCATTTCAACAGAAAAATATCCACATGTCTTTATTAAGAGTAGTTAATCAGTAGAAAAAAACTACTAAGAGCACTGTTTAAAGAATACGTTTTTACATTTTGAAAAAAATTGATTTCAAGCAATTAGCTATCAACTGAAATTAGCAAACTTCTTCATTTATGCCTCAATAGAAAGCTCAGGAGACTTTCCTTTATCCGACGTCAAAACGTAAGTCATTCGACTACAAAAAGAGGCAAAAATCAGAAAATCAAAGAAATTTTGCGCCAAAACGGTGTTCATTATTGTGTTAATCGGACCAGGTAAGAAAAAAAGAACCTAAAAAAAATCGAATAATTAATGGAAAATTATAGTATCGAAGAAAAAATTGCGTATTTAATCGATGAAATGGCCATGTATACTACACTCAAATGAAAGAGGTTGCAACTTCTCAGTACTGAGACTACGATACAAGGTGACGGATATATAAAAAGTGTCAAATCTCAAAAACATTTTGGTTTTTTTAAAGCAGTTCTTTTAAAAGCCATAGGTGATAACAAACATAAACGTTCAAATTAAAAGTGGTCAATAGCCTAAATTTTGTTTGCTTATGAAGGCTTATTTTCTGTTAGTGAGGCTAGTTTATAGCTGAATTTTAAAGTACGTTTATTGGCCTCCATTCTCTGATACTTTATTCTGTCAATATGTGAGTTTTAGATCCAGATCATTTTTATCAGTAATTATGAAAATTAACGCCCAATCACAGTCCAAATAGTTTTTGAATTGCGAAGTTCCACAGTTAGGCCCAAACTAATCTTCATATCGCTTCTCAGCCACCATAACAATTACTTGTTCCAAATAATACCGAAACAGTAAGAAATTTAAGAGCGCAACAGCGCATAATTGGTCTCCATTTTCTGGTACTTTAATCTGTCAATATGTGAGTTTTAGATCCAGATCATTTTTATCAGTAATTATGAAAATTAACCCCCAATTACAGTCCAAATAGTTTTTGAATTGCGAAGTTCTACAGTTAGGCCCAAACTAATCTTCAAATCGCTTCTCAGCCACCATAACAATTAGTTGTTCCAAATAATACCGAAACAGTAAGAAATTCAAGAGCGCAGAATTGGTCTCCATTTTCTGGTACTTTCATCTGTCAATATGTGAGTTTTGGATCCAGATCAATTTGATGTGTAATTAATTAATTTAACGCCCAATTACAGTCCAAATGGTTTTTGAATTGCGAAGTTCCACAGTTAGGCGCAAAGTAGTCTTGATATCGCTTCTCCTCCACTATAACAATTAGTTGTTC
>NC_134469.1:79411041-79553470 GCF_964194025.1 Convolutriloba macropyga | reverse complement strand
CTCAAACCCCCAAAACAAAACAAAAATAGTGACTTATTAGAGGACCAATGATACCATTAAGGAGACTAAGAAACAAGTTCAAACCATTTGAAAACAACGAGCAATAATTACGATCAAAACTCAGTGTCTATCTATGTCCTTTTTTTTAAACAAAAACTCAAAATCAAAAATCAAACTAACATCAGATAAAATTAAATTAAACGAATTTTTACTTGCATTTCAACAGAAAAATATCTACCTGTCTTTATTGAGAGTAGTTAAGTAGTAAAAAATCTAAAAAGAGCACAGTCTAAAGAAACGCGTTTAAACTTTTTGAAAAAATATGATTTCAAGCCATTAGCTATCAACTGAAATTAGCAAACTTCATCTTTTATACCTGAGTCAAAAGCTCATGAGAACTTCAATTATCCGTAAGTCATTCGACTATAAATAGAGGAAAAAATCCCAAAATCAAAGAAATTTTGCGCGAAAACGTTGTCAAAGCTTTTAAAATCGTAATCTACTCACTGTATAAATTAAAAGTAATCTACTATGCCTTTTTTTAAAGGCCTGTAATATGATAGCTGGTTGGATAGCATTAATGTGATGATCGGACCAGGCAAGAAAATAAGAACCTTAAAACTCGAATAACTAACGAAAAAATTGTAGTATCGATGCAAAAAAATTGTGTATTTCATCGATGAAATGGCCATGCAAACTAAACTCAAGTTCACTTGAAAGAAGTTGCAAGTTCTCGTTATTGAGATTACGCTACAAGGTGACGGTAGTCAATAGCCTAAATTTTGTTTGCTTTGAAAGCCAATTGTAATTTTTGTGAGTGAGGCTAGGTCCAAAGACTACAAATTAAAATCATATACAGAAGAAATCAATATTTCAAAAACACGCAAACACTATTTTTGCCGAAAAATCAAAAGTTTTTAGCTGAATTTATAAAGTACGTTTATTGGCCTCCATTTTCCAGCACATTAATCTGTCAATAATTGAGTTTTGAATCCCTATCATTTTGATCTGTAATTATTAAAATTAAGGTCCAATTACAATCCAAACAGTTTTTGAATTGTGAAGTCCCAGAGTTAGGCCCAAACTAGTCTTGCTATCGCTTCTCATCCACTATAAAAATTAGTTGTTTCAAACAATACCAAACAGTTAGAAACTGGAGAGCACAGAAATACTCATACTTTATTGCTTTATCAATCAAATTATTTTCAACAAAAAGACTCCTTTTTAACAATTTTTTGTATTTTTTCATCTTTAACAACATGCTTGATGTTTTTTGTTTTTTTTTCGAAATGCATGATGCGCATGTTTTAGAAAACTGAACAAAATAGAAGTATTCTTATATACTTTGATTAAGTTTTTTAAAATTCCTCAAACGGAGTTTAATACATGCAATCCCTTTAAACAATTTTAGAGCGTGACTACAAGTCTAAAATTTCTTTCAGAAGCTGTAAGCTTGAACATCATGGGCTCAAAATTATCAACTTGCCCAGAAAATGAGGTTCAAAAGCAACTGTTTTGGAAATTGTCATAAAATGATATTAATGGTACCAATTTAAAAACACAAGACCATAATTTTACAAAATTGCATTTTTAAGAAAAACACGTCAGTAATCTGAATTGGTCGTAGAATTCCAAATAATTTTAAAAAGCGCTCACTCTTTTCAAATTTTTAACAATAATCCTCAACAAGCTATAAAAAAATTTATACGAATACATGAAAAAATACCGTTAAGCAAAAGCAAATTAGTTTAAAAATCCGGAAAATTTCCATAAAAATAATTTTTGTAAATGTATGAATTTTTTTTAATAATCTTTAACCTATACTAAGCCATAGTTCGAAAAATGAATAGAAAAATTGAGAAAATCAAATAAAAATGCTTCAAGACAAAAAAGATTATCATTAAAAACCATTTTACCTTTGTCGCAGAAACTTGAAACTTTGGATATTTGCGTTTGTGATTGATTTTTTGCCAGAAGCAAACGTGGCAAGCCATACAACAAAAAAAAATTCCTACCGGCCCGCCAAGAAAATTATTTATCAGCCTGTTTGATTAAACTAATGCATGTCTTTTGGGCCCGAAAGTTAAGAAAAAGAGGGTGAAATGCGGCCATGAAAAGTAAAGGAAGAGTAAATTTTATGGCACAAATTTTTAGGCCCAAGAGACATGACAAGATCGAACGTTACCAAACACTGTGGCACCACATGCTCATCCCTGGCCTCTGACTTCAACTGTAACCCAGATGACATCACAGGAATCGGGGCAGCCGACTTGGCAGATGACGAAGACGATTCCTACTCATGCAAATGCAATTCTCCCCTCGTGTTTGACGAGATCATGTCACAGTGCGTGAACCCGAACGGGTGCACGTGCTATGATGACGAGTGTGACGAATATGTCAATGGTACCAACCAAGAGACATGTTGCCCTGGGCGAACATGGTTTGTTGCTCCTTTCATGGTTCACGCTAAATTTTGGCTCCTTCAAATTATAGACCAAAAAAGACTTGACAAAATATACGTTTTTATATAAGTTACTATTTGACGTGATCCCGAGCCCCGATGTCAGAACTACAAGAATGAAAGGTGTAAATATTAATTTTAAAAAACTGGCCAAAAATTAGTGTAAATGGCATCCACAAACAAGGTTTCTGCCGCAAACTTTATTTTGAACTTTGGTATTAATATCACAGGAAATGCTGCTCAAAACGAGTTTCAAGTCTTGATCTGATCAGTATTTCTCCAATTAAACAAACGTCTTGAAATGACAATCCAGTACTAATCACGTTTCGTTATAAGTCTTAAAACTTGTAACGATTTCTCAGACTTGCTCAATTCTTGGCCAGGACTTGGTAAGCCTTGAGTCAAGTCCTGATCAAGACTTGATAAGTCTTGATTATAACGTAGTTGATATGCAATATAGAGACTCGAGAAGATCTTTTTTGTAACTAATGCATTTCAAAATTAGTAAAAAGTCGTCAGATACTTCGCCAGATTTTTAATTTGTTAAGATGTTAGAACATAGTATTATGAGAATTATTGAGAACATAGTTTTGCAACATTTTGCCCTACAAGAAAAGGAGCACTTCCAAATTCGATACTTTTGCGCCTGCATTCGCAACTAGATTTTAGTTGATCCAACCCACATAGTCAGGAGAAACTTCATGCAAAATTGTGCGAGCCAGCGCCCTAACAATCAAAGTGGACAATTTGGTCCATTTTGACTCTTTTATTCCATAAATCGTATCTTAATGCATGTGAAAAGATTCTTAAAGTCTGAGATATGGCGACAAAGGACTAATTTTATTAATTGGTTTAGACTATTAAATATTATACTATAGGATATTATACTATTTTACAACATTATAATAGGCATGATACTTCACAATGCCTTTGTATCAAAAGTTCTCTAATTAGCGCAATATTAATTAAAATCTTTCAGCTGGGGGCACTGGCTCGTAATGAAGGTTTTTTATGTTATCGTTTAGTCAATGAAAACTACTAGTAATTTCATTGGGAAGTTTGACATAAGTTGATTATTTTAAATGGAGTTTGTTTATTCGCCTTTATAAAGATATTGCATTGAATGCGTAAATAAGCTTACTTTGCATAATTTTGTATACTTTAGAGTTGAAAATTAGGTCTTTTAGGTTGAAAATTAGTGTGTTTTGCTAAATTGTATCAAAATTTGAATCTTTTCTGTTTGTGCCCCCCCCCCCCCCCCCCCCCCCCCAGTTACAGAGCACGTGCCATTACACAGTAAATTATAATTTAATCATATTGCATGGGCTGAAGGATGTCGCAAATAATTTGCACCCACTAAGTTAGGGGGGGGGGGGGGACGGAAAAAGATATCAAAATTTTCAGGTTTATCATCATTTTGATTTCCGCAGTCTTGCTGTTTGCATTACGTCATTACATTGAGGAATCTTTTTCGTTACTGCCCCGAAATGCATTATCCCCCCCCCCCCCCAGTCACGCGTCAATGCACCCAAAACCAATACATGATAATAGAGCACTTGAGCATGGAGGCGCAAATACTATGCATCTAGGAGGACTTTTAACTGGTATGGAAAAATCGGAAAAAGGTTAAAAAAGCCGGTTTGGGTTGAGATGTGGGGTGTTAATTTTAGTTCTTGTGTGGGTGGAGTGTTGTCATGCAGTGGGCATTGTCCAATCAACTGTGTAGCCACAGAGTGGGGAGACTGGTCACAATGTAACTCAGACTGTATCCGCGGCAGAGAGAGGTAAAGTAACCCCCCCCCCCCCACCTCCAACAGAAAATGTCACGAGAGTTCTCTTGAACTGAAAAAACTTGAACGAAGAAGTATAGGTGACGTGACTGAGTTAAGTCACTAAGAACATCTGGCGTTTATCGGGAACTGCAAAGCGGTTCGAATTATTAAGTCAAAATTTCGAAGTGACTTTTGCTGAGTCAAGTTTGCTTGCTTACAACACGAAACGCGCACATTTAAAAATGACGTTAGTAAACGGAAGTCAACTTCTGGCTAAGTAGAAACTTCTGGCATTTTGACTTCTGGCACTAATTTTGCTTGAAACACACACATGCAATTTTTCAGATGCCCAAAGTATGCATTTACTTAGACTAAAAAATTATTCGGGGTTACCACCCAGAGTATTTCAGTTATGAAACCGCGTAAAAACCATTGACTGTTTTACACTTGTTCATTCTCTGATCAAGTCACAATATATAGACTGGCCACTCTTAGTCTTAGACTGATTTTATCATGATCATAAAATAATTAGGATCAGTGTATCTTTTCCGTTTATGCCTCGTTCCCCAGCACGTTATACCCCCCCCCCCCCGTTACAGAGCACGTGCCATTGCGTAATAAGTTATTATGTAAAAATCGGGCACGTGCGTTCATATGCACCCACTAAGCTGGGGAACAAACAATGTTACATCAACTTTACGTTAAACTGCTTTACTTGAATCCATTTAACGTAAATTTTAATTTTAATTAGTACGCAGAAAAAGTAAAACTATCACTCCATCAAAAACCTGTGGATTTCTTTTCGTTTTGCATTCAATCATTATGCTACAATATGGTACCAAAAAATTACGTCCACCTGAAGATAATTTAAAGAGCATTATAAACATCAGCTGAACTAACATTTTGAATTCTAATTTGAGCTCTAAAAACGCGTCATTACAACTTTAGTAGACGGTATGTTTAGTTTCCATGCAGGTTTCAAACGACATCTGTGTAAATTTTGTTCCGAATCTCTGCTGACACTTTTTTTTCTAAATTCTGCCCAAAAAAGATGTGTTTTTGTAATGGTTGCTTCAAAATGGCCCATAATTTTTATTGGATTCAGATATGGACTATATGACGGCCCTTCGAATACCTTTCTTTGAACAATTTGCCCATGATCTGCGATTTATGCGCAGGGGGCATTATATTGTTGAAAATTAAGGTCCAGAAAAAGA
The DNA here is from genome assembly GCF_964194025.1 of Convolutriloba macropyga. Lineage (NCBI taxonomy): Eukaryota > Metazoa > Xenacoelomorpha > Acoela > Convolutidae > Convolutriloba > Convolutriloba macropyga. Next base: position 79,548,020 of record NC_134469.1, on the reverse strand, counting down.
ATTTTTTCGTAAAATTTCATAATTGTCATACGACGGACAATGTTCAGCCTGTTTGGTCAACGAACAAGCATTTTCGTCCATCTGATTTTATGGCACCCAACAACATGCGTGATCGCTAGTCCGTCCGAATTCAATTCTTTTTCAAAAAATCTTGTTCCATCACTTCGAAAAACTCTTGAGCATTTCTGTCGAAGGAGATGCGCACTGAAGGAGATTTCTGTCGAAGGAGATGAAAAACAAACGCGTCATGAGCATATTGATAGACCATTTTGAACAAAAGCACTTGATATACCATTTTATAAACACTTGACCAAAAAAAGCTTATTGATAAACCAATTTGAAAAAAAACACTTGCTTCTTTTCTTCAAACTGAGTTTGAAGCCTTTCTTGAAAAACTCTTTTTTCAGAATTCGCTTACTGTACCTCAGGAAATTATTCCATAACTAGAAAAAACGTTATGAATCATTCTCATTTGCTCGATTGAGGTTTTGGGACCTATTAAAACCATTACTAACTTTTCCAGGATTGTTTTGACAATTTGGTGATTTTCCGCTCGATTTTTTGGCCTGGAAACTGTTATTTTTCGGGTAACGCTTGTATGCATGCCGTGCATCACTTTTATGCAATACGTTGATTACAAACTGAATTGTGATGGTATTTTTGTCTACAAAAATCCGAAATCTCGCAGCGTACGAACTTGGCAAACAGTGCAACAGCAAAGCGGTTTAACCATCTGCTCTGTTTAAGAGGACAAAATGAGAATTAAATTTCTATAAAACCTTTAAATTTCACACAAATAATGCTTCAAACGCAGAACTTATGCTGTACGTAGCTTTTTGGCACCATAGTGAATATAGTTCGTGCGTTTCGGGGTGCAAATAATATGCACGTACTAGGTTGAAAGGGCAATAAATGGAAAAGACCCAACCTTTGGTCTATACAAAATACAAGTGAGTGTGTTTGTATAGATGTATTATTCGACATGCTGACTTCGGAGGATCGCCCTGTCAGGGAGGAGAGAAGGAGGAAGAGGAATGCTATCATGACACTGCAAACTGCAAGCCATGCTACTACACTAATTCAACAGGGCATGTATTCACATATAGAGAGAATGATGTTGTGTACGATGACCAGTGCTACAATTATATTTGTTCCAACAATGACACTCTCAAGGCAAGTTTTTTAAAAATATTGTTCTTTTTCTGTTTCGAGATCTTTAAGACAAAAAATGGAGTGAAAAGAGACGAAATATTACAAAGATAACAATTCTTAAGCGTTCCCTAGCCGAGAGAAAAAATTATCTTGCAACATCTTGCAAGATTCTGTCAGAACCTTACAAGACGATACATCTTCTTTTTTTAAAAAATTTTCCTCCCAAATCTTGCAAGATAAACATTTTTATTGCAAGATCTTGCAAGATAAGCTTTTTCTTTGAAATGGGCAAAATATGGTAAAAAATTGAATGTGTTTCTACACGATCAGCTTATGATGTCTATAATAGGTTCCAATAACTTTTTGAATGAAAAAATATCTTTGACTGAAAATGGACACTGAAAAAAAATCTACCAAATAATATTATGAAATAAACATGAAATAACACAAAAGTGCTTAATATATAAATTAGCGTAATCGTCTTGCAATACTTGGGTTCGATCTCGGCTTAAGAAGCCTGCCAATTTTTTTTGATGACATTGATTCTACTAAAGAATCATGAATAGATCTGCAAAAGCAACCGAAATAGGTTCAAAAAACCGGTAAAGAATTTTTGTGGCACAACTAAAATTTTTGTGGCACAACTAAAATTTTTGTGGCACATCTAAAAAAATATTTTTGTGGCACATCTAAAAAGAATTTTTGTGGCACAACTAAATTTGAGGTGTTGTGTGCTAATAGGAGATGAAATGTGCGGATGGACCCTCGAAACAGGAAGACTGTCCAATTGGCCAGATGTATATTCCCCCGGAGGACCTGCCAGAGGCTATTGAGAACAACTGTTGCGGAAAATGCGTGCCGTCTCCTTGTGAAACTAAAGAAAACTTCGTCAACATAACTGTCGAGAGTAAGTCAAAATTAGAGAAAATTTTGAAAACTTTTAGTATAAGTTGGAACAAAATCTGGATCTTTTCCGTTTCTGCCCCCCCCCCCCCCCACACAGCTTAGCGGGCGCATATTATTTGCACCCCCCAGACGCACGAGCCATATTAATACATAATAATTTACTATGTAACGGCACGTGCTTTGTAACTGGGGGGCGCATAACGCAGTGGGTGGGGGGGGGAGAAGAAACGAAAATGATCCCAAATTCTTAGTCGCCCGAGGGACTTAATGCCCTGACAAGAGGACGCTTGCACACGAGTGCCGGTGATAAGACCCGAGGTAGACTAGGACTTATATTCTAAGTTATAAAGGGAATCAAAAGAATTAAAAAATGACGCATTTTATTAACACTCCTAAGAAAATCAAAATTTGATTTTCTTAATAAGAGAGGGCAAATAGGTTAGTCAAGGAAGTTAAACTAAGGTGAACAACTAAATGGGCAACAAAACGTATTCAAATGCGAATTAAAAGCATACTTTCAGTGAGTACGGGTTCTTTCACGTGTATTTCTGACAAATATTATAATTGACTAAGTTCAACTAACTCCCTTTAAGGCTTTAGAGTCTGGCTTTATTGTTCCGACCCTCTTGAGGGGGGAGGAACTATATACTCAAATGGGTTTTTTTGTTTCATTCAATTTTGACCGATCGATATATTCATCGTACAGTGTTGTGTGTGTATCATTAAAAAGATCGTCCAGCGCAGAATATGGAATAAAGAAGATATAGTTGAATTTTGTTTTCTCGAGCGAGTTATCGGGGTTTAAATTTTTGTGAATATTAGAACAATTTGCTTTACTTTTAATCACATTTTCCGCAATTTTCGCCTGAAATTTCATAAATTTTGCTAAAAAATATAAAAAATTTTATTAATAGTACTGTTGATTTTATTTTAAAAGACAAAAAAATATTGTTGTCAACTTTGATATAATTTTTTTGGCCAAATTTAGACTTTTTCATCAAAAATTGCCCCAAATAAGCTACTTTAGTCCACTTCGATTATATCTACCGAAACCACACACCCAAAAACAACTAAGACAATTTTTCTAGACTGCAAAGGGAGCTAGAGTTACTTCTACATCCGTTGAACGTTGTCTTTTCCGTTTTTTGCTAACTTTACTCGATGATTCTCGAAAACGCAGCATTTTTTGATCTTTTAACTAACAAATTATCTAGATCCATAACTTTCGAAACAATTCAGCGTTCTTAATGGACAGACAGCAAAAGAAAGGCTGGTTTTGCTACAATCTTTTAATGTTACCATCAAAAAATAAGTCGAATTGTAGTCAGTCGGACTTTTTAATTTAAAGAACAAATTCGGTCTTTTCTTTGCTAAATAAAGAACAGAACAATTCAAATCAAAGCTCACTGTTGATAGGTCCAAGTGGCTTCCTGGGCAGTTCCAAATAAATGTATTCAGATTCTTCAACCGAAAAACAATGTTCGTTTTGACTTTTAAAATTGTTTGAGTTTTAAATAAACAATGGCTTATTGAACTTTGCCACTATTTTCTCTTTATTTTGTCAATTTGTAGCTTAGTGTCAGCAAAAAAGAATGGTCTTCATGCTCTTCCACCTACTGAATCAAAATTTCATCTTTTGCGCGGTTTTACGCGTTAAGTTATGGTTTTCTAGCAATGGTACAACTAGATTTCACATTTTTTTTATTTTAAGACGTTGGCCCATTTTTCACATTTTTTTCTCGTTTTATCCCATTATCTTGTAAGACAGTTCACATATTACATTATTGGCGTTCTAAATAAGTAACAATAGAACAGATAAAAGTCTTTAGAGGCATAAAATAATGTTTTAACTACTTCGACACCCCTTTCTTGAAGAAATTCTTTTCACTAGTCTTTAATTATCGTTTTCAATTTGTCTTTTTAGTCGCATGAAATTTTCCGGATAATAACAGATCTAATTGCTTTTTTATGGAGGAAAAAAGGAGCTGATATTTTGATTGGAAAAGATAGCTGATGACTTTCACTTTTTTGAAAACAATTGTTTTGAAAAATTAAAAGAAATGACTACAACTTCGGTTTTCTGTATTTTTTATCAATTTGTTACCTAGTCTCGTTAATTACGGGTCACATATGACAATAATATTGTCAAAAGAAGATGTAAATGCACAGAATCTAATGTTTGTATAAAATTCGTTATGAATTTACTGGCTTCGACGCGGAAGTTTCGCAAAAAAAATTAAACTAATTTTTAAAATTTGTCAAAATTTGACGTTCTTTTTGTAGACGTAAGACACATTCTAAAAAAACCAGTTCTCAAGCGTTTCTTTTGGTGGACAAACCTATATATTTAAATATTGCATTTTGTAGCTAATGGCTTTCATTACTTTGAAAATAATTGTTTTTGAAAAATAAAAAGGTATTTCTGAATTTTTCCTCTTTTTCTATTTTTGTCTACTGTTTACCAGTCTCATTAATGAGAGGTCACATACCACATTTTTGGGTTTATTGAAGAAGGCGCTATCAAAAATTCTTTGGAGGGCGAAATATGCCTTACGCGTCCACAGTTTTTTTCTCAAAATTTTTTATTGAATTTTTGTTTGTTGTCTCTATTTGTTGATCTTTTTGTAACAGCATTTAAAATTGAATAGTGACAGGCCATTATGCCCTTATATGGAAGCATTAGGGGCATAGGTTATCTTAAAGCATTTAGATGTTTTCAGTTGATATCTAATGGTTTTCTTTTTTTTGAAATTAATTGTTTTAAAAAAAATGTAAGTGAATTTGATGATTTTGTTCTTTTGTCTTATTGTTACCAAGACCTATTAGGGTTGGTCCCATGAAATTTCAAATAAATCCAAGTTAGTTTCTTGAGTTTCAGTTTTATCTGACGCTATCTTGACTTTGTTATTAAGTTTTTTTTTAATGGAGATAAAATTTTGGATGTAATTAGTGTTTGTTGTTGTTCTTTGATTTTGTATTTCGTCTAGCCTTGCTTTCTCCATGAGGGCAGAACCCATCAATCTAATGGAGCGTTTTTTATTTCACTGGAATAATTTTTCTGAAGGTAATCGTCCTATTCATAGACCAATTTTTTTGAAAAATTGTTTAATTTTTGGGTTGTTTTATCTGTTCCTCATTTGATACACTATTATGCCAAAAATGTGATGAGCGGGTCGGAATTTTATGTGCGAACGCACATTGCCGAGCCTTCTTGTTACCCTTGATTCTCTAATAAGAATTATAGGATGCCTTTCAAAACATACAAAACTTATTTCGGCGCAGTATAAGGCCGTATCAAATTTTCTGCATCCCCTTGTTTATTTCTAGAGTTTGTACCTCAAAATGATTTTAAAATAAGCGCTTTTATCATTCAAGTTAACTTTTCATGGTTTTTACATCAACAAGCGATGTGCCCAAAACCTATTATCTCAAATTTTTGTATTAATTTTTTATTAGTGAATAATTATCGGGGAAATGCCACAAAAATAGACAATATCTCTATTCCATAACTTAACTATTCCATAACTTAACTATACAAGTCACTCATATTTTGACCAATAATTTTTTTTCACTTTCATCGTCAGCTAACAAATTGTACAAGTGAAAATTAGTATCTACGTTATACTTTTCTGTATAAACGGATATAAAAATGACGCATGTATGTCAATCAAATGGCGATAATTTTTTTCAGCTTGCCAGCCGGCTGTTGTGGACATTGGCCAGTGTCTGGGAGCGTGCCCGTTCTCAGCTGAATTCGCGACAGAGTTTCCAACCAAACTCTCCGATTTTGAAACCACTGAGGTCATGATGCACCACACCTGCGAATGCTGTCTTGGCAAAATTGACACCAGAAAGTTCCCTCTCCAGTGCGATGACGGAATCCATTACGTCAATATCAAATACCTGCACAGTTGCAAGTGTGCTCAATGTATTGATGAGGACATTCTGGAATCTCTGGGTCACAGCCAGTTCGATATCTATGCTGGTGCTACCACACCCAGTAGATAACCTAACACAAGTACAAATTTACCCGCATATATAATCACTTTTTGGGTTTGACGGACGACGAACGGACGGACGACTACGGCAAAAAAAACGACACACTGCACCTAACATAGCATGATGAATTGTCAAAAAACTTGTTAAAAAAGCTAAAAAAAAATGGTGATGGTTGAAAAAAAAAAACGAAATTGATTTAATATAAAGGTCATGCCGGTGCAAATTCATCTCTGCAGAATAAAATTTTCATTTTTTACTTTAGTCAGATTTGAAAGTTCAGAATGTTTAGCCGTGTAGAACAAAACCTCGCCGATATACTTTCTTCGTTTCATAGTTATTCATAATTGGTATTTTCCGGTAGAAAGCTATTAGTGGTGTAACAATGGAAAGGATTTCGCAGCGTAGTGTAATTCAATTGAAGGAACTAAACAACCAGATTTTATTGATTTTGGACTGAAATCGAAAAATTCTGTACAAATCGGCCAAGTTTTGTCTAAATAGGTCGAAATATTAACGCAGTCACAGGCTGGGACAAAAGTCCGAGCCCGGCCACAGCATTATCGATGCTTAAAGTTTTTCAAAAGGTTTCAGTTATTTAAGAGCATAATTTGAAACATCTTGCCTGTATTAATACACATTCCAGCTTTTTCTGACGGTCTGAACAGATTTAAGTAATAATTAATTGTTCTGGTGTTCTTGCTGACCTTATTTTCCAAAAATATGCTTTGATCCTAAACCGCCAATAAAGTTTGACTTTTGCGAACAGAAATCCTGTCAATAAACTCTCCTGTAACGACAAATAACCAAATAAGAAAACCTATTCTGTACAAAAATAAAGGTTCAAAAAAGATTGCTTTGAGTCAAAAAGCGCAATTCGTAAATCTAAAACAGCTTTCTTACCAACAAACAACTAAAAAATAGTGTCTCGAAACATTTCGACGAAAATACAAATTCTTTGCCAATTTTGGGAAATTTTCTGCTATTAATTATCGCAAAACAATTTTTGCCCGGTCAAATGATTCTTCCGATCACAATAATGTTGCACCGTTCATTTAGTAGATTAGTAGTTTTAAAAAGTTCGGATAGTTCTGTACTCAGAAATTCTTATACAAATTTTGCTGAAGTGAAGCCACGTTTTGAATAAAATTGGTTTTGCTAATAAAAAATTGAACTAAAATTTAATTAACACGGTTGAAAAATCATTCAAGAAAACATAGCGTTCATACATAACTAAGCTTCTTTTTATTACGCAGTTCCATCAAAAATACTTAATTTTAGTAATAGTATATTTCTCAATTACGTTGATCAGTAGTTGCATCAAAATTTTCTCAGTTCAATAGAGGAAAATAAATCAGAGTTAGACAATCTTTAAGGATCAAATTTACTAAAAACAAGCAAACAAATACTTTGAAATACCCAAACTTGAATTTCATTATTTAGTCCTAGATGTGCACCCACTAACTTTTGTTTTTATTTTATTGAAGTGTTGGTGTTCTTTTCCCATTGAAAGAAACGCCACAGAAACAAGCAAAGCCTTTATTGTCGACGTGGTGGCGTTTTTTGTCCTCAATTTTTCCAACGCTTGCTCCTTTTCAGTTATATATATTTTAAATATTTTTTGTTATGCCTAGAGTATAGAGTATAAACGTCCCAAAATTTTTACGGTTTTTATATAATTTCCTTCAAAATTGCTTAGAATTCTTTTTTAACAAACAAATCAAAACTCAGTGGTCAGGGAGCAGCCGTTTTTCACTCCTCAGAAAAAAATGATGAAATTTCTGATTTCTTGTGCTTTTCGAACCACAGTTCTAAATCCATGAAGACAAAAATCTTGAGTCAAAAATGAACATAAGAAAGCAAATTGATCCCCAACAGAAGTGTTCCTATTTTTCTTGCGTTTTAGAAAATTTCCGTCAAACAGTTCCTTTCAGTATCTCTACAATTAATTCACATCTCAGGCCCCAACGGTCGAGGGTATTTCGAGAACTTTCGTACAGCAATGCCCTGGTTTTCAAAAGCACTAAGAACTCTTATCCATCATTGTTTGATATGCACAAACATCAAGTGAAAGTTCAGGACAACCGGAGCTTCAAAAACGTATACAGAACGAGACAAAAATTTCGTTACTTTTTCTTGTGAATGTTTTAAAAGTTGCAAAATATTTTGACAGATAATTCTGATAATTTATTGTTTTTTAGATCTTATTTGTCTATAGTAAACGAGGTGCTCATTGTTTGAAAATGAATTTTCAACGTTTCCAAGGAATGAAAAACTGATTTTATCACGCCAATTAGCAAACCATTTTAACCCATCAACATAACTACAAACAACTAATACTTGCTGCACAAAAAGTTATCAAATCTTCTATTAAATGAAATTTTGACTAACTCAACTCAAGTTTGAGAAAAATTTTCAATATTTTGCTCTCATAGGCACCAAAATAAGCTTCGAAAAATCTCAAAGCAATTGATTTCGAAGTTTTTTTGTATTAAAAAGTTGAAAAGCATAATTGATTTGCTTACAAGTGAAATAAATATATTTGGGATTTCGTCTATCAGGGAAACGTTTTTATCATTATTTGTTATTCCCTTAATTCTTTCCATTGCTACTTCATCTGGTCAGCATGAATAAAAACAGTTCCTGATATGAAGCTTTCAAAAGCATTTCTGTTATTGTAACGGTTGCTGAAAATCTTGATTTTGATAACAATTGCTAATAGTTTCATTCTATGCCTAAAGTGAAACTAGTAGCTGGATAGTTTCCAAAAATATATTCAAGATAAAAATTTTCCAGGTTGACAAAATTTACGGCAGATAAAAATTTTTCAACTATCTTTTTCATGTTCAGAGGTATTTTTCTTAAAATAATTTTGGACAAAACTTTAAAGCATCATCAAATCTTTTTCATCATAGCAGAACTATATATTCGCTTCTAAAAGTTTAAATCATCGATATCTGTTATCATCTAATTTTAAAAGCCAATGAGGTGACTGATTGTTGGAATTAAGCTAATCGCAAAAAGGTGTTTTGAAGAATTAAAAGCATACGGGAAAGAACTGCAACCAAAACAAAAGTCAGTTTGTTTCTGATCAGCAGCTTGAAATTGATTTTTTTTAATCTTGAAGTTTGGTTTTTGTGAGCCTCAGAATTGAGCAAAACTGGACACAAATTTGATGAAAATTTTGCCAAGGCATTTTCAGGAGTGGCTATGGCCTCATATTGCTTTGAGATGATCAAAATGTAAACGAATTAATTTTGACTTCAACAGAGACTAATTTAATATAATACCTACAAAATTGTTACGAAGGTTCTTAACTGCAATTGCAACAATCATTTTACCAAAGAAGTTGAAGGCGAAAAAAATGCACTTGAGTTTTCCATATTACGCTGAAAAAGTTCTCACTATTACTCTGAAAACTGTTTCCCCCCAGGAGCCCACTAACTAACTTTCTTTCAAAAAGCCTATTTTCAACTTCTTCCTCGAATTTTGCTGCCAAAGATAAATCAAATATAAATGTACGGAAATCTAGGCAACCAAACCTCATCAGATAAATTATCAAATAATATGATTCGAGAAAAGCAAATGGGTCAAATAAATCAATTATTGGCGTAATTTAAGTTCATCAGAAATTCTAATTGAGTTCATACAAAAAAATTTTTGGAAAGAAAATGCATGAAGCTATGCATGTCATTAACTGAAGTTATTTATAAAACCATGGCTGTAGAAAACTAGAATGAGCCAATAAGCATATTTTCTGAAAACCTCTTAAAAACGTGTTTGTGGAAACTCCTTACAGACCCTGGATCGCATTAAAACAAAAACGTTAATTTTTGGAAATTTAACAAAGGTTGCTCAGGAAGTGTGCAAAAGTGATCTCATGAGACCGAAACAGTAAGAGATTATCAAAGAAAACTTAAAAACAAACGAATACATAAAAAAGAGAAATAGGCTTGTTTTTGTGAACATTGTCACAATTTTTGAAGTTCTTGAGCAACAAAAACAGCACAAATGAAATTAATTTGGAGAGCAAAAAATAACAAAAAACAAAAACCAAACAAAATTAAGAAATACCCAACTCCAACTGTAAGTAAGTTTGGTATGAAACAGAATAACTCAACAAGCAAAAGACACAATACAAACTGAAATCATTGTTTTTATGTAAAATTTTTACGCTCAATATAGTATATTAATGTCTTAACATATGTCTACCTAATTTACTTTCAGGAGCTGTTCTTATAGGTTTCAACATCAAATGTCTGTAGAAAGATTAATAATATATAATTCGAATAAAAAATTATGAAAAAAAACATGAAATTATTAAAAAAAAAAGTGATATTTTCATCAAAAATTTAAAGAAGTATAAAAAGAACAAGATCTCGAAGTTTAAAAAAGTTCACCAAAATTTTTGTACAAATGAGTTCATCCAGTAATTTTTCGGGAAGATTTCACAACCTTTCTGAAATGAAAATCTAAGTATCTTCTCGGTATTTTATATCAGAGGGAAACTGTTGTGAAAGTTGCAGTGAGAAGTTGAAGTAAACTTATTTGCTAAAAAATCCTGAGACCTCTACAAGACGACCATCACAAATTGACTATAGAAAACAATTAGAAAGAATACGAAAACAGACCATAGGATTGAGCAAAAACTGCCACTGAAGTTCATATTACCTTAAGAAAAATTTTAAAAAATAGTTGATTTTTCTCACTAAAAATTATCGGAACAACCTTACGCTCTCAGATTTTACATTTTTCTGCAAGGCAGTTTTTTCTTAGCACGCTTGACGTTAAATTGTTGAGCTGATAACGCGAATCAGACAACCCGAGTCAAACCAATTTCAGAAACACTATTTAGGTATCACGCCATCTGTAAGAACCGTCAAAACATGATTAATGGTGCACAAATACAGCCTGTTTAGCTGTTACAATTTACAGAGAAAAGAAGTAGGAGTAATTACTCGGTCGTTTAAAACAACACGAAAAACAAAGAAGGTTCAGTACGTCAAAACAACAAAAATAGGAAAAATGTATCGTTTTTCTTTTTTGCAACGAAACTACGTTTAAGAGAACAAGAGCGAGAGAGAGAGAGAGAGAGAGAGAGAGAGTTTATCGTGAGGAATAGATTCTAGCGGCCACTTTATGTTTTGTGTCTATGCCCTTTTGAAATAGAAGACAAAAAGTTGCGTCACCAATTTAAAACCTGTTATTGAATGAAAGTTTTCGCTTAAAACAGCCCTATTGTTCAAATTTGTTTAAAAAACATTGTGAACAAAAAGGGTGATTTCACTGTTCAAAAAAGGTTATACCAACCACATTACGGCAATGGCTTGACCTTTTCTATTGATTTCAATTCTAATTTGGACTGTTTATTTCTGCTTGCTTTGCGAAGCGATTGCTAATAACATTCATTTCGAACAGAACAAAGACAAAATTAGCCTAGTGAAGCCCGGTTGCACAAAAAGCAGTTAAAATACACTATGAAACATAACAGATAAAATATGAATATTAAAATGACGTTTTTCAGTTGCCTTTTAGTAATTTAGGTTCAATTAATGAACCACCATGCTAGGTTTAATTTTATCTGAACGCCTCAGACTAAAGAGAACTCATTCGCAATTGAACTCTGTTCTACTTCAACGTCAAACCAATCAAGCAATCACCAAATTGATCACGACTAATTTGTTTTGAGAAATCGATTTTATGTGCATTAATGCAAGAGAATTGATCACAGGCACAAACAATTTCAGAAAACTGAAACTATTGAAATTACGATGCGAAATGCAGCACATCGATGGAAAGTGACGTATAATCAGAACAGGAAAAAGAGCAGTTTATCATTTTCGCAATTCTTCGAATCAAATAAAAATTGTTGCAAACAAAGCGAGAGCACTTACCTAGAGATATCATTAGTCTTTTTTGACAAAATTGGCAAAAATGATTTTGAGTTGTGGACAAGCAGTTGGCGCTTGCTTTGCTTGGAAAAAAATCTGAGAAAAAAAATCAGACCAATTTTGCTAATCCGACTTGCAAACCCAATCGCAAAAATCAAGCTCATACAGCCGATATAAAAGGAACACTCTTGGGTTAACCACCATACACCGATCACGTGCTGCTTTGCCTAAACTACCAATTTCATGTAAAATCTTGAAAATTATACCAAAGATCATGTATGGCTCCTTAGAAACCATAGCAAGATCATTCAAGAAATTTTGCTTAGACTTGGATGGAACCATACATGGTCTTTGATATGATATCTAAGGAGGGTCAAAGGGTCCCGGGAAAGTTTGTTCTGCTATCTGAGTGGTAATATTCTAAAAGTTGTCCAACGTTTCTTTGACTAGAAAATAGGATAAGAGTCATTTATGGAAAATTAAATTTCTCTGTTGCTTTAAGCTGAAAATAATGATACTATTCAACAACAACAACAGAAGTAGAGAAGAGGCGACTTTAAAAGCGGCCAGCAAAAAATGTAATCAAGTTCTACCATCTCGATTCAGGACTGATTGAAACTCGAATACAATTTTGACAGATATAAAATTAATATTTATATATAACTACTACAACCTTTAACTTCACCCCGCACAAGGAAAGTAGCTCCGCGTATTCAAGATTTTGATTGAACAATCAATAAACTTCACAATTTCATTTCCAGCACTTAACTTTTTATAACTTAATTATGCACCATAAATCAACAACGGTAATAAGCACGATTAAACCTGAAATCACTGTTCCACCAAAAAGGTAAGGGGGTACATGTTTGACCAAGATTCAAAATTAGCAACTTGTTCAATTCAGTGACCCTTGTTCAAGGGCTACAGGCCAAAAAGGGCTACCGGCCCATCTTCAATTATATCGCGTTCATGCAATGTCCCTTTTGATAATTCTCAAATTTTCTCATCAAATTTGACCTCAATCGTCATTATTTCCGAGCCACAGTCAGTAACAACACAATAGCTGAAAAAAGTGAAAAAAGTCAAAAAAAAGATGGTACAGCAATCAGATTTGCGTATAAAGGATGATAGAACATTTGCAATTTCGTCAATCAAAATTTACCATATTTTAGCAACACATACCGTTTACTAACTGCTTGTGATACAGCAGCAACGTTGACTTCCCAGCCCACAATCAAAATACACAAAATCAGTTTTCATCAAGTTTTGCTGAGTTTAGTTTTGTTATAATTTAACGCTACTCTTTCTATGTACATGTTAATGAAGTTCGACGTCTCCCACCGCAGAATGACTTCGAGCTGTGCGAAACGACTTTTAAAAGATAGAAAGATTTCAAGTTTTATGCAGTTTTGTTCACATCGATTGTTTTTTATCACGTCAGGCAATGACATTTTCTACAAGAGAAGAACCATCATCGTCCGGAATCAGCAACATCATCGGTGACTGTACGACTGATGATTGTTATTGTAGTTCCTTCTGTTTTGATAGTTGCCCCCGCTGTGATGGTACCCGCCTCCCCCTCCCCCTCCAGACATCTGGTCGCGCTGTCTAGACTCGAATTTGGAGTAGCTGTCTAGAATGGAGGTCTGGTTCTCACTTCTGTACTGGGACATAATAACCATCATCTCCTTGCCCAACTCGTAAGGCACTTCTTGTGTATCTCGACTGTTAGTCACTGGCTTGTTCTCATTCGCCTCAATGATTATGTGTCTGAACTTCGCGTTGGGCACGTCTTTGATAAATATCCATTTGACCTCGAAGCGTCCTTTCCACTTATCCTGCTGCCAGACTCCCGCTTGGGCCGAGTAGTCAACTGCCGTCTTCATCTCACCCAGGCCACAGAAATGTCCGGATCCGTTGACACTGAAGAACAGGTACATTGGTCCCCTCCCTTTGAGAGCCTTAAATGCACTGTCCAGTTTCTTGTTTCCATTCTCAGTGGAGCACCACACGCTGTACTTGATAGAGCGATGAATGTCATCTTCTGAGTAGGACTTGATAACAAAGAACTTTGCCTCTTTCGGGCTGCAGTCGAAATTCTTCGGGTTGAAGTTGTACTTGCCCACCAACTTCTCAACCAGAAGTTTGTGTTCTTCCGTATTACCTTTTCCATGAACACCATCTTTTCCGTAGTGGACTGTTTCGGGAGGTGGGTACACCCGGGTGGCGGGGTTGTTATTGTTATTCGCATTATTAACTGAACTGTTACCACTATTATAACCAGAGCTCTGATGATTCTGGTTAAAGTTTTGGTTGCGATTATTATTATAACTCTGCGATCGATGCTGTTGCTGGTTATGATTTTGCTGCTGCTGCTGCTGCGAGTTGAAGCTGCTCCCTCCCTGGTTTGCATAGTAGTTGTTTCCATAACGGCCTTGGGTACCGTGTCCTTGACCCCCAGATGCTCCCGATTGGTCGGCACCAGAAATACCCGTGTAGTTACTTTGATAATTATGCTGTCGGCCACTCGAAGGTAAGTTTGAGCTATTATGCCCACCTGCACCCGCTCTAGAGCTGCTGTTGTACGATTGAGTAGTGTTAGTGTTGCTGTTATACCCTACTCCTCCTCCTTGGTTAACCGAGCCCTGATTATGGTTCGTGCTCTGTTGCTGCTGGTGGGAAGGGTACGGCTTATTTCTCAAATGTTCACTCATACTACCCCTATTATTATTGTTGTTGTTGTTATTGACAACATTCCCTCCTGCAGTGCTGGTCAAGTTTTTCACAGTCGAGTCACGCATGTTATTCTGGTTAGACGTGTACGTAGCACTTGTATTCGACTCCCAAGAGTTAACGTCCAAACTGTTGGCCTGGGAAGCTCCCACTTGATCATTTGGTTTCATTAGAAAAGATGCTGCCTGGTTAGACGCGACTCCCTGTGAGAAGAAGGCGCTCACTTTTGGATTCGGCAACGCATTATCACCGGTTCTCAGCATGTTCGCATAAGTCTGTTGTCCACTATCTGCACCATTGGTCGAGTTTTGCAGGAAATATTGGTTGGCAAATTCCTTCTGTTGTCCATTCAGTTTCCCGTGATCAATTGGTGGAAAGAACTTATTATGCAGCTCGGTCACAAAATTTGGGGAATTTGGCTCGATTTGCTGAACGAGATTCAACTGGCCGGTTGTGAAACGAGGAGATGGCAAATTCAAAGGTATAGGCTGTCCGTTTGTATTCGGCGCACCACCAGGCCCCACAGTCATTTGACCCAGTCCCTCAGTCACCTTCCGCATATTTCCATTTATGGAAGAGTCGGCGATTGACTGCGTCTGTTGTCCACTTGATGCCGGGGGAATATTGTTGAAGAAAGCCAGATTAGGGCCAGCCGCATTGCGACCACCGATGTAGGAAGCAGCGGCCATGGAATTCGGGTTAGTCCAGTCTACGGGAGGGAACGAGAATGCGGCCGCATGCGGATACTGAGGGGTCGCAGGTGAATAGAAGTTGGCGGGGGTGAAAAGTGGGGACTGGCTCAGAATCGAGGCGTCCAGTCCATATGGGGAGTGTTGGGCAGGATCCGAAATATTCTGAAATAGCACTGGTTGTGTGTTCAACGGGGGTGGGATGCCTGGCCCAGAATTGCCACTCGAATTCCAGTGAGGAGACGTGGGTGTTAAAAGGGGAGCATTGTCTACAGGTGGTGCAGCTGTTGTTCCATTCTGTTGATTCGGTTGCTGCAATAGAGCACCGGGTGCTGCACCAGCGACAACAGCTGCACCCCAAAAGGGAAGACTAAAGCCACCAGGAAACTGTTCAGCTGTAGCCACTTGATGCAGTGGGAAATCGCCGTTAATACTCTGATTTGCAAACGCCTGAAAAAACAATTTAAGTTTTCGGCCCATTTAACTTCTGCACCGTCAAAAACAGAATTAAACTATTATCACTGTTTCAAATAACCTGTCCCTGTTTCAGGGTGACTGCACTTTATTTTAAAAGCAGCCTGAACTTTTGAACTCTTCAAATTGTATGAATGTTTTCACTAACAAACAATCAAATGCTACTGGCATTGATTATCTGTCTTAGCAATGTTTCTTATGATCTTATTTTTCGAAATGAGAATTTATGCCAGCCCAACATTTTGATTTTGACTTTTTAAGAGTATCCTAGACTAATATATGAGGTATCAAACTGAAGCTCTTTGCGTCTAGAATTTCACTAAAAAGAGAGAAATTCAGAATTCTGCTTTTTTCGAAAAAGTTTTGGCACCAGTTTTGGTCAATTTATCTCAATTAAGCTTAAAATTTGACAGCATTTTTTGAAATTGATGTCTCGCTCATTCAATTAGCAGCTTTGTCGAGAAAAAAATTGTGTAATATTATTGACACCATAACTATCCTGAACACTCACAAGAAAAAATGCTTTTGAGAAAAAATTAGACAAATTCAGCCTTTTTAAGTCAGTTGACCCATTTGCGGGTTGATTTTAAAATTTTACGACCTATTGAGAAACAAAGACGAAAATCATTCGAGATTAATGTATTTGAAATTTTGAGAAAACTCGTAAAAGCTACGAAAATAATTCCCTTCTCACTTCAAAAATCTGAAAAGCAAAAACATGTTGTTTCAAAATGGATTCGTTTATAGGCAAAATTGATTGGACATCAACTAAAAATTACCGTTCGTGTACTTACATTTCTTATTGCAACATTGCCATTTCAAAAAAGAAGATATCCACATCTGGAAAAAAAATTCAGTTCGATCAAAATTTTTTCACCATTGAATTTGACCTTTTTCAACATTCTTTCTTGTTCAATCAATGAATAAAACACAAATAAGAGTTCCATCGAGTACGTACTCAGTTCGTTATTATTACGCTTCTAATTTTGAAAATTAACAGAAGTTGGATTTTATTTGAGAATAAACATTTTAAAAAGAACTGCTCCTGCGTTTTTTGTTGCTTTCGAGGTCAAATAAAAGTCAAAATTGTAGCGCACGTTCTTTGAACCACGCTGGAGCATTAAAGCTAACAAACTAAATCTGATCTGGTAGAGTTGCATGTATTAAGGCGTCAAAAGCTACTCCGAAACTTTTTCGCAAAGACTTTCGCAAGAATTTTTGTTGGCGTGCAGCATTTGTACCACTACGCTATACCTGTTTTGATTCGTTATCGCTTACAGTCGAAATTATTTTAGCAACAAACTTCATTTCGGAAGGAGAGCATTTGATATCACTCAAAAATTAAGACGTCGAGCGTGAAAAAAATCACTGGAAAAGTGAAATCACAAGAAAGTTCTAGAACCAGAGGGCAAAACAGTCAAGCAAAAATTTGGCATAAAAACACGTTTATAATCATTCCTTCAAATTTCGCTCCATGGCAATTAAACTTAACAATTATTTAAAAGAGCAAGATTACCCAATTGACCCCAAAAAGAGCAAGAAATGATAAACCTTGTAACGGAAACCACCTTTTAAGGCACATTATCGAAGTGTTTGGTTTCTAAACATTGTCAGCTAAAGAAGACTTTGTTTCTAAACATTGATAGCCTCCGAAAAAGGTGACACAATCTAAAAACACAACTTGGTTAAGATTTGTTATTTGTGACTCGATTTAGCAAAAAACTTCACAAAAGCCTTTTAGTAGATACAACTTTCTATCTTTGTATTGCACAGTGCATCTTTTAGCTGCAATTCGAAATGATGGAACAAACAGTAACAAAATTTAAAAAATTTTAAAAAGCATTTTAAAATTTTAAAAAAAGCATAAAAAATAAAAAAAATTGCTCCTTTGATTCCGATTTTTTTCTTGATAACTCATCGAAATAATAACACCGAATTAATCCTCTGTCGAATCGAATAAAGCTATAAACCAAATGACTGGAGAAAGAATAAAAAACAGCTGTCAGATAGCCAGAAAATAGCTACAATAGTAGATCTGCAATAGTAGAAAGTAGATCTGCAATTACAAAAAGCTGGTAAAAAGAATCCTTTAAATCTTGAGATGTTATATTTTGATTAAGAAATCTCTTTAATTTATCGCTGCTTCTATTTGCTGCGCTTAAATACCCTTCAATTAGAGTAACACGCACTGACTTGACCTTATCTTTTGAATTAAAGAAGTCAATTTCAGAGTTAAGAAGTCATTTTTGAGTGAGGTAAGCCACGTGTGACCAAAAATTTAATCAAGCGAATGAAAAAAAAGACTCTCCCTTAAAAGTGAAAATTGACGTTACGCGTTACACACGCAGTTCGGTTGAAATTGCATAAACGAATAAACAAAAAGCAGACGAAGTGATTATGGCGCCATATGGTCGTAACAAAAATCCTTCTGAGGAAATAAAAAAACCAGAGGAGTCCAATAATAGCCTCAGCTATAGCTTTGCGGCTATTAAATAAACTTTTGAAGGTCTGAGATTGTTATGCTAGAATTAATTTTTATTTTAAAAATAATTATGAAAAACGAGTCAATTTAAGGTAATTGCCAAAAAAAAATCGCCAAAAACTCAAACTTCATTGAAATTTGATATATCAGTTTTTAGTATTTAATAAAATGTTAAGTGAGAAAAACTAGAGAGAGCTAGATGTAAAATAGCTTTAAAATAGTTAAGATAGCTGGCAGCCTCCAAACTATTTTGAAGCCCAATAACTCCACGATTGTTCTTCCTCCCACATATTAAGGGTCGGGACAGCCTTTTTCGGATAAAACCGATGACAATAAAAATCCGATCACTTATATGCTCAGTTTATATCACTCAGTTTATATGCTCACTTATATCAGTTTGTATGCTCATCAAACCAAGGCAGCGTCAGCTTTGACAGCTAAGCTTCAAAATAAAACAGAAGTTGAGAAAAGTCCCATTAGAAAAGTCACCTCTGACATCGATCTGTAGATCAACGAATGATTAGGTGATCAAAAAATGTCTCAAACTTTGGTGCGACAAACTTACACTATGGAACCAACAAGCTACATACCCGTACGCATTTTCTGAAAATCTTTAATTTACAGTTTTCAATTTACTGTTTTTCTTGTCGCAACTAACTGTAATTTAAACAAACCAGTAATTTCAATTCCTATAATTAATCGCAAACAGCTTACTTAGTCGGTAACAAAAGCACTTCAAAAGCAAAAAAAAATGTCATCCGTGGCTCAAAATTATTTTAAAATCAGTTTCCAACTATTGACGTTTGTGTAAGATAGGCACAGGGCTTCATCCATTTCCGTTCGTATATGTGCTCATAATACCATTTTTAACGGCAACGGCCAATTTTTATCAATTCAACACAAACTTATCTACAAAATCTTAAACTGTGCTTTCTAATAGCATTAAATACCAAAATCATATGAGCATTAAAGCAAGCCTGTCATCCTAGTAACTTTTGGTTGTCTATTAGAGACAAACTCATGCTGAGCTGGTTAAACATTTCTACACCAATGCTGAAAATTTTTCCCACTTGCACCCGTGAGTGTTGTTTTCAAAATTATGAACAAACTAATAATAATAAATAAATCAATTCGGTTTTCAAATTTAAGGACATGTTATTGTTATTAATACAAACACATCATTTAAATTTGAGAGGACATCAGAAGGCTTATATAGCCTAGTCGAGTGATGCCTTGAATCAGTTATGAACAAACTAATGCGCTTCCTTAGTGGCCTTATAGTGGGGAGGGGACTAGACTTTTCGATTAATATGTACCATAAGGGTGTGGAGTTAGATATCAATTACACAGGTCATACTCCACCTGTGCTGTGAACTGCAAACAACCACCCCCCCCCCCCCAGTAGATTCTAACGTTCATTGGTAAAAAGCAATCAGTTCCGTATACTGACCTCAGCCGCACTGGAGTCGCTCTGTTGTCTGACTAATGAGGATGAAAGAGGTGTTGCGTTTGGATCTTCACCCTGGCCCGCAACAGAGGCACCCGTACCAAGATTCATGGGGGCAGAGGACACTGGCTTTGGCATTATAGCCACGGAAGCAGCTGCTGGAACTGCTGCTACTGAGTTCATCTCGTCTATTTCTCACTCATCAAAACACATACACACCTGAAATCACAACGAAACTCCTCATAATTACTTCTCCTTCCGAGAGAATACAGAAATTAGTCTTCGATTTAAAAGAAGGTTGTAACGAAATGATTTCTATCAAAAACCTGAATACAACATAACCAATGATTTTTTTTCTTGACTTCTAGATATGACTTGCTTTGAAAGAACTCATTTGTCACCGATTCAATTCACCGTCACCAGAAAAATAAGGCAACATTTGATGCACTTGTTAAGCTGAGTAATGCATTAAAAAGAAACTTTCTACTCTCGACTAATCAGGAATGACGGCTCGAATCTTTGGACCCTTGTAATTCTTGATTTTATAAAAGCTATATATGCTCTGAAATATCCAGCACAGGAACCATCTTATGATTAAAAAAAGTTCTGTAAAATTATATAGTCTATATAGTTATATTAGGTCTATAAAGTTCTATAAAAAGATTTTCTATGTTTTAACCTTGCTAAAATTTAAGTTCATAGTTCTACAGCATCGTTCCGACAGGTACGTTGTTAGACAAATGAAATTTATCTGTTAAAATTTACTATCTGATAAACATAAAAATGACTATTTGCTCCAAAAAAAGGGAACACTGTATTTCTTCTAATATCTGTAAATGTTTCAGTCATAGTAAAATTTAGAGATAGGCAGTGTAGAATATTGATAATTACAAACATCTAATATCTGTAAATGTTTCAGTCATAGTAAAATTTAGAGATAGGCAGTGTAGAATATTGACAATTACAAACAAAGAAAACTAATAATTTATAATACCTAAAATATCGAGCGAATAGAGAAGTCCTTTGTATTGGCGGGGAGGGACGACAGAAACACAAATTCAATACAAAACAGAAAGAAATTTAATTTAACTTAATGTTTCCAAGTAATTGAACAATGTTGGGTTTTCTTCGGGTCCTTCTTGTACTATTTAAGAAAAAATTTCTTCTTTGCAAGACTGTATGACATTGACAAATAGTTTCTTGGGAAATACTTGTGCTGCAGAACACTTCTCTTAATAATTCTTTTTTCATGCAAATTGCATTTTGAAATTATCTGGGTAAAAATTTTTTGAGTTCTCTCGTGTATAAAAAAACTTGCGGTTGGTAATTTCAAAGCTGAGCTTAAGAAGGCAGGCTTCTTTTTATTCACGATGCTATGACAGTAAGTGGCAGCCCCGTAATCAAAAAGCAGCGAAATAGGTAGTATACCAAGGTTTATTTTAAGATCTGAGGATGAGTCAAACTTTTGTCTGTGAAAACAAGCTTTGATGGCCCAATTCAACTGCTTTTCTAGTGTTTTAATGAGATTTCGATTGACAGTTGCAAGTAATGCAGAAGAATATTGATTATGACTGAGAAAAAAAGAGTTCAAAATAATTTTTTTGTATACAGTAGGAATTATGTCCCTGCCCTGAGTGCATATATGCATTTAATGCCCTGGGCCATTTTTGACAAAAGAATTTTTACTTGATTTTGATATTTGAAGTCTTTGTCAATATAAACACCGAGATATTTGATTTCCGCTTTCGAACTTATTAATTTGTCTCCAACTTTCAATGTCGTTTCGTCTTGAGGATTAGAGTTACCAAAAATAATAAACTCTTGTTTTATCCGGATTGATCTTGTGATGTAATAAAAAATTTTATGCATTTTTCTATGGCCTTCTCAAGCTCGTCTTTGCATTCGAGAACTTCATCATGAGAGCTTAAAAGGACTGTGTCATCAGCGTATTGTATTGTTTCACATGACAAAAAGTTGCTAAGATCGTTAACATATAGATGTGTTGGAAATATCTTTCTGCTCCAATCACTTGGAGTATATCCTCAACGAATATTTTCCTGGTCAGTCAATTTCAATCAATGGACTATTAAGAGATCAAATTTACAAAAAAGGAACACAATTGTCTCCAAATCATGTTAGCTTTGCTTTGCGATCATTTTTGACAAATAATTATCAAGTTTTTTAAAATGCCTAGATTAAGTCATTAAATTTGCACGCTTTGCAATTTTCTAAGAAATTTGGATTCTGATTTTTCTATAAACTTAATACTACCTACATTTCCAACACATCAAAAATTGGACAGTCAAACAACAAAAAGCCCCTTTCGCCTGTTTTTGGAATATTGAATTCGAATAAAAAACTAGGTTGAATATTCCATATCGCTACTTTCTATCTTATCTAATAGCACAAAGTTTTCAGAGAGAACGGAATACAGCCTGCACATGTACATTACCGAGTTACCTTAAAAAAGGAAATTACCAAACCCCCTCCCCCAACACTAGCCTGAATATTGGCTGATCTATTGCTCTGCTACATATTTATTGCACACTAATTAAATATCATAACCGACTAACGTCGGGCGATGTGCTCTCAAACGACGAGCGAGTGGTTGGATTCGTCAGTAGCTAGCCACGGTTTAGTGAGGCTAGCTTTAGCTTAATTGAAGGGGCGTGAGGTGAGAGCAGCGGGGGTGGTGGTCACTGAGGGCTGATGGGGGCAACGGTGGAAGTGGGGTCTTTGGATGTGCAAGGGTGGCGATTGGCGGTGAAATGAGGGGGATAATGTGGGAGGGGGGGGGGGGGGGGGGTCAGCCTCTAAGAAACACCCTTAACAACAAATGTTAAGTCTCCAAAACAGTTTCTGTGAATCGCATTCTTGGCGACTAGTGAGCTGAAAGGCTCGAAGAGAAGTTAATGCCCTCCGGGCGCTACCTGTTTATCTCGTTTTTGAGGACAAAAAGTCACATCGGTCAGGCGAAAAATCGGTCAAGCGAAAAATGGCTTCAAAAAGACCAACAGGACTAAAATAATTGCTACAAACTTTGTTCGAGAGCAATTAAAAACTTCGGTTGAGAGCAACTAGAAAACTATAAACAAATCTCGCTGAGTTCACAAGAAAAACAGAGCGGAGCGGTAAAAAATTGAGACAATCGCATCCAATAATTATTAGGAAAATTGTTGTTGAAAAACAGCAAGCAAAAAATTTGTCCTTTGAATTAATTTGTATTATTTACAGAACATATTAAATGTTAAATACTAAGCATCAAAAAGTTAAACTAATCCTAATAACACTGCACTTAACCTTTAATAAATTACCATGTGCTTTTTACAAAATTGTAAGAGCTATCTAAAATGCAAGATAGAGTAAAGATGTTTTAAATGGATATCTTTTCCATCAACGCTAAACTTGTGACGCTTCCGCAATAAACTCGCAAACTGTCAAAATTGACAGTGGAATGCATTTGTGACGATTCTTGGCAGCTGACATTTAAAAAATTAAATAAATTTTACTAAGTTAAGTATCACACTTTGCATCTATTGAAACTTCGAGCTTCCAGGTTGGTTTTTGTCATTATTCTGAAACGATTTGTAGCTTTGTTGAAGCTTCGAGTAGTTTTCGGTCTCCTTTTTGTTTTCAAGGGCGACATTTTTGGCCCCATACGAGAGGTCAGGTCCACTCATGTTGCCAAATTTTAACTGATCATATCCGTGCTCATTAAACATTAATCCCTCAGAATAGGGAGGTGGTTGCTGTCGTGTGTATGTAACACTGGTTGAGCTTTCATTTATAGAGCAGGTCTCGTAGGCTGGGGGCAGTCCTCTTATATCATCAATTGTTTCATAATGGGACTCAGTAGCTTGATCGTCATTTGGAGATGCCAGTGTGTAGATGTTGTTACCATGCCTGTTTGAGTTCTGACACGTGGATGGTCTCACGAAAGTCTCCGGATCGTGTTCCAAGTCTTCCAAATGAAGTCGACGCCGCTTTTCTCTCAGATAAAAACAAGTTGGGACTATAAACCCAACGCAGAGTAAGATCAATGCCACAACAACTGTCGCAAAAATAACCCATTTCAAAATTAGATTATTCCGCTGTGTATCATCTTTTATACACTTAGTATCAATCTGTTTGTACCCTGGACAGCACTTCTTACCCTTTACCAAAATATTCTCCTTCGGCACTTTTGTATGCTTTGTTTCCAAATAAGTACGAGTTTTCGTGCATCGAAAGAATTCCGAAATGCTTAAACAGTTTTCGTGATACTCTTCGATAACTGGAACTTTTTCAGATACTATTTCGGTACCACTCTTCTGTTCAATATATCCATCACATACATGCTCTCCCACAGGGGTGACATAACTGTAGGACTCACCAAAATCAGGTACGAAAAACAACCACAACACAATCATTCTCTGAAAAATGGTAAGCAATTGCGAGGCGAGAAATAGGCTGAGAGAAGAACATTTTGTAATTCAAAAGAATATCAAAAAAAGCTTGCATTAGTAAAACCAAAAGTTTTGTTTGAAATCATTCTTATAACTGCCTTTCATTTCTTCGAGTCAAACTTGATAAAAATTGTGTTGGGGCGAGAAATTTACTTTTAAGGTGCGCGCATGAAAAAATCCTGGGCCATACTTGAGAGTCAAACAGAATTTTAAAGTCATCCTCAAATAAGTGGTATACATCATTGGAGCTAGTTCCGTTCATCACGTAATTGATTTCTTGAAGAGAAACCTGAGTGAACCTGCCCTAAGTTTGATCTTCAGAAAGCGAAATCAGAGTGCCGAGGGAATTACCCGAAGGATAGATCATTATTTGATACGACGCCATGAATAGATCCACGTCAGAGCATTCAAGAGATCGCAGAAGCCACCTAAACCTACTCAGAACTTGCATCTGAAATCGTAGAAAATTGGAAGTGTCAGGTTTCATATTTTGCAAACAAAAAGGAGCTCCTAACGTCTTCCATCGGCCGAAGTACACCGGAACGTCTGACCAAACATCGTGAAGGACCTCGTGCCCTCAAGAAAGCAAATAGACAGAAAACTTTTTGCTAAGTATCAACAACCTGTACATACCAACAGCCTAACTGTTGTGATATACTTATTTAATCAACACCTGTTGCGATAACAGCAGTTAAATAAACTGCCAGTGTAATAAATTTTAATGCCCGATCGACACTGGAAAAACACTTCAGCATTAGACAACGAGTTTATCACACTCTTTTATTGCCACTGTTACTAAGTAAACAGTGGCGAGAAAAGAGTGTGAGAAACTCGTAGTCTAATGATGGAAACAGTTTGATAAACTTGTAGTCTAAAAAACGTGTGTGGTGTATGTGGTGCGTGTTGTTTGTGTGGCGTGGGGGCGTATGTGCGGTGTTGTGTGTGTCTGTGTGTGTGTGTGTGTGTGTGTGGTGTTTGCGTGTGTGTGGTGAGCGGGGTGTGTGTGAGTGTGTTGTTGTTGTTGTTGGGGATTTACAGTTTTCACTGAGGGGATTTTCGTCCCAGTCGTCGTCTTAGAAAATTGTCCTACTATTTCTGCAGATCTGAAAGTCACAGCATAGATGCCAGCTACATGTTATTTTCGTCGAATCGCTCGTTTACAAACTTCCACATGAAATTTAAAACTCGATTTTTAAGGCCTTTTTTCGTATTAAATTCAATGTATTTTTCTATTCGATTTGCTAGTCTGCATGTACGGAAAAAGAAATCATTTCTAGCCTTTTCAGATCTGGTTTTCGGGAGCTTGAATAATTCATTTGTTCTCCCTTTTTCTGAATTTTGTTTCAGCATTGGTAAAAAGCGGTCTTCTGTCAATTTCGATAAAAGTAGAATGTCATTTAGTTGCATGAACATTGGTAGTGGTAGTATGTTAAGAAGTCTCAGTTGATTTGGATACGGCATGACTTTTTGTCCAAGGATCCATTTGACTACTTTCTTTTGAAATCTTTCAAGCTGTTGTAGCTCACCTCGGTTCGGATTTGTGCGTGCAGAGCCATATAAGAGTACTGGCAAAATTAGTGACTCGTAGAGTCCGAGCTTGATCTCTTGTCTTACTTGAAGAGCTATGTTTCGTCGAAGTAGGTAGAGTACTTTGTTCGCTTTCTTCAGTCGTCCTTCGATGTGTGTCTTCCACGTCAGTTCATGGGAAACATAGATGCCGAGATCTTTGATGACTTTGGATGACTCTAGTTTAGTGCCCATAAGCTCGTAATTTTGTGTATGACCTCTTATGCTCAGCTTTGCACATTTGTCCATGGCTAATTTCATTTTATTTTCGTTTACCCACTGTTCAATACCATTGAGGTCGTTTTGAACTTGCCAAAACGTTTTCTTCACTGCAAGAATTTTTAGGTCATCCGCGAAGATAAATAGGTCAGAGAAAACTAACACATCAGGTAGATCATTGATGAATATGCATATCAGGAGTGGTCCGAGAAGAGAACCTTGGGGTACCACACTTGTTACATCTAAATTTTCCGATCTTGTGTTGTCTACCCGAACGAATTGTTTCCTATTGTCTAAGTAGTCAATGATAGTTTCTAATAGGCAACCTCCCACTCCAATATTTGCAACTTTTTTACAATCTCAAAATGCGGCACTTCGTCGAAAGCTTTGGAGAAATCTGTGTAGAATACTACAATTTCGTTGCTTGATTCGTTATCGAGCGCGTCGTGAATTGATTTCAAGAAGGATAGCATATTTGTATTAACTGAGCATTTTTAACAAATCCATATTGGTGTTCTCTAGGAATTTTTCGAAGTGAGCGTATAAAGCTGAACAAATGCATTTCTCAAAAACTTTACTGTCAATGTCTAAAAGAGAGACTGGTCGGTAATTTTCTACTTTCCGTCAGTCATCTTTTTTGTAGATTGGCGTCACAGCTGCAATTTTCAAGGAGTTTGGGATTTTTCTCAGTCGTTTTATCTGCTTGAAAAGTACATTTAAATTCTGACTTGTTTCGCGTGCTGTACGTTGGAAAAATGCAGGCGGTATGCCATTTGGGCCTCGCGACTTTGTGGCATCTAGCGAAAGAAGTATTTCGTAGATTGCTTTCTTTGAGATTTCGAAGTTTGTAATTTCATCTTGTATACTGAAAGGAATTTTGGGTGAGAACACTGAGTGAAAGAACTCGTTCATCATGTTGACTTGCTCTTGCATTTTTGTGCTCTATTAATTTTCTTTGATTAGTAATTTTGGAAGGGTTGGTGATTTTTTCAGGCTTTTCAAGTGTTTGAAGATTGTACCGGTATTTCTTGCACGAATGATTTTATCCTGATATTCAATCCTGTCCAGTTCCGATGATTCTATCAATTGGTTTTCAAGTTTAAGAACTTCTTGTTTTCGATAACTAGTGGGTTTTTTGGATAAGAGTCGTTTTTGGGTTTGTAGTCTCTTCATGTTGTAAGAAGTGAGACTTGATATCCAGGGAGGTAGACTTTGTCGGTGTCTAGTTCTTTTGGGGACGTGGACCTTGAATATTTGATCCATGTCCTGTCTTGGCACATTTTGTTTATGTTAGTGAAGCAAACTGGTTTGAAGGGTTCAGTATTTAAAATAATATTTATGCTTTCGTAATCAGCGTTTCCGAAACTTCTAAAATTTCCAAGAGTTTCTTTGGCGTGTTGGTGTGGACAATCTAGTGTTAACTGGATTGATCTATGATCCGAGCAGTCGTAAATTGAGGAAAATTTCTCGTCGAGATGTGCCACCAAATTACAATTTTTGTAAAATATTTCATCTAGAGTGTTCTTCCCACAGGTGGGGAAGTTTATGATTTGTCTGTATAGGGATTCCTCAAACAATTCAATGACTTCGTTTTCTTCTTCATTTGTACTTGCTAGAGTTTTCCAGTTAACATCAGGACAGTTTATATCCCCACATAAAATGGTCGTTTTTGAATTAGGAATGATTTTAGGGAGTTTTTGGAAATCGTTAACCTCGTAACGGTACGGGCTAGTTTTTGGGGGGTTGTAAAAGGCACAAATAAAGATTTCGTTCTCAGCTAATTGTATTTTGCAGACAAGACTAGAATCCGGTTGCTCAGAAATGACTCTTTCGGAGATGAAGGAGCTCTTTTTTGCTATGAGGGCGCCTCCGTGGGTATTTTTGTCTTGATCCATTTGTCTGTCTTGTCGGTAGTTGCAATAGTCATTTAGAAATAGTTCAGATGATGGAATGTTATCATTGAGCCAAGTTTCACAGAGACATATAACGTTGTAGTCTGAGTTTATTACAGCATTTGCAAAGTTAATTCTCCTCTCTACGTTCACCAGCCTCCTTACGTTTAGTTGCAGAATGTTAAAAAAACCTAGTCAGTTTGACTTGGTTTCTACGGAGGCAATCTCCACTTTCGCACCATCGTTGAATAGTTCTGAATTTCGAATTTTGAGTTTATCTCGAGGAATTCCTTCTGTCAACAGTTCTCTTCTCTTTTTCAGAATCAGGTTTTCTTTGAGGGCATCTTCTTTGCTGAGAGCTGGTAGCAAGTAAATTTTTCTCTTTGCTAATTCCTTTTGATGTTCAATACTTTTGGCTAAGGCTAGCCTGGCCTCATGTTCGTTAGCGACCGTTACTAAAAAAATTCTTGGTTTCTTCCGTTCTCTCTTGAATTCACCTAGTCGTTTGAGTTCCTTCAATTCAGGCCTAACGCCTATTTCACTCAGTATTTCATTTACTTCGTCAGTTGTGGGGACAAGATTTCCAGCTTTTGTTTTGTTATGATCTTCAGGGATCCCTTGTATTCTGAAACTTTGTTTGATGTTGTCGACGCCTTTCTCTTTCTTAATTAACTTTCCAAGTTTCCTATCTGTCTCCTGTGTGGATTCCACGGAGACGGTGTGTGTGTTGTGTGCTGGTGAGTGTGTTATCTGTGGTGTGTGTATGCGAGCGTGTAAGTGTGTAAGTGGGTGTGTTTGTGTGGTGTGTGTGTGTGGTGAGTATGTGGTGTGTGTGAGTGTGGTGTGCTGGTGAATGTGTGGTGTGTTATCTGTGGTGGGTAAGTGTGTGTGTGTGTTTGGGTGTGTGTGTGTGTGTTTGGGTGTGTGTGTGTGTGTGAGTGTGGGATTGTGTGTGAGTGCGTGAGCGTGCGTATGTGTCTGTGTGTGCGCATGTGTACGTGTGTGCGTGTGTGAACGTGCGCGTGTTTCTGTGTCGGTGTGTGAGCGTGTGTACTTGGGTGCATGTGTACGTGTGTGTCTCTCTCTCTCTGTGTGGGTATGTGTGCGTGTGTGTGTGTGGGGGGGGGGGGTGTATGTGTGTGGGAGAGGGGAGGGGGTGGGGTGCATGAGGGCAAAACGAATAACAGATCCAAAGAAATCACTTACTCTTGAAAGTGTAATTGTCCACAAAAATAAAAATGAGAAACCAATGAAACTTTGTTCAATTTTGAATTGATCGCAGCAGGTGTTGATTAAAAAAATCATCACACGGTTGTTATTGCCCTCGAAGTTATCATAACAACTCGGCTTTGCCTCGGAGTTTGATAACCTCTCGGTGGTGATAACAACCGTGTGGTAATCTTCAGGAACAGACCAATTGTAGCTCTACGTCAGAGCATTCAAAGCATATTGTGTTTTGCGAACAATAAGGCTCCAAAGCACCCAAAACTATCGTTTCGTGAGAAAAAGGAGCTCCTAACGTCTACCACTGGCCGAAGCAGACTGGAATGCCGGTTCTAAACATCACGAGGGACCTCGCGCTTTCACTAAAGCAAAAATACAAAAAACTTGTTGCAAATTACCAGCAATTATTACCTACCAACCGCATTACTGTTTTGAGATCTTAGGAAATTGATCAAAAGTAGCTAGGAACAAGTACAATTGTTTTCTGTCAAAAAATGCCCGAATCGGTTGTCAAAGTGACCAAATCAATAACGAACAGATTTATTATTTCACCAAAGAGAATCAGATTCAGATATTCCGAAGAGGATTTTAATAAAACTTAAACGTCATTCTCAACAAGGGTCCTCTTTCAATAGTTGAAACAACAATTTTCGCAACACTAACTGGCTGATAAGTAGCACTGACTGCTGAGTTATTTCATGAGCATCAATTGAAGCAAGCAGTCGAATTTAAAATCACCCAGGTCTAGGTCAAGACTTGTGAAAAACAATGCTAATGAGAAACAAAACGAAATGCACTATGAAAAGACCATACTCGACTTTCATTGGAGCTATGAAAAAATTGTATCTGCATTTAAAGACATTCTGGACTTCAGCTCAACACAAAAAAAACTTAATTTGGACCCAAAAGTGTAAAACAGATTTTGGCTGGGCCCAAAGTTTGGGCTGGACTTAAGCTCAACAAAATGTTTTGCACAAAAATCGAGTTAAATTCTTTTATGGGTCCATTATTGACTTTTACAAATGTCTGCTTTTTTACGTGCAATATTTCATGTAACATATTTACATGCAATATTTCATGTAACATAATGAATACCTCAAAACCCTACATTCATATTTTGTTATTATAAAAGATAGCTCATAATTTTGAAACGGAAAACAAACTGAGTATAGCAGCCGCCCGTGCGCAATATGTATTATCTTTTGTAATTGAGCGTGGTACTTGTTTAAAATACAAGGATTGAAGTTGAATTAATAAGTAGATAAAAGCAGAAGAGAATGGTTTCAATTAAATGAAGATCTAATTGAGTGATTAACTCTGAAGGTAGGTTTATCATTCAATGAATGAGTTTTATCCACAGTTTTGCCCGTATCCAATATCGGTTCTATCACCGTGGTAAATTAACCAAGTAAATACTGATATGTCACAATTGTTAGTATTGCTCGAAGCCCGAGCTTTGTCTATTTCAATCTGTCGACACCTATCAAAATTGTGTCAGTCATTAATCAAGTAATAAATTAAAATTTAAACAAAATGTTTGACCTTGAAACCCGAGGTTTTTATTACACCCTTTTTTTACATACGTGTGACACTCACATGAGTAACGCAAAAATATTGTAATGGCTAAGCGGACTAGAACTAATACACATAAGTCAGCTGGTTTAATTGAAAAAGGTAATGTAATATACTCAAGCTGCCATAATTCTTTATCTTAAGATTTTACAAAACGCTGAAAGTTCTTTTCAGTTTTCCAGTCGTTTTTAAATTGAACTGCTCTGGTGCAAAGCTATTTATTCTTGCTCTGGTTCTGCTTCTGTATGTACAATAGCAGAAAAAAATAAAAGTTTCGAATACTGAAAATTTATTACCATGAAAAGACAAATGGCGGACCCATGAAAAGAACTTAGTTTGAAATTTTTGATTATAAATTGACTAATGTTGGTCCCAAGAATAAAAACTAAGCTGGCTTTTTTTGTTATGATGAGACTTTTGCTCAAACCAGGGAAGAATATTTGCTCAATTTCAACTAGAATCCTCAACCGTGTAATTATAGTCAAGGCTGGCCCCCCTACTAGGCATTTGGTGTCTTTTCATAAGTCTAGGCTTAGTTCCGAGTGGTTTTAGCAATCTCGCAGATGTGGCGTTCCATCGGATTTACACGGTCTGTGCTGGACCGAATGACGCCTTGTTGAAATTATTCGATTGCCCCGACAGAAAAATTATATCCCCATTCGTGGAATGCCATGAAACAGACAACTGAAAGCTTCAGTAGTTTTTTTAGAACTGATTTTAAGTTTATTAATGAATTGTTGTTTAACAAGCCTTTTGTACCAATCTGCCACATGAACATTAAAAAGATGAACGAAGTGTTGTATCTGTATTTTTATGTCATAAGTAACGTTTGAGTTACAAAAAGAGCTCGCCTCAGGCAGTGTCTCGCCTCATGGATAATTTCTAACACCTCAAACCTGATGAAGGAACTGCTCAATCAAGGCAAAAGCACTAAAAATACAATCAATTTCAGAAATTAGAGGGCAGCGGTGCTAAAATTTGTTGTTGGTGAAGCTGCTGAGTATGATCGTTTGTTGTATTAACAGGCTTTGATCGATCAACGGGATACTGACCTGGCTTTCAAACACTTGAAAAACTCAAACAATTTGTGTAGTTTCTCAAAAATAGTGATGAGAGACGGAATTATCTGTACATCAACCACTGAGAAAATACACAAGTTCAACGAGTCCAATCATTCAGTGTCTTTGCCCTAGAAAACTCTACATGTTGACAATATAATTTACAATAAACCAATTTTATCAATTTGTTGTCTCTCAACTCAAATCATTCAAGAAGAAATTGCTTCACTGGATATGAAAAAAACAGAGGGCGAGATGGAATGCAATCAGTTGGCTACCATGGTCTAAGCATATTAATGGATGTTACTGCTAGCAAAACTTTCAGAAATATCAAGCAAACAAGAAAAAGTACCAGACACTTGGGAGCTGCGACAGAATTTTCGATCCTCAAAATGGGAGGTGGACACCTTGTAGCCATGTATATACCAGTTTCGCTTCTTCATTTGATCAATAATTATTTTTATAATTGTATCTGTAAAATGGTTTATCCCCACTTTGAAAACTTTTCGAAAAAATAGCAACACGGGTTTACAAACCAGAGAACGTTTGTCACAACCATGCTAAGTATAGGGCCAGGAAATATGCCAGGAAAATTTTATTCAGCTAAAGAGCCGACACTTCAGAGCCGACACCCGTATTTTCGAGTCAAGAACATTAGTTCTCCAGTGTTGGAGGTAACAAGTGGCTTCCCACAAGAGTCCTCCTTGGTCCTTCTTTGTTTTCTATTTCCAAAAATGACTTACCTTTTGTATTTATCAACGATTTGAAAATTTTAACGGTTAACCAAGCGAGCAAACAATTTCAGGTTGATCGAGATTCCCTCAACTTTGGAGTCAGGGACATTAAAATGGGCTTAGCCGCCGACAGGTGCCATCATGTAACTTTGCATGATTGGCAATGCCGCTTTTTCCTCCAAGATGAGCCGCTTCATCAATGCAAAGTTATCAGCTATCTAGAATTAACGCAAGCGCTGATATGAACTGGCACACTAATATTGAAATTACACTGAAGAAAGCGAATAGAGTCCTTTATCTTCTCAAGAGATATGTTTTGCTGTAACGAGTGAATACTATCTCAAGATTGGAGGGGAGTTATCCTACGATACTTAACCATATGAATATAGGTGTTTATTTGAGTCGGAAATGGATTAAATTCCATTCGTTTCAAGATAAGTTTATGTAATTCCATTTTCCTGACCATTTTCAGGCGGAAATTTTTATTTGGTCAAAGAGATGTCCAAGAAGTTTTTTTTCTAAATTCATCTTTGTTCCGATAAGAGCTGCAAGTGAACATTTTTTAAACGTTTTTTAGCACCCATAAACAAATTGTAATTAGTTGCGAATTCAAAGGGCACAATTTAGGCATTTAGGTACAAATTTAATGTGTGCGGGCAACTTTAAATGCTGTTTCTTCTTCAAAATTGCGAATAATTCTACTGCACTTATTAGATTCATAATTAATTAATGGATTTTGGGAGAAAGAGTTGGAGCTGGTGATACCTTCTATATAATTGCTATCAATACCCTCTGCGTTAATATTAATTGTTATTGCAAGTCTTGGGTCAGGCTTTTCCCATTTGTCTGGGATTTTGCTTGTTGTTGTAATTGGCACAACAAAACTGTTAATATGATCCTTGTTTGAAATCAAATCTTGGAAACGATGAGCATATTTATCCATATTTTCGTAGTCCCATTTTACCTCATCGCTATCTCAAGAAAAATCTTCGTCTCGGCAGTGATCAATTTTATAGTGGCCAAAAAATACAAAAAAAAGATTCCCTTATTCAAAAAATGACGCTCATTATAAAAAGCTGAGATGCAAATTTTTTTCGTTGAAACTGTTTTTAGGCATGCTTTTCGGAAATCAACCTTGTGTTTTCAGCGCGCATTGTACCACCAGTCAGAAGCGTAGTATTGTAGCCTGCTTGTTGAAGGAAACTTTGTGCTGCTCTGGTTGAGTTTGCTTTGTTCAGTTCAAACTATTGAATTATTTATTCTTTTTTGGCCTCTGCTTTTTTCTGTCGTTTGCAAGCTCTAGCCTATGATATATCATTCGTGTTTTATCTTCTTGTTGCAGTAGCTGTAGACATTATTCTTGTTCTAGTTATTGTCGTTGTAAATGTATACGCAACTCTGCTTGTCATCGACGAAAGTTAATTTCATTTCAAGTTGATTTTCTGTTTGAAATTTTTAGTCGCACTACTGTTGCGCTGCTTCTTGCATAGCCATCAAGTTCTCAACTTTCATTCGCTCAAATTTAGTTCTTCTCCAGGAAGGCGAGGTGGCAATTCTTAGTTCTTCTCTACTTCTATGGGCAGCAGAATTCTGACAAGAAACCTCAAGAATTTCGCCCTTTGACTTTCAGTCGTCTATATTGTTGTTATTTACCGTCTGGGCTGAACCATTTTTGCTACCAGGTACGAGTGGTACCCACAACTTTTGTTCTGCAGCTATTGCTTGATATTGTCTCGATAGTAACTCCTACTATCAAAGAGGTCGGAAAACATTATTTTGACCTCTTTGGTTAAATGCATTGTGCGGAAACTTCGTCTATTTTGCTTAATTTTTCTTCTAGTTGATTTAAAATTATCTGTTTTTCTGAGTCGCTTGAATTTAATGTTTTCAGTTTGTTTTAGAATATATACAACCCCTTCTCAATTGATACAGCAAATTTCTCTAACTTGGAGGCACGCATTTGTCTTTTCGACAGTCGACAATTACTGCGCGACAATTTTCATTGTCTCGGAGAAATGAAGCTTTGTCAAATAACCGTCGCAAAATTTTACGGTTTTCTTCTAGCCTAGGCTTGGTGCCAAATAGAAATTCTCGAAACACTTTGTTTCGAATATGCACCTCTGCTAGTTTCTGTTGTCATATAAATTGTCCAACATCAATAAAATTTTCCGGCCGTCGTTATTTTGTTTTTTTTTTCAAGTAGCCCTCGAGCTTGGTAAAGCTTTTGTGGAGATTAGCGACAAGAGTTTGCCATCTTGCTATACCATTGACGTCATGAGTTGACCACTTGTCTTTCAATCAAATGACTTGTGCTGGGAATTGTGCTGGCCATTGTGGCTGGTTGTGCTTCGGTTTACCTGTTCGAATGGACGATTTATTGCTGTGTGTGTTATTGTTTTTGTTGTGCACATCAGCGGACCAAATGTTGTGGCTGCTCAAGAATCTCAGTGGAACCAAATTTTTACAGAATATTTCTGGAGTTTCAAGCTGGTCTGCTTTCTACTGGGTTTCAATTGACTAACAATATCAAAAAAACTTTTAGTATTATTGTTGATTTAAAGGATTGTAATTTAAACTTTGATTGAAGAGAAGATCCTTTGCGGTATTCTATATTCAAATTCTTCTGAAAGTTGTAGAATTTCAATTGAAAGCTAGTTTTGATGCCATTTTCTTGTCGGGAGAACACATTTCACTTAAAACTAGGAGTATCTTAAATCTTTAAAAAATTAGCATAAAAGTTAATGAAGAGTCAATTTATAGTTCAGTCTGAGAACCTACTGTAAAAAATTCTAATAGAGCTAAATGCAAAAAAGTTTCCCTATTCAAACTATTTGGTTGAAGTTAATAATCAGTTGTATGTCATTTATAACGTCATTGTTACTTGTTTTTGGTTTGTTGATTAAGTAAGTAATCAAGAACAATATTTTAATAGTAAATGTCAAACTAATGCTTTAGTCGCATTCGTTCACATGACCATTGCTGAGCTGATACCAACGTAACACGACAACGTTTGGTAATTGACTGTGAATTAAACACTGTAAAGATCATAGACATAACTAACTAAATAAACTTTACTTTAAAAATTATAATAGCAAAAAAATAGTCTTTTCCAAAATAAAAAAACTAATAGCCACACTTGTGATTATGATAAAAACGGTTCATGGATACATGGGTCTTTGAATAGATTAGGTGCTACGTTAACAGTGTGCATAGATCTTGGGCGGTTCATGATTTCTCTTACAAAAATTATGGGTTTGGGAAAATTTTCAGACACAAATTTTCAACAAAAATTATCACTTTTGATTTTCCTTGAGTTTGACAAAAAACATCGTTTCTGTTGGCCTAATGGCTCAAGATTAAGTTCAATACTACTGCCAACAAAACTAATTTTTGCGACAAGTTTTACTAAATTTTTGGCTCATGATACGAATCTACTATACAAATGATTTGCAGAAAAATTAGAAAGTTATAACAACGAATTTAGTAAATTTTAATTATTAACATTTTAATTCCTAATCCTGCCCCTAGTATTCATTTTGGTCATTCAGTTTGGTTTTATTTTATTGATAAAGATCATCCCTAGAGGTTTTTCTCAACGAAACATGCGCAGTAAGTTTCTGTAGAATTTATGCAGCAATAAAACCTTCACCTAAATT
Source organism: Convolutriloba macropyga (assembly GCF_964194025.1). NCBI lineage: Eukaryota > Metazoa > Xenacoelomorpha > Acoela > Convolutidae > Convolutriloba > Convolutriloba macropyga. Next base: position 79,511,884 of record NC_134469.1, on the reverse strand, counting down.
TTTTACTACTGGAAAGTCTTTTGTTGATGAACCAACATTCTATAGGTAGTATGCCGCGCTGAGGTCAAAAACGGACAAAATTGGTTCCATTGAATGAATCTTTATATGAAACATTCGTCTCCAAACTTCAATCAGAAGATGATTTTGTGGGTGTGCTTTCAAGATCATAGTTTTCTCGGTGTGGAGTTGATATGGAAGTTAAGCATTTTTTTTTGGCGCAAAATAATATTGGATATTAATTTTGCTGTTAAGCGAAAGATATGCTGAATTTGTTGAGTTTTTTGAAAGTGTTGATATTCTCTTTCTTGTTATGTTTTGCTCTAACTTTTCTTGCAAATGTTTTGTCCAGGGTCGAATCAACACTACTGGTTGAAGATTCAGTTGAATGCTAATTTCCTGTCCAGTTCTCTAGAGTTTTAATAGCAGCTGTATTTACAGATTTCAAATCACTTGTTGCATTGGAATTCACAAAAAATTTTGCATGATTACCTATTGCTTATGATGTAACAGAATAAGCTTCAGATTTTTAAAGATTTTTATAGTTTTTTTACTCTTTTTATACTATAATAATAACCACTAATTTTCCAGGAGTAAATTAATTATTTCTGAAAATCCACAAAGACCAAATTTGCAACCCATTCCAGACTTTCAATCTATTTATTTTGCTAATTGAAAGCGCATGTTCAAAGTTAATTTGATGATTCCCTTTCTCAGCTTTCACATGGTGGTCTACATGAACCTTGCAAATTTTCAATTTATATGTGTCCTTTGTGGTTTTTTTCCGCCCGATGAGAGCAGATTCATAAACCTTCTGCTCGTTCTTATACTCTGCATCTCTAACATAAGGCAATTTGCATAAAACCACATCTTAATTTCTTCCAAAATCTGCACTCGACAACTTTTTATCGTAAAATGGGTATAGTGAATTTATATTGCGGTCATAGCCCGAGGCTCTACCTTCTTTCATATGGTTTTCGGGAGAATACTTTTGATAAGAGTTAATCCAAAAAATCATCAGAATGACCACCAACGAAGCAACTATTGCCCAACCGTTTTATTAGACTTAAAGCTGATTTTTCGAAGGTTAATTTCAGAGAATTCTTCATGGCTGAGCTCGAAATCTGCCAATTTTTGTCAGTTGAGTACATTTTTGAGCTCAAGTTGAACCGCCTCCTCTACAAGTACATTGGCGGTTCAACTTTTAACATCAGAGAATACTATTTGATCGTTTTCCTCTGATTGATAGATACTTTAGCAGCTCTGGCATGTTTTGAATTTTTCTCAGTAATCATAAATCTGTTAACTTCGGGAAAAAAGAAATTAGAAAATTGTTATCAGATTTACGTAATCGCTACGGGGTACCGACAGGCCAATATGGAGTTCTTTTTATGTACTTTAGCAGGTACGTAAAGTTTTGGTTGTTGCGATCCAATTGTCCTAGCCTCTGGTTACTGTTTTTACTTTTCTTCTCTCTTTTAAATTGACAAGGAAATAATTGTTTTAAATAATAAACACTACTGAGTGATGAAATGATCTTGATGCTAAATTATGAACCATCTTCTAGCAACTGTAATAACATTTTCCCGATTTTTCTTGAGTTCTGGCTTTCTTCATCCCGATTTAGGGCACCTTAAAATCATTACTTTTAGTAAAGAAAATCAAACACTGTCATCCAAAAAAAATGGTTTTGGCTTTGTGTTCATCAATAGATAGAATTAATATTGATGCGAATAAGATTGTGCATTGAAAAAATGCGTATGTAAATTAAAATATTGGCATGGAAACATTTGTGATATGAGGAGAAACATAAAACATTTTTGTTTAAGTTTTTGTGCATAGCAGACCTAGAGTTAGGATAAATAAAGAACTATCCAGAAACTGGGGTTACCGTCAAAACTTGAGTGTAAGCTTAAGAAGCAGAAAAAAATAAAGCAATTAAAATGCTTATTAACAAAATACTGAAATAATTAAAAAAAGCTAAATTTGTGCAATAAAAACCAAATTTTGACGATGTATAACCTTCTGACGATGTATAACCTTCCCAAGCTGATCTAGGGCTGCTGATAGCAAGGCCAATTTTGCTATTTTTTGATAACGGCGCAAATTCCGCTGTTTTAACTCCTTTTTTGATAATTATGTGGACACAGTTACATCGAAGCCACCAAAAGCCAGCTACAAATCATTTTTTTAGAAGCTTGTTGGGAAGACCTAGCACAAAAAAACTTAGGCCACGTCCTTGTATGACAGTGCCATTTTAAAAGTAATACTCTCATAAAAGAATTCGATGTAAAATGTTTTTACACATTTTGGGTTAAGTTTTATTCAAGGTTGTTAACTTTAATACCATGTAAAAATTTGACGTGGAAGCCTTCTCACCAGCAACTGAGAATTTCTTTAGATTCAGGAGTAGAAACCAAACTGTGCGAAGACAATGTATTTTTCTCTGCAAACATATTAACCAAATGTCCTTCACCTAATTATTTGTGTCTAACCCGCAGGAAGATTTGGGAGACATGCGAACTGCAAGTTTGTTTAAAGCAGGATCTCACTTCTCTAAAGTTTCCATCCGCTCTGATGCCAACTCTTTTGTTTCGACCCAAAGTTATGACTCTTGTGCACTCAGAACGTTTGCGACAAAAATTGTGAGTCCTTACGGTTGTCTATGAGTTGCTACCGCTGCCTCGGACCTGGCGCTGTATCTAATTTAAGATTGGCTGCCTCTGATTCAGATAAAAAACAAATGCGCCACGTATAAGCAACTTGTAGAGGATGGCTACTTGTTTCAGCCGTTAGCTTTCGGAGTACAACTTTCAAAAGGGCCGAGTACAGAACGCTTTCTGAAGCAAACTTTTAGGATGTTCAATGAGAACTCCTCTGAGAATAGAGCAGGCAGTTTTTTGATACAAATTTCCTGTACATTTCAAATCAGCCAATCCGCTTGTTTGTTAGGAACAGCTAAAGTGAAGGATCACACTAGTGAAAATTTTTATCAGTAATTTTGTTATTTTTAACGTGGCTTGTGACCTGTGGCTAAAAAATTAAATTGGTTTAAAAGAAATCTTAAAAACGAAAATTTTTGCTTAAACTAGCATCGCCAATTTACCAATTTTACTCTATTCATGTTTTCAACTAGAATGGAAAAATATCATCAAAATTTTCCAATATAAAAGTTTTTGAGTTCTTGGACTTGATCCACTAGGTTAAATCGAATTTTTTCGGAACTTTTGAAATGCGTCGATTTTCAACATTTGAAACTTGTTACCTTTTTTTCATTTCTGAAATTTTTCCGCCTGTTTTTCGACAGAAGCGTAGTTTTTTTGTTTTTTTTTGCATATAGTGTCCGTTAAAATCTTTTCAATTTCTCAGTGTCATTAAATTGGTCAATTTTTTGCCCATTAAAAGCTTTTGACAAACCACAGCAGTCGCCAAGGTGCAGCTTGACCGGTGAATCAAATTTCTGGTGCTCTTCACTCCTCGCAGCAACATGTTGGCAGGTCTGACCGACATAAGTGGTTTCGTATCCACTACACGAAATTTTATAAGACAAGGGAGATATAAGATTTTTATCAAAACTCGACTAATGCGTTGGAAAGCAAGATTTCATTTTCTTAGCATTGCCTCTTTTTTAAATTATTTCTGATTTGCTTCTTAAAAGTGGGGAGTTCCTTTCGACTATTTTTTGCCGATGGTATATTTTTTTGTTGGTATTTGAGGCTTTCTGTAACCAATAACGAGCGGTGAAATTATGAATATGTTCTGACTTATTTAATAAAAGAGCAAAGATCTGAAATACAAAAAATACTAAAAAACAAATTTGTGAAATGAAAAAACCAATTGAGCTAAAAAAATGAGCTAAAATTGTGACATGTGGAGAGACATAGAGACCGTTTGTTTAGGTTTTTGTCCCTTGTTAATTATGTGGACACAGTTATTTCGTAGCCGCTAAAAGGCAGTTAGAGATCATTTTTCTGGAAGCTTGTCAGGAAGACCTAGCACAAAAAATTAGGCGACGTCCTTGTACGACAATGCCATTTTAATAGTTGTACTCTCATAAAGAGAATTTGATGTAAAGTGTTTTTACTCCTTTTGGGTTAAATTTTTTCAAGGTTGTTAACTTTAATACCATGTAAAAATTTGATGTGTCAGCCTCACCAGCAACTGAGAGTTTGTTTAGATTCACGAGTAGGTACTAAATTGTGCGAAGAAAGTGTTTTTTTCTCTGCAAACAGATTAAAACAAATGTCCTTCTCCTAATAATTTGTGTCTAAACCGCACAAAGATTTGTGAGATATGCGAATTGCAAGTTTTTTTAAAGCAGGCTCTCACTTCTCTAAAGTTTCGGTCCGCTCTGATGCTGTACACTCAGAACGTTTGAGACAAAAATTTTGGGTCCTTACGGTTGTCTATGAGTTGGCTTCAGCTGCCTCGGACCTGGCGCTATATCTAATTTGAGAACGGTTGCCTCTGATTCAGACAAAAAAAAAATGCACCAAATAAAATCAACTTGTAGATTATGGCTAATTGTTCCAGCCGCTAGCTTTCGAAGTACAAGTTTCTCAAAGGCCGAGTACAAAAGGCTTTCTGAAGAAAATTTCAAGATGATCAATGAGAACTCTTCTGAGAATATAGCAAGCAGTTTTTGGATACAAATTTCCTTTACAATGAAAATCGGCCATTCCGCTAGTGCGTTTGGAACAGTTAATGAGGAAAATCTATTTTTAAAAATATTATTAGTAATTTTGTTGCTTTTGTCGTGGCTTGTGCCATGTAGCTAAACGAAAATAAAAGTCAAATACTTTAAAACGAATTTTAAAAAAAGAACGTTTTCGCTATATCTAGCATCGTCAGGTTATCAACTTTACTCTATTGGTGTTTTCAACCGAAAGAGAAATATATTAAAAGTTTCGTCCAATATAAAAGTTTTTGAGTTCTTGAACTTGATCCACTTGATTAAATCGATTCCTTTTAGAACTTTCGGAAATCGTTGACTTTCAACTTTTGAAACTTGTTGCTGCAGTTTTTCATTTCTGAAGTTTTAAGGACTGTTTCCCGACAGAAGCGTAGTTTTTTTTTTGTTTTTTTTGCATATACTGTCCGTTAAAATTTTTTCAAAAAAGCCGACCTACAAGTTAGAGTAATACCCATGTGTCAACACCTGTCAAAGGTTTTCGCTGCTCAGGTTCAATTTTGGTCTTCGTTGCCTTATGTGCAAGGCCTCCACGGTGATCAGTTTCTTAGTGCCGCTAAAGTGGTCAATTTTTCTTCAACTAAAAAACTTTGACAAACCAAAGCAGTCACCATAGTGCTGCCAGACCGCTGAATCAAAATTCTGGTGCTCTGTCATTTTTGCGGCAACATGGAGGCAAGACTGACCGACAAAAAAGGGTTTCATATTCACTACATGAAAATTCACAATCCAAGTGAGATTTAAGGTTTTTATCAACACTCAACCTAAGCAACGGCACACAAGTTTTTAATTTCTTAGTATTGCTTCTTTATTAAATTGTTTCTGTTTTGCTTCTAAAGTGGGGATTTCCTCTCGACTATTTTTGCGGATGATATATTGTTTTCTCGCTATTTGAGGCTGCCTGTTCCCCAAAAACGAGTGTTTCAAGAGTTTCGTTTACAATTTTCGGATTTCAGAGTTCAAATTTCAGATGACTGATTCTTCAAGCATATATCATGATTTGTTTTAAGTGGCTCGTCAAAACTCTCTCAATTTTTCGTGCAACAGAAAAACCTATGCACAGTGCCTTGCACTAGATTTTTTTCATGTTGCAATGTGGCTCAACTACGAAACCTCAGAGGTATCAGTTGGCTCATTGTTCTCTATACATAATTTTTTTCTTTGCTAACACATATATTTATGCCCAGAAAAACCGTTTGCTTCTAAATTTTCTATTGTAAACTGAAGGTTTCACGCAGTGCGTTAAATTTTTTTTTATCAAACCTTTGCTTGTTGATTGTCAACATATTGCGCTAAAATCTTCTCAGTGACTTGAGTTTTGTTTTGTGTAACTTGTTGAAAGGATTACTGAAACGTACAATGTCCTCATTAATTTTGTATTCTTGATTGTTTATTTTTATGCACTTCGCATGAAACCAATTTTCGCATTGTTCACATTCAACTCCTTTACTATTGCAAACCAATATGCTTGAACAATCGGGGACGTGGCATATTTGTATTTCTTTTTGGTTTTTATAATTGATTTTATAATTGCTTTTTCTTCATTGAAAAATAGATTTTTTAATTATTTTATAATTAATTGTGTGATCTTTTTCCTCTGTCCATTCTTCTTTTCTCTGTCCTCCCCTGCAGCAAGGCTTGAGCTTTTAGTGATGAAACCCCCAATTTTTGACAAAGCTACTAAGTAGCGGTGAAATTATGAATACGTTCTTACTTATTTAACAAATTAGCAATGATTTGAAATACAAAAAATACTAAAAAAACAAATTGTGCAATGAGAAAACAATTGAGCTAAAAAAATGAGCTACAAATTGTGACCATCACTTTTCTAAAAGCTTGTCAGGAAGTCCCAGCACAAAAGGCTTAGACGACGTCCTTTTACAACAATGCCATTGAAATAGTAATACTCAAATATGGAAGATTTGGTGTGAAGCGCTTTTAATTGTTTTGGGTTAAGTTTTATTCACGATTGTTAAATTTAATATCAAGTAAAAAATGGACGCAGAAGCTTTCCCACCATCAAGTAAGATTTTCTTTAGATTCAAACCAAATAACACTAAAAAAGACCGTGTACACCATCCGGCAACGTTGGATGTAGGTCGGAACTTAAGGGATGATGAGTAGCACTTAGCCAGATGCTGCACTCCAAGCTGTTCCCATCCAGACACTGTAAAGACGGCCGAGTCACAAAAATAACCAACAAACGGAGAGGAAAGCACCTATTCATATATATATATATGTATATATATATATATATATATATATATATATATATATATATATACATATATATATATATATATATAGCACAAAGAGGGTACTGGTAAGGAAGGATTAAAATAAAAATAGGATATCAAGGAATAAGCAAAGAAATAAATTTATGCAGCGAAACACTCAGTGCAGCCTTCCCTCCTCCACGACGGCCCTAATCGAAGTTTCACTGAGAACACGAAACTTGAGGGCACAACATCCCCTCAAGCAGAAAACACAGCTCCTCAGAAGTGCGAAGCTGATTTTTGTTCGAATGCAGCTTATAGTGTCGGCGTATGGCTCCAAGCTGTTCCCATCCAGACACTGTAAAGACGGCCGAGTCACAAAAATAACCAACAAGTGGAGAGGAAAGCTCCTATTCATATATATATATATATATATATATATATATATATATATATATATATATATATATATAGCAACCAGAGGGTTCTGGTAAGGAAGGATTAAAATAAAAATAGGATATCAAGGAATAAGCAAAGAAATAAATTTATGCAGCGAAACACTCAGTGCAGCCTTCCCTCCTCCACGACGGCCCTAATCGAAGTCTCACTGAGAACACGAGGCCTGAGGGCACGACATCCCCTCAAGCAGAAAACACAGCTCCTCAGAAGTGCGAAGCTGATTTTTGTTCGAATGCAGCTTATAGTGTCGGCGTATGGCTCTCCGCGTTTTTCGCTGATCATGGTTGCGAGTTATTTCATAGCGGGCGCTGATAGCCCAGCACCGTCCGAGCAAGCAAAAACCAGTGCTCTTCGTACTAATTTTGCTTGATGCTCTCGTGATATTAAATCGGGAGCACCACAGACCGTTTGCCTTGATGTCCAGTCTAGCTTCATCATCAGTAGTGGTGGAATTACTCGAGAAAATTTCTCCATGGAGCGACTGCATCTAGACATCGTGGGAAACGTCATCCGTCAGGTTTACAAACACGTCTCTGATTTTGTTGTGTCTTAGGTGCGTATTCCCGCCTTTGGCGCAATATAGGGCATGGGTGAGGCTAAATTCTTTCCCGCATGGGCACATAGCTGGCGTGTTCTCCGCTTCCCATGTGTAGCGAAGTGGTATTCCATCACGAACTCAGTCTTCGTGAGGTCAAAACCATGTTTCGATAACGGAAGCGCGTTAGTTAAGCCAGCTAGATGCTCCTTTCTCCGAGGCCAGCTGGGTGGTATTTTTAATTTCTGGTAAACTGTTTTCGATTCTGGATTTTTTCGAGATGAGTTCACGTTGCATGTCTGCTTTCTGTCTGAGACTGATCTTATGAGACTGAGACTGTTCTAATTCTCATTGCTGAATTTCGAATGAATCATTATTGAATGACGCCAATGGAATTGAGAGTTCAATTGATTGCTCAAGATTTTTATGAAGATCTTGTGGGAGGGCAATGCTAAGCCCATCCATTCTGAGAGGGAGAGAAAAAAGTGCTCTTTTCTCTTGGATTATTTCTTTGCCGACGGTGTTCGGTATGACCCGGCCAAGCCGCCCCTCCACCTTGTCCAGAACCCCATCCATTGATGGCGTAGTACGAGAGAGGAAGCTCAACTTCTGTTGTACCCCCTTTGTCAAACATGCATAGGCATTCTGGGGCGATGTGAGAGCAATTTGACCAAATCTCACCAAACTTTTACTGTATTTAATTTCTGCATCTTTCAGGAAATTTTTTACTGGCCTCAGAGCTACCGATAACTGATCCCAGGACTCGAGCTAATATTATTCTGAAACAGATGGACCTTGTCCATATAAAAAAATTAATCAATAGGTTGCTAGATTTCTTGTGGGTTTACATTGAAAGGAATTCAAATGAGGAAAGGCACTTTATTGGAGATGTAATCTTTATTCTGAAAACTTTGTCAACTCAAGGAGCAAGGCTTTGGGTCTACCTATACTACCCAGTGGTATATGCACGACGCAATAATTGTTCTCTATGCATTTAAGTGTTAATATTGTTTAAAAGAAAATGCGACCAGAAAATGCTCAGAACGTGCCTAACGGTGGGCCACCGTACACAATTTTTATTGGAAATCTGCCCAAATACGCACTGGAGTATGATCTGGAAATGATTCTACAGGGAATTGAAGTTCGTTCTGTTGTACTTTGCATCTAATGTGTTTCGGCATAATTAATTTCAAAAAATTATTTTTTTAGTTTGACTAAAAAAATGAGTCCGTCTCATTAAAACTAAAGAGACAGATGAATTTAAAGGTAAGTCACCCCATTTAGGTGTGCTAACCAAATTAGCTATTTAGAATATCATCTTTGTCGTTTTGTAGGATTTGCCTATTGACATTTTGAGCGACGAGTCTCTGGAAAAAGTTTTGGATCTAAATGCCGCGGTATTTAAACATCCGTTCTTAATTTAATTTAGTCAAATCGACCAGGTTTAAAGTTATTTTTTTAACAGCTGCTGGACGAAAATAAGTTGCGAGTCAACTTGGCTGATGGCAACCGGGGTGGTAGCCGAGGCGGAAGAAGAGGCGGAGGTGGAAACAATCAACAATATCCCAATAATAATTATAATAATTTTCAACGAGGTGGTTATAACCGTGGTGGAGGCGCACCACGTGGAGCTGGTGGAAATTTCCAAAGGGGTGCCCCTCAGAGAGGTGGTTTTAATCACCCCCGAGGATCATATTATACTAATAATCACCGTAGCAATTCCACTGGAGTCCACCAAGGATATGACGACCATCACAATTACCAAAACTTCCAGCCACAGAGACCAAGTCATCAGCATCAAAATCGACCGAGTTAGTAGTGATGAAGGGATTTTAACCATATTTGTTGAGTTTTCTTTCAAATGCTACAGATAAAATTATCACAGCAGCCAATTTCGAAATTATTTTCTGACTGTTTGGTGGATATTTCTATGAATTTGGAAAGAAAATTTTTGAAAAATCCTAGAGTATTTTATTTAGGTTACGTGACTCTGCTTGAAGTCACAGAACTTCTGGCCTTTTTTGTGGAGATTCGCGTAGAGCCAGAGTTTTGAAGTGACTACTTTGTTCCAGAGTCGCCTAAATTTTGTTAGAACACGCAAACTGCAAGTTTGAAAATGCCGAAAGTTTATGGAAGTCACTAGATATTTATTTCTAGCATTTTAAATTCTGCCATCCTTTCAGAGTTTTACAGCTTGCTGGTGCGTGTTTTGATGTATCGTACAACTGAGCTGGAACAATAACCTAAAATTTTCAGCCATAAATGAAATTTATCAGCCACCAATTCATGCTTTCTGATTTTAGTGAAATTATCTATTACGCAGGGAAACGTAGACTATTTGAACTGTTATGTAAAAAAAACGTAGAAAGCAACTATTTAATGATTTAGTAATGAGAGTTTGATAAATCCCTAGAATGTTGAAGTTCGGTGTTTGATTAGGTCGATTTTCGCGTGGGTATCCCATGCGAGCTAGAGGTACAGGTAGTGCTATCTTTTAAATTATTAATAGCTGCTAAATTTGAGTGTTGATGTTATTGCGGTTCTCTTAGTTGTTAACGTCTTTGCGAGAAATTTCCCACGGAACTCAACTGAAACAAAAATTGATGAACAATTGTCGAACAAAATGCAGAGTTGAAGAGAAAATCAATTTCGTAACGACTCTTGAATGGTCAATTTATGCCTCATTCATGTTATTGATTAGCAATTTTTAGTTGAATAACATCAAGTACTCCCCGGTGGCCTATTTGATTCTGTCTTAATGACTTTTGGCAACCACACAATGTCTGATGCAGCTATTTTCCGGCAACGTGCTGGAAATGTTCTGGTCTTTTTGTTATCAATTGGTTACTTGATAAATACATTGTGCTGTTACAATGACTTTTCCTGCTTTTAAACTACAATGCAGTTATCTGTAACAACATAACAATGAAGTTATACTGTCTCAATTGTAAAATTGTGTACCAGCCGGCTTTGGCTTTATAATCATGTCTTTAGATCTATAAGACCAGTCAGGCTGTCCTTTGTCTGCAAAAAGACGAAATTTCAGGAAATACAAACGTTCCTATCAATTTTAGGTAGCTCCAGAGGGATGCAAAGAGGAGGATGAGGAGGAAATTACGGTGCCCCAAGAGGAGGATACAATAATACGGGAGGAGGAATCTGGGAGAGCAACCAAGGTGGAAGGGGCGGCTGGAACCACAACAACTCTTATCATCAAAACCCACCTCATCAGTACCATCCCAACCCACAAAGAATCAGAGTCACCTTAACCAGCAGCCGCCACAACGACCCTCCTCTTCAACCATTATCTGAAGGTTAGTACTCGCCTGCATTAGGCTGCTTGTTGTTGTACTTGAGGGAGTTTGAGCAGTAAGAGCGGTTATCTAACCTGCGTGAGTTTTGTGAACCAGACGTTGACATATTAACTGAATCATTCAAAAAATGTTCTCCAAGCGTGGGTTATGCATCATCATTTTACGATTTCTCCGCGGCTTTTTTAAATTTATTTCTAACTGATGATTATTAACGCCGGAGGAGAGAGCGAATTTCAGAGGAGAGAGCGAATTGGCCTAGGCTCAATTTGCTGCCGAGATCTGTTGTTGCTAATAATGAGTCGGACAAAAAAATTCGTTTGTGATGACGGAGCGAAACGTCGCCATATTTGGAAAGTCCATTACCCGAAGTGCCAATAGTTCACTTGAACCATCTCCCACCACTACCATGGCTGATCCAGCAAATAAGTGTTGTTTCGACTAACCACTGAAGTATTCGTTTCCTAATTTGGATTCAATGTCAATTGATGGTAACTTGCCTAATAAGAATTTTTTAGCAATTGTTTGGATCGTATTTAATCCATTTTTGTCCGTGCAATTTGACGCCTTTTTTCTTGACAATGATGCATTGAATTTGTATGAGCTGAATTGCGCTCATTCAAATAAATTTAGCAGTTGAACTTTTCAGGGTAATATTGGAAATAGCTTTTTTAATCAGTAGAGCTTCAATATTAAGCTGCTCACGAGAAACCTTTTTCATTAAATCACTGCCTAAACACTCGTTAAGGTTTACTTGACTCGTGCTTAATTGCCCTCAAACAAAATTTAACAACTATTTTAGAACTGAAATTTCCTGCTAAGTTTTTAATTGCTCTCTAATGCTTGCAACAAAACTTTTCTACAGTACCAGAAAATTCATTTCTGGTTCAAAATTTATGAGTGCAATTTTTCGTTGGGGGCAATTAAAAAAATTGCTGGGGCGATTAACGGTTTTTTGTTGCACTTATGCTCAATTTTGTAGGCTAAATATGATACATGTGGTTAATTAGATATATCACAAACGCAACAGTTGGATGCTGTAAATTAATGCAATCAACATTTGGATCGCAATTCAATTTCACTGCTGAAAAAAAACCCGATAAACTATCAAGTTTTAACCTAATTGTTGTGATAAACTTATTAAATAGTCTCCAAATGCACCCGGGAGGCTATTTAATTCTGTTCCAGCTCTTGATTGTTGTTATTTACTGTGGTATCAGAGGCCGGACTTTGTTTGGGTAGCCCCAGTTACCAAGGATTTCAATTTCCGGCGGAAGATATTAAACGAGAATTATCTAAGATTCCATTTTTGGTATCAAGCATTTGGCGAGAGTTCTCCGCATCTGCTTGATTGTTTCCCTACATTTTTGGCCATCCTATGTATTTTCCTTAGTCAAATATTTGGTTGCACCTCTGCCTGAACCTCTGCAGCATTTGTAACGAGCCTTGCAATGTACAAGTGTGCGAATTTTGTGTCAAATGTAAGAAAAAAAATATATGTTCACCTTGGTTGTTTGGGATATTCAAGTACCGCGAGGTGGCAATGCTACGCAATGAGATAGCGTTGATAAAGAAGCGGAATTCCGTTTTCTAAAAGGTGAAAAAAGTGGACCCGGCAGGAATCGAAACGACAGCTCATCCAGGTATCACAGTGCGACAGTAAACAAAAAAGAGAAAGTCGGATGATTTTGAATTTGAAAATGTACAGAGAAAAGTAAGATCACGTAAGGAGGTAAAAAACGGAACGAACACCAATCCAGCAGTCATCAAGGTTGTCAAAAAACCCCCGAAGCGTCGTCATTTATATGTAGGTTGATTGAGTCAGAACATAACAGTATCAGAAATGGAGGAATTCTGTGGAGAATAGAACATCGAATTACTTCATATTCGCTAAATTTCGAAGTCAGGAGCTCACCTGAAAGCCTTCCATTGTGTATTTAAGTTTGAGGAAGAGAACGTTGAGTTACCTCATTTATGGCCTGAAAACGTTACGGTGTAAAGATTTTACCTGAATGAAGCCGCCCGTGATTGGCTAAAAAATGTGGATCAAAATTGACTACTAGCCGGTCCTCCATTAAAACAAAGATCAACGAAACAAAGATCTACTGAACTAAACATTTGTCTACATAATGCATAATAAATAATGTCAGGAACAAAACAAAAGATGTACATGCCCTCTTGGAAGTAAACGAAATTAGTTTGGGAGTATTTATAGAATCGTGGATTGCGAACAACTCAGATGACGATTTTCTTCTCAAGCAGTGTTGTCCCCCGGGGTTTCTTTTCTATAGTGCACCAAGGTTGAGTAAAAGAGGAGGTGGAATTTGCCTCTTTTACAGATTTGATCTCCATTTGGAAAATTTTGAAAAGTTTACCTCTGATTTTTTTGAACGCTGTCATGCCTCTTTAACTGTAGGGGCTACCAGTTATTAAGTAATCGCTGTTTATCGATTAAAAGTTAAATCTTTCACTGATCACTTTGCTATTCCTGTTGAAGAGAAAAGGCTACAATTCGAAAAGATTGTTCTCCTGGGTGATTTTAACATCTCATTGAAAGTAAATAACGATGCATCGAAAATTTGGAACTCATTTTTGAAGATTTCGGCCTGACTCATTACGTCTCCGAGGAAACGCATAGAAGTAGTGGGATACTTGACCATGTTTCTGCGTCAAACAATATTTCAATTGATGTTAAGTCGAATAGCTTCATTACTTCTTCGGACCATTCGTTTATTTGTTTCTCGCTCAGCAGTGTGAAACAACGCAAATCTCAACAACGATTGATGTATAAAAATTGGATGAAGTTTGAATCTGAAGGTTTTATTAAGTTATTGAATTCGTGCTTACGGTTTGATGTTGCCTCAAGTATTGATGAAGCATGGGATATGTATCTAACGTTTGAGGAGAATATTTAGGATTCCGTTCTACCACTCAAAATAAAAACATTTACTAAACATCAATGCCCATTCTTTGACGACGAGCTTTTGAGATTGAAACGAAAGAAGAGAAAAGCAAAGCGTAAATACAGAAAGTCGAAAACGTCTGTATTGAAATCTGAATATGAAAATGTTAACCATATGTATTTTGAAAAACTCTTACAGAAGCGTAGATTATACATTGAGAATGCGTTGATGGAAAATTGTAGCCGTAAAAACTTTGCCACCTTAAAATTCCTTCTTGGCCAAGATGTAGCACAGCTCCCTAAATATTAAAACAAAAAACAGCTCGCAAAAGAGTTCTTTATATCTAAAGTGGAAAGTATTATTGCATCGACTCCCACTGCGATAGGCCCTGAAATTCTGAAAACTGAAGTTAGCTCAATGAATTCGTTCACAGATTTGTCGATGAGTCAGTTTAGAGATTTGATTTTGGCGTCGTAAAACAGTACATCTCCATCAGAGATACAGTTGACAGAAAGTCGTTGATCGAGTTTATTCGGGCAATGATTCTCTCGCGACTAGATTACTGCAACTCACTGTACTATGGACTACCTGTCTAAATTATACAGAAATTACAGCGTATAACAAACTCAGCATGTCGTCTCATTTTTAGGCTATCACTTGGTTCACCAACAGCAAACTATGTCAAAGAGCTTCATTGGCTACCCATGAAACAACATATCATCTACAAAATTCTACTTTTTGGTCACCGCTAAGTTCACCATCCGTGGAAAATCCCGATGTATCTTGGCTCATTAGTTTTCTGAAACGATAAGGTGACTAGATGTCAATATGCGTACAATATGAAGTTTCCTTATGTCAAAACTGCATTTGGGCAAATATCATTCATTTTTGCTGTTCCTTTCGAATGGAATAAGTTGCCTTTTGAGATGAAACTAATACCCCATGAATTTGATTATCGCAAAAAACTGAAAATTTTTTTTGAGTTTGTAAATGGTGCGTAAACCTATAATATAATAATAATAATAAAAAGTTTTAAATCATCTTAAACTTAAAAATCAAACGGTATCGGACGGAAAAATTATTGTGAGATGAGTTTTCCAATTCTATGTTCTCATGTATCACCACCATTGTTAATTGGTCTTCTCCTGAATTAACAATTGTTTTAATTTTTGTTTTGGAATATTTAATACTTGAGATCCATTGCAAACTAAATATTATTGTGTTGTGTTCAACTTTCTAAAAAATTTTCTAAAGTACCAGAACATTCTTCTCTAGCTAACAATTCTCGAGTGCAATTATGTGTAGAGAAATATTGCTTGGGATATTAACGTTTTGTTGCATTTGTTGTTTTGTACGCTAAATTTGATACACGCTGTTAATTAGATATATCAAGAATGCAACATTTGGATGCAGTAAATTACTGCAATTAACTTTTGGATTGCAATGCAATTTCGCGTTTGAAGGAAAATCGATAAAGTATTAAGAATAAAATTACCATAATTTTAAAAATCAACTGGAATCGGACAAAAAATGTAACTAAAAAATTATTATGAGTTGGGTTTTTCATTTCTTTGTTCTTGTGTATAAGCACCAACGTGAATTCGATGTTTCGCGTTTTATTGGACAGCTCATTGCTGATCGAGCTGCAAATCTCATTGGTCGAAATACCCTTCCAATTGCTATGCGTCGGCTGAGATTCTCATTTTTGGTTGTTGGCGTAACCCCTTTACGTGTCAAATTAATCCGTGAGCACCCTCGTATTCACTGAACTGTATCATGTTTTGGTCGATTTTAACCCCGTACCCGGATTAGCTCATACTCAATGTTCAGTTTAAAAAAATGGAATTGAAATCAATTCTTCAAGATGCGTGAACAGGGTTCCACTCTTATCTTTGTAAAATAAGTTTAAAAAGCTGTGAGTTTTACTGTAGACAATTAGTTTGAAAATTGTCTGATTTTGTGTCAATCTGTGATGTATTTAGTTATATCACCTACACCCCATCTACCAGCAGCTAAATCAAGTGAGAACATCGCAGAGAACTCTCAGCTCTCCTCCTCCACTGGCCACGGCAGCTCCCCAGGCAGTGAAGCCCTCGTCACCGCACCTCACTCTTTCTCCACCCCTTACGGAGAGGAGGAAGAGGCCAAACCCCCCGATGCCAACGACCACAGTGACTCTGGCTTCCGCAGTGAAGACAGCTTTAACTATGAAGGACAACAGAGCCAACCCTCCCCCAATGTCCAGCACGTGGAGGCCGGAATGAGCGTACTGCAAGTGTGAATGGAATTAGAGGACGATGGAAGAGGAACTAATAGAGATTTATATTATCTCCAAGCCAGCTGGACTTGCCTTCTAACTGGCGAAGAAACAAACTAGAATTCAAATTTAAATTTCAATTACTATTGTTCCAAATAAAACTCACATCGAGGAGATGGGCATAAAACTTGCAAAATAAACAAGAAGCCCGATGTTGAACGATATTTAGAATTTTTTTCATGTTATTAGTCATTGTCAAGTAATTCTTTTGGTTAATTAGCTCAGATTCGAATCAATTTAAGTTGTCTTCTGAATGTTGTTTGTGCGCGCATATGAACTTGTATTACTAAAATTTGTTACAAAAGTCTATAAATCATGTCAATATGTTATATTTTGGCTCGTCTGTCAGAGGTCTATTGAGAGCGAAAAGTTTCGGTTTTCAACTAAATTTTACTTGAAGATTAACTGAAATAATCTCCGTAAGAGAAAGTGACTAATCAGAAAACTCCCAAACTTGCTCAGCATGTAATGGTAATGTAAAACTTTTTAATTTGGCTGATATATGCCAAGAAGATGATTTTCAGCTTCAGAAAACCTTTCATGAGCCTGTAATATCCAAACAAGAAAGTTGATATTTTTGGTAACTTTGAAACTTTTACTCTCGTTTCTTTCATGTGTGTGTGTGGACGTTGAATTTAGTTGGATTGGATATATGCTGTATTTTTGTTGTTTTAATTAGCCATCTTAGAACATTTACTTTGTCTTGATAATTATCTTAATTGTTTTAAGACAATGAAGTACAATTTAATTTTTTTTTTATTTTACATTTCTTCCTACAAATGTAGCGGTCTAAAGTCACCTTGCTTAAAGCAAATACTCCAAAATGGATTGTGCCAATTTTTCCTTTGATTTAATAGTCTCAAATTAATTTGGCATATGAGCGAGCCATTGTTATATAAACGTATATATTTTTCTCAACGTTCCCTTACGTATGAAGACAAAATTAATCTCTAATTTAATTTTTTTTCTCTATCCTGTGAGCTGCATTTGTGGATTTCCGCATTTATTAAACTTTCAGACCGTGTTACGCATGGCTGTTTTGCTATTTTAAGGTAGATATGGTTGAAAATTCTGACAGTGATGAATTTCTAGGCTTTATGCGAGCACATGACGATTTGTTCTAGAAACAAGTGGTCAGTCCCGGGTCAAGGCCTTACGTCACTCCGGTAGACAATTCCGAATGCGTGTTCACATGTGCATTAGCGGATATTGGAGAAAATTTGACCCCCGTTGTATTTCCCAAGTCACCAATTAGAATTGGATTCCATACCTCGTTTCCGAGTTACTTCATAAATAGAGCCTTGCACAATATGGCGTTGAATAAAAAATCAAAATACAACATCCAAATTGACGGCAATGATATTTCTTTTGACCTGGTGCTGCTCGATTTTGAAGAGTAAGATGAGGTTTACAAGTGGGGACGGGAGGAAAGATTGGATGTATGCTACAAGTTGAAATCATTGGCGACCGAATTGTTCAAGAAGAGTGAATTCTTTTGGGCATACCATAATTATCACCGATCTCTCATTTTTCTTGCTTTATCAGACGAGAAAGATGGTTCGTTGATTGGGACGAAGGCGCAGCTGATTTCGAATATTACTCTATGTCAGTCCAATTTGAACACAAAGGATGTCGAAAAACCTATTCAAAAATTGAGCAGAGTTCTCGAAATAGGTGAGATTTTTCATATTTTTAAGATTTCTAAACACCTGTTAATATGTACAGCCTTTTTGATTACTTGCTGGTAATTCGAGATTTAGCATTATTAATTGATACAAAACAAAATTTTTAGCGATTAATTTACTCTTGTTTGTCTTTGTAATGTGATTTTTCTTACAAAGGACTTGTCTAAACATTTGACAAAATAGGTAGACCCAGGAGCTTCCCGAAACCCCAACTAAATAATAACAAAGCTAACCGCTCGCCTGTTATTTGAGAGTAATTAGTCCAACGTTTTTGCATATGTTCAAATTTTCTTAATTTTCTTCTTATGTTAACACAATAAAATTGAACAACTTCCAGAATCACCTCATCTAACTAACGGATTTGCGCGGCTGACATCATTTGTCACTTAATTTTTCGACGATCTTTTAAGTCCTTTACTTGGATAGGTTTTGATCATACGTGACTAGCTCAGATCCTACGTCACAAGAAAATGACTTTGCACTTGTTTATCTTGAGTTAGTTTGAGGTCAAAAAACTGATAATGTAACCAAGGTAACTAATTAAATGTATTTGTGGATTTAATATGAACAAGCCATATAAATTTATCGCGAAATGTATTTTTTATGCCGCGACAATATTTTTTCCACTCACTTCTGTATTTGATCAAGCGAAGAGCGACTTTCTGCTGATTTTGACCTTTCTGCAGCTGAAAATATATATATATATATATATATACAATATACATATATATATATATATATATATATATATATATATATTTATATATAAATATATTATACATATATATATATATATATATATATATATATATAAATATATATATATATATATATTATATAAGTTTTTATTGTGTCTAACTCAATTGTTTTCTCCAATTTAGTGCTTCTTGGTCAATGGTCGTCACCTCATCTTCTCAAAGGGCTATTGTGTAGCTGCTAGAGTTTTATATTTTGGCTTATTTTCTGTGCACATTTCTTTTCCACCAATCACACTTAACCAATCCACCTAACATTTCAACATTTCTTAACTCGTTTTACTGATCTGTGTTTGGAATTCATTCAGCAAATTTATGCTAAATGTAGTAAATGTGAAGGTGAAAGCGCAAAAAACAACAACACATGACGCGATATTTTAAATAAATGATAGTTGGTTACACTAAAAAGAATAAATTTTTCAGTCCTAATGAAAACAGAAGTTCAAATAGCCCGTTTACCGTTTTTTGTTAAAGCAGTTTTAAACGTTCCAATTGCCATTAACTGCTATGTTGCTGCAATGTAACCCCGTATGCAAAGAAAAATAGTTCAAATTCTGAAATAGATTAACCTCTTTACAGGTATCAGAAACTAAAGTGAGAACAGCGAAAAATGGTGGGTTAAAAAATGATTTAATTGGCTTCTTTTTACGTTACGATAGCCAAAGATTATCAATTGAACTTTCGAAAGAAGTTGTTCTAATCATGCTACGCATTTTTCTGCGTCTCATTTTGCATTCATTGGAAGATTATCTATTTTGAGCTGCAACCATTTGAGCTCAGTTTGAAATTTGTTTTCGTTTTAGAATGTTTTGCTAAGTGGTAAGCTAAGTGAACAAATTCATTGTCAACGTATATTTATTTGGATTTAATTTCTTAGTCATTTTAGGTCAACATAAGGGTTTGTATATGAGAAAGTTTTGAATTTAGATTTATGTAATTTTTTGAAAATTTTTATACAGAACATGTCAATTGCAAATTTGTGTCCTAGGCAGATCGCAGGCTTCCAATTATTGAGATTCGGTCAAAGAATAGTTTATTTTGATTCTACTTTAAGTGAATTATAATGAAAGTTTAGGTTTTCAACGATAGTCACAGCATTGTAAACATCGCCAATTTTCTACTTAAGGCCCCAGTTAAGTTGTTAAAATTTTTAGACGCATAATTGCTCTCAAATTAAGTGGAGTATTTGGGTCTATTGCCATTTTTGTGCTATTCTGAACGTCAAAAGTAAATTAGCGCCTTTGTATTATCACAATTAATTTTGAGCCAATATCACGCCAACTTGAATTTGAAAACAACGTGCTTTTTATTTGAGTTTCAAAGATAGAGGAGAGGACTACGGGATCAATTGTGTAAAAACTGTTTGAAATTTGATTTTAAGTTGTAGTATTATTGCCTCAAGGTTTGACTTTTACTTTGTGAAAACTGGTTTTGCTAACTTATTTTTGCCGTTCAGTATAATTTTTACCCAGTCGTTTTTCATCTTACCGATCTAACTTTCGACGAGAATTTTTCACACTTGATGTCTTGATATTTGCATGATTTCTTGATTGCTGTTCTTCAGAGCTTCTTGATTTCATTTTTGTTTAATTCGTTTGTGTCAAAATTTGGGTTTTACTTATACTTGATGATAAGGTTGTGACCAACTTTTACTTGATGATAAGCTTGTGACCCTGCAGTTAATAGCTAATTTTCGAAATAGAGGTTCATCTTGATTTAGATATTGGAGTTGTAGCGTTTTTGTTTTGGAGTTGTAGCGTTACTTATGCTTCGACCAACTTTTTGACTGCTTGTCGAAAAATATACTATTTGGTCATACGATAGCCAATTTGTTCATTAGTTGTTCCGACCCCCACTTTAGTGGGGAGGGAGGAACTATATACTCAACTGGGTTTCTTTTTGTTCAGTCAATTCTGGCTGACCGATATATTCATCGTAGAGAATTGTGAGTTGTATCATTAAAAAGCCCGTCCAGCGTAGAATACGGAAATAAAAAGATTTTTTTTGATTTTCGTGTTTCACAGGAAGTTGTCGAGGTTTCAAATTTTGTGAACATTCGACTGTTTTTGTTCACATTTTCAGTAATTTTTGCTAAAATTTGGCACAATTTGGCTAATATAATTGAAAATAAGTTAAAACTCTTAAAGGCAGAGTGTTGCTGTTACCGTGAGAGACAGAAGAGCGATGCTGAATTGTCTGATTGAAGTTTTTTTTTGCTAAAATGTTTGATAACATTTTCAAAATTCCAACTTTTTTCATCAAAAATGGCACAAAAATTGTTTTTTGGTCCACATTACTGAAATTTGCCACACTTAGTGGCCTAGAAACCTTAACACAGACTCCCTAATCTCAAAATGAGCGCTAGTTGTATTTAGTGCCGTAAAAAAGTCTTCTGGAACAAAAACCTTGCCGTTTTTGCAAATTTAACTCGATAATTATACACTATGCATCATTTTTTGCAATTTTTGAAGAATTCCACCCAACAATTGGTCTAATTCGCAAATAACTGGAACACTTGGCCGTTTTGCCGGGCGCGCGACAAAATCAGGGAGAGGTTTGTTAAAGTCATGGACTCTTAGAGTCACAAACTTTTTGGTTTTTAATTTGATGCTGCCTATTTTCAAAATATTTCGCTTTTGTTTTTTTAGTGTTAATTACTGACAATATCTTTTATTCACGGCTCCTTTAATAACAGCTCCACTTTACGTAAATTTGAGGCCAAATGTATATACAGTTTGTTTTCAGATTTTCGTGTTTCACAGGAAGTTGTCGAGGTTTCAAATTTTGTGAACATTCGACTGTTTTTGTTCACATTTTCAGTAATTTTTGCTAAAATTTGGCACAATTTGGCTAATATAATTGAAAATAAGTTAAAACTCTTAAAGGCAGAGTGTTGCTGTTACCGTGAGAGACAGAAGAGCGATGCTGAATTGTCTGATTGAAGTTTTTTTTTGCTAAAATGTTTGATAACATTTTCAAAGTTCCAACTTTTTTCATCAAAAATGGCACAAAAATTGTTTTTTGGTCCACATTACTGAAATTTGCCACACTTAGTGGCCTAGAAACCTTAACACAGACTCCCTAATCTCAAAATGAGCGCTAGTTGTATTTAGGTGCCGTAAAAAAGTCTTCTGGAACAAAAACCTTGCCGTTTTTGCAAATTTAACTCGATAATTATACACTATGCATCATTTTTTGCAATTTTTGAAGAATTCCACCCAACAATTGGTCTAATTCGCAAATAACTGGAACACTTGGCCGTTTTGCTGGGCGCGCGACAAAATCAGGGAGAGGTTTGTTAAAGTCATGGACTCTTAGAGTCACAAACTTTTTGGTTTTTAATTTGATGCTGCCTATTTTCAAAATATTTCGCTTTTGTTTTTTTAGTGTTAATTACTGACAATATCTTTTATTCACGGCTCCTTTAATAACAGCTCCACTTTACGTAAATTTGAGGCCAAATGTATATACAGTTTGTTTTCAGATAACCACAGGGTTTTTATGGCTTTGAGGAAGAGTTTTAGTAAAATTTAACTGATTTCTTGTCTTTTGTCTTCAATTGTTATTCTTTTGGCAGGATGGTTTTTAAGTTTAACCACTCAAAGATCTAAAATATTTCCTCAAAAGGTGCAAGTGAACCTTATCTATTCATTCGGTTGTTACCTAATGTCTCTTATGTTATTGAATGTATTTGTTTTACAAATTCCTGTGATTTTTTGAACATGTCATTTTTTTTATATTTTTTTAGTGAACATTTTGCATATTCTCAGTAACTACAGGATACTCTTTCCTCTTTATAGAATAAAAACTAATTGTGTGGTGAAATATTTTAACAGAAGGTTCTCTTGCTTTTGTTGCTACGAGTTTTTATACAAAATTTTCTGATTTTTGTGCATAATTGCCATTTTTGCTGTTGTTTTTGTTTCTTTTGTAAATTGTCTCATTATTTAACAATCTAACTGAAAAAAGTTTTACGACATTTGAAATTGAACATAATTTTTGTTTTCATAACTTGGTTTGAAGGGCTGCGGCACCGTTCTCTTGCAGAATTTGGTAGTTTTTTAATTTTGCCCTTTATTTGTTATTAACTTTTGTTGTCATATGCCAAATATTGTGTAATTAAAGGTCTCAGTGGCCAACTCTAGATAACAGGTGAACTTAGATAATTGATGTTGGAAAATAACTAAGTTTGTTTTGACTTTTGACTTTCGAATTAACAAGTCTGTTTTGACTTTCGAATTAAATTTCTAAAAAAAAAAGAGTAATAGTATTCTTCAACTTATCCCTTTTTGTTCTGGTTTGCAATTTTTTTCGTATTTAACAGTGTTGCATCATTTTCGTAATTTAGCCTCATTATTTAGAGCTCTTTTTAATGTTTTTGTTGAATCGAACAATATTTTTCCTGTTGTTTAAACTTTTTAAATGATGTCTTCAGGGCTTAGACACTTTGTTTCGGAAGAATTTTGTGAAGTTTAGATACTTTTCAGTTTTTGTGGTTCTTTTTTTGTCATTTTGTGACATTGGTTTTACAAAAAGATGTTATGCTGATCAAAGGAGATGCAAATGAAGATGTTATATTCTCGGGGTTAATATCTTATAGTTAATCGAGTTTAAGTTTCAAGGCTTCAAAACTGTGGTTTCGTAAAGTTGTTTGTGACTTAATAGCTCAGCTTGTTTTTAATGTATTTTATAGTCTCATGATTTAGTCCTTTTAATAACAGTCGCAGTTAGTTTTAAGACAAACTGCCTACTCTTTTAGTCGAAAGCTTTTGTTGGCTATGAATTTTGAAAATTTATGTTTTTAATAAAAAAAGGAGATAGATTTTTGAGATCTGTCAATTTTATTTCTGTTAAATTGTAGTTAAGCATCTCTATAAACAATTCATATATTCGTATCATTTATCTTTTGACATACAATTTGCTCTTCATGACGGTTTCATTTTCCTAAATGGTCTTTTTTCTTGGAACAACTAGTTTTCATAAAACCAATTTTCGTGATTTTTGCAAATTTGCCCCTGTTTTTGTGGGTTTTCGTTTTATTTTCACAGTATCACAATAATGGGTGTCATTTGACATACCAATGTTGTCACCTGCAAAAAAAACAAACGAAGGTTTTTATTGTTTTGAGTGATCAGCTTTATATTTAGTTGATTGGGGGGACATCGTTTTCGTGCATAATTTTTTGTGCAAATTTTGCGTTTTTTGCGTTTTTGATTGTACTTGATGTTTTTTTTGTAGTCGTATAACATATCCTGGATAATGAAAGGCTTCAGTCGCTCTCAATTGAGATTTAAAAGACTCCCTCAATGATTTATGCTCTCTCAATGCGTAATGTTTATAATCATTTCGAAATTAATTCTTTTTTTTTAAAAAAAAAAAGCAATGTTTTTGATAAACTCTTGCCACTTTTGCTCATTTCTAGCCAACTTGTCGCATTTAGGAAAAGTCCCATTTTTTGTTTCAAAAAGTACCGGTTAATCTTCTTAGTATCATTTTATCTGATGCCATTTTGATTTGGTTATAAGTGGTTTTCAAAAAATTGAACAATGAGTTTTGGTCGTAATTGATATTTGTATCTATTTGATTTTTTGCCGTCTTTTCTGGTAGTCATATTATGGTAGCCACAGGTCTCATAAGCCCTCTAGACTAGATTGTTTTATTCTTTTAGTAGTTTCTTGAACGATATGTTGATATGTTAATTTTTTATCGTATTGGTAATTTTGTTGTTTTCATCGTGGCTTCTGACAAATATTCTTTTAAAAAAAATTAAGCGTGAATGAGTCTAAATCTAATTTGGATAGCGAACGTCTACGCTATGACTAGTAACGTCAAATGAACAACTTACTCTATAGGTTTTGAAATTTTGAGGGACTGTTTTCCGAAAAAAGCGTGGTTTTTTTGCTTTTTTTGCATATATTGTCCATTAAAATCTTTTCGAAATAGCCGACTCACATGTCAGATTAATTACTGTGTCTCAGCTCCCCATCCAGATTTTATCGCGCTTGTTTAATTTCGATTTTCGTTGTCTTTTGTTTAAAGCCTTCACGTTATTTTGTTTTCTTCGTTGCTGATATTTAAGCGCATGAAAACAGTTTTCGCATTGCTCACTTTCAACTCCTCAATTCTTTTACTATTCCACAATAACTTTGGTGAAAAATCGGCGAATTGACATGTTTGCTTTTCTTTTTGGTTTCTATATTTGATTTTATTTTTTGATTTTTTTTATTTGTATAATTTTTTTAATTTTTTTCTAATTAATTGTGTGATCAATTTTTCTGTCCACTCGTCTTTTTTTGTCTTCCCATGTTGCACGTTTGAGTTAGTAACTTTTAGCTTATTATTAGTAGTTTCATTGTTTTAATCTTGGCTTCTAAATTGTTTTTAAAAAACAAAAAAGTGAAATAGTCTAATTCTAATTTAAGTAGTGAACCTAACCGCTATAGCTAGCATTGTCAAGTTAGCAACCTACTCTATGGGTGTTTTGAAACAAACTGGAAAAAAATCAGCACTTATATCCAATTTTGAAATTTTAGATTTCTTGGACACGGTCCTCTTGTTTAAATAATTTCTTCTGAGCTTTGGGAAATCTTTTTGGTTTCAACTTTGGAACATGTTGCAGCATTTTTTCTGAAATTTTGAGAGACTGTTTTCCGAAAAAACTGCGTTTTTTTGTTTTTTTTGCATATATTGTCCGTTAAAGTCTTCTCGATCAGGCCGACCCACAAGTCAGAATAATACTTGTGATTCAACTCCCGCTCCAGATTTCGTCGCGCTTGTTTGGTTGCGGTTTTGGTTGCATTTTGCTTAATGCCTGCACGTTATTTGACTTTCAGTGGCGCTGCTGTTATCAATATTTCCACAATATTTCTAAAATCCATTGAAAAACCAAGGCAGTCACTAAGACGCTGCCCGACTGATGAATCAAGTTTCTGGTGATCTGTTTTCCTCGCCACAACTTGACTGTTTGCACATCCATTACACCAAAAATCAAAAACCACGTGAAATTTCAGATTTTTGTTGAAAGGACTTAAGCGAAGGCAAGCAAGCTTTCTTTTTCTGAGTATTGCCTGTGTAATAAATTGTTTATTTTTTCCTTTCGATTATTTTTCGCCAATGACATAATTTCTTCTCGGTATTTGAGGTTTTCTGTTTCCCTGCCAAAATTGTTTCCAGAGTTTCGTTTGGAATTTTGTGCGGTCCGAATTGCAGAGTACTAATGATTTTTTAACCATATATTCTGAATTATTTTATGTGTCTCGTCAAAACCTTTCCAATTACTCGTGCAACAAATAAAACTACGCCAAATGTGTTTTATTATATTGTTCATGTAATTCAATGGTGCACAACTACGAAACATCGGAATTGTAGAGGTATCAGTAAGCTTACTTTATCACTTGCATGCCTTTTTTTTCTTTTTAACGCAAATTCCTGGCGGGAAAAGCCGTTTGCATCTACATTTTTTTAATGTAAAATGAAGTGCTCTTCCAGT
This sequence comes from Convolutriloba macropyga, assembly GCF_964194025.1. NCBI lineage: Eukaryota > Metazoa > Xenacoelomorpha > Acoela > Convolutidae > Convolutriloba > Convolutriloba macropyga. Next base: position 79,485,527 of record NC_134469.1, on the reverse strand, counting down.
TCGTTAAGTTGTCAACATATCAAGCAAAAAACCTCTGTGTCTTGAGTTCTCTTTTTGGTAAATTGTTGCAGTGAGTACAGAATCATACAATATCCTTCATTATTTTTTATTCTTCGTTGCTGATTTTTTGGCACATGAAAAGAATTTTTGCATCGTTCACATTCAACTCCTTTACTATTTCAAACTAATATTCTTGAAAAACCGGGGCATTGACGTGTTTGTTCTTTTTTTTAGTTTTTAAGATTGATTTTATAATTATTTTCTACTTGAATATTTGTTTTTCATTTATTTTGTAATTAATTGTGTGATGGTTTTCTTATGTCCATTCCTCTTTTCTCTGTCCTCCGCTCTTGCACGGCAGAGCTTTTAATGGTGGTACAAGCAGGTTTTGACAAAGCTACAAAGTAACGGTGATATCATAAACACTGTTTGGCTTAATTAATAAAAAAATACTTAATCTGAAATACTAAAATACTTAAAAAAATAAATAAATTTGTACAATAAAGTAAGTGAGCTAAAAAAATCTCGCCAAACACTCATCGTTTTGTTTGAAAATTATGGTATTTAGTAGTAGTAGTAATAGTAATAGGATTTTGGAGTTCCAGGGGCAGCTTTCATCGCGATTGAGATTTCATTTGTTTGCACAGTTCTGGTGAAATCTATTAGTGAGTTTTCCGTAGGGGTTGCATGAGCCATACAGGCACAAGATTCTCCAAGTGCAAGATTCTTTGTAACATTCAACAAAATATTGCGGACAGATGTTTGTCAGGGAGCTCCTGTTCAGGTTTACATTGGTGTACTGTGCGTGTTGAGATAGGATATTGTCGAAAAAACTGGCACGTCTGACAAAGTTCTCGTCTGATTTTTTTTGTCGGGTGCTGTTCACTGCTAGTTTTTTACGTTGACCTTGTGTGGTTTACTCGTTTTCATTTATAGTCAGGGTTTAATATCAACTCTGCCGTTAAATGTCAATTACAGGTAAAATACATCATGCAACTCCATGTAAGGGGATACTGGTAGGAGGTTGCAGCGAATTAGCTTGTCTTTGTAGTGGTCAATGTACCCATAGAACCAAACTGTAAAGTGCTTTTGGATTATTTCTAACATTTTCAGAGAGCTGACGCTGGGATAAAAGGCTTGAGAGCAGAAAGTGAGGATTGGCATGACATAATCTATGTACGCATGGATTTTGAGTTGAGTGTTACAATGTGCCGAGACATTCCTTCTGATTTTATATAGGGCTCATAGGGATTTGTTCGATCTAGTAGTAAAGTTTTCAGTCCATCACAACGAGTTATATACTAGTAGACCCAGATCCTTTTGTACACAAGATCTGGTAACTTCTTGGTTTTGTAGTGTAGCAGTCATTTCACCTTTGATTACAACCAGACTATATTTTTTTGGTATTTAATTTTATGTTGTTAAGAATCCACCACGATTCTAGTTTTTTCGTGCCTGCATCAATTTCTTCTTGATTTCTGAAGAGGATTGTGCAGTCATCTGCGTAGTCAAAACGCTCTTGGAAAGAAACTGATTAGTCGTTCATATACATGAGAAACAGTATGGGACCGCGTATGGAGCCCTGAGGGACTCCACTTGTTATTCGGAGCGGCGACAACACTGCGTTGTTTAGTTTGACAGATTTGAAACGACCCGATGAAAAGCTGTTGATTAGTTTCAGCAATTTTCCACTTTTACCGAAATTTCTCACTTCTCTCATGAGAATATTGTGCGGAACTGTGTCAAATGCTTAGAAAAAATCAAGATATAGGACACTCAAGTTTTCCAGTTCTTTGTCGTCGTTGTACTGATGGATTCTGTCAAGAAAAACTAAAAGCTGTAATATAGCTGATCGCTTTTTTCGAAATCCAAATTGTTGAGCATGGAGAAAGGAATGTACAAAGGAATAGATGTGATCAAACAGCATTCTTTCGAATACCTTGGATACGCAGCTTAAGAGGCTAATGGGTCTATAGAAGCACACATCTTTTTGGTTTCCATCTTTAAAAACTGGGCACACGTGGCAAGACATCCATTGGGTTGGAAAAAGTGGCAAAACATCCACTGGGTTATTTACAATGGTTTGAAACACAAAGATGAGTGGTTTAGAGATGCAATCGGCGGCCTTTTTCAACATGATGTTACTTATACCACCGAACCAAGTAGATCATCCTCTATTGATTCGCTTAACAGTTTCTCCAGTTTCTTAGTTTTGAGAGCTTGTGACACATTGAAGGTGTTCTTCTTCTTATTTTTCTTTGTCTTAAGAAGGTTTTGCAGGTGGGATGTTTTGCCTGTAATCCAGGGTGGCTGGGACATTCTGTTTTTAATGACTTTCATCAAATTGTCCTCCATGATGCAATGGAACCATGGGTACCAAGTTTGGAGGAGAACATTGACATTGCTATAGCAGTATGGCTGGAAGGGCTTTTCAAGAGTTGCAGTGACAAAGGATACCCAATTCGCTGATTTAAGGCTGCTAACTTGCTGGAGTTTTACAAGGGTCCATCTATTGACAGTCAGTTGGATAGTGTTGGCGTATGCAGGGTGGTCGGATATTGAGATCCAGAGTCTGCTTGGTCGGATATTGACTTTTCGTTGTTGAGTTCCAGAGTCTGCTTGAAACCATGCTCACAGAGAATGTCCAAGATATTTTGTTCGTAGTTGTCGGTTGAGTCCATGCTGTCCCATGAGAACTTAGAGAAATTAATGTCTCCGGAAATGACGACAAACCTGCAATCTGGAAGTGCTTGTTTACTTTTCAGTTCGTTAAGAAGAGCAATTTTTTATCACGTTTCCATCGGAAGGGACTATTTACAAGGGAATTGTAGAGGCAACATATGAGAAAATGTTGGGAAGCGTTTACTCTAATGACAAGATATTCCTCGAAGATGGCATACAATTGTACTAGTTCAATTGAGATTGAGGGCTTAATGCCTATCAGGACACCTCCATGTTTCGTTTTGATGTTTCGGTGTTACACGAGTATAGTCACTTTTGTTCTTCTACGGTAGAGACTATTTCCAGGTTTTGCCCACTAGATTCTGAAGTTTAAGTTTCCTGCTCCTTAGATGTTTTGAATTGAAATCATCTGCAATCTTTTTGCGTCTGAGGATGAGAGCCTCGTTCTCCTATTTCATATTTTTTTTGCTCAGTTCGTGACTCATGAAGACAGGGTTTGGGATTGTGGAATAATCTTTCAGCTTTTGGGCTGATTTCACCATTACTTATTTCTCGAGTTCGTTCTCAATATTGATTATGATGGTTCGGGGCCCTTTCGTCGGGTCTTTTTGACCGAGTCTGGTCAAATTGGTTATCTTTGCTTCAACGCCTAGCTGATACATTATGTCGAGAACATTCTTCTTGTCATCCTGGAGCCAGTCTGTTGTATCATCAGGTGTTTCGGGCACGCCCTTGATTCTGATTCCCAGTGACCTTCGGAGTATTATTAAAAGACCTTCTGCCGGCTGTCGCAGCACTGACTTTGCTTGCGTAGCTTTTGCTGGCTGGTTGTGACTCAGAGAAATGTGAGTCAGAGAAGTGTTAAAGATTGTTAAGTTTTTTTAGAACACTATTAGTCAACAGCATAATAGAGTAAGTCAACGTTGTTTGCAATGAAAGTTTTGGAGAATTCTGTTAACCACACGCAGCAAAAGTTCAGCAAATTCTTGAATTTTTAAAAATTTGCAACTGAGTTCTTGGACATTCCGGAGAGCTGCACCTAATAATTATCTTTATATTAAAAACACAATACCTAAGATGAGCGAGAAAAAAACACCGACCAAGGCATTCAGAAGTTGGGTGAGAATTTAATGAACAAGAAATTTATTGGGAATAACATTTTTGAGAAGCTATTTTACTGACAGTGCGCTCGATATTTGCTCTTTTAGACTTTGGAAGGTCCACGTTGGTGCTAATACTAACGTTTTTTAAATTGTTATACTGTAATACGTACTTTATTGTCGCTCTGAGTTGTCTTAATGCTTGTTTTTATTTATTTATTAGTAGTAGTAGTAGTAGTAGTAGTAGTAGTAGTAGTAGTAGTAGTAGTAGTAGTAGTAGTAGAAGTATTAGTAGTAGTAGCGAAGTCTTTAGGGATATACCATGGGTTTTCACCCTTTATGACATTAGTGAGTAGGTTTGAAATGTTGGTTACAGTTCGTGCATTGGCAGAGTATCCTCCAGTTACATAGATTGGCTTCGTTGAACTTTTCGAAGAATTTCCAACCTTGCTGTGTTATTCGTGCTTTTTTGTTTTCTTTCGTTGTTAAGTCAATATGTTTACTCAGAATGTTGTGCAGTGTTCCGTTTCGTGTCCAGAAGTTATCGTCGGTACTTTTGAGTCTGGTTTTGGGAATGTTGAATTCGGAGTTGGAGCCTTGTCTGGTTCGTTCGTTGGTATTACGGGATATGTAGTCTGATTTTTGTATGTCATACTTGTGGTCAGTGATGACACAGAAGTGTAGGAGACTGTGAAGTTCAAAGTACATTGAGAGTGGCAATAAGTTGAGTTCTTTGAGTCTTTCTTTATAGGGAATTGTGTTGTTTAGAATCCACTGTGTTGCACTTTTCTCTATTATTTCTATGTTTGATAAGTCTGTTTTGGTGGGTTAACAGAACTCACATGCGTAAGACATGACGGGTACCACGTATCCTGTGTATGCGTTTAGTGTGGTTTTCCACCTAGTAGGGTTGTTTTAGTAGGGCTGTTCCACCTACTTCATTTTGTGAATTTTCAAAAGCAGGAGATCGTGAGGAACCTTGTCGAAGGATTTTTCGAAATCTAAGTAGAAATTCGTTAGTTCATCAATTGCCGACGAATCGTTGAGCAGGTATACTTTATTGAGGAAACAGATAAGTTGTACAACGGCTGAACGACCGTATCTAAACCCAAATTTAGAGTCGTGAACTTTTGCCTTACTACTGGGTATAACCAATCGAAGATAAATTTTTCTAGGACTTTCGACGGGCAACAGAGGCAGTAATGGGTCTATATTTGGTTACGTCGCTTTTATCACCGTCTTTGTAGATTGGAGTTATTTCGCTTTCTTTCCAGTTTTGTGGGTATACACCTTTGTTGAAGCAGGTTTGAAAGATGACAGTTAATGATTTAGCCAGTGTGGTTGCATGTTGTTTTAGGGTCTTGTTTCTCATTCGATCCGGTCCTAACGCCTTTTTTGATTTAAGAGAAATGAGTATTTCCGTGACCTGTTTTTCTCATCAAATTATTTTGTTGAATTTATTTGGCGCGAAGTCAACGTTTGTATTGTTCGTTTATAAGTTAAAAACACCTTGGAAGTATTGGTTAAACAGGTTTGCCTTTCTTTCATCATTTTCTGCTACTTTGTTTTGTAAATGCATTTCATGTGGGTGCTATGGCGCTTTTTAATGGATTTCAGATAGGCGTGGATCTTACTGAATTCCCTTGTTCTGATAATCTCGTTTTCGTTGTCGGCTTGGTCGTTAGAGGATTCGATTTCAATTTTGCTTTCAAGATCAACAATTTTTGTGCAAGTTTGGGGTTGGGGCTTTTCTGGCTTCTTTGCGTTTGAGTGTGTTGAGTTGGTTGATCAGGTGAGAGGTAGGTTTCGAGATCCATGGAGGGAGGTCAGATCGGTGGCTAGTAATTCTTGGTACGTTTTCGGTAAACAGTTTGTTGAACCATAGGTACAATTGATTGGTGACTTCGTCTACATTGCTGTAACAGTAATGTTCGAAGGGATTATCGACGATTGTTTGATTAAAATTCTCCCAGTTAGTCCGAGAGATTGCATATTTGACAATTTTATGGTGGTTCTCCTTTGCATTACTGAAGGTTAACAAGGAGGAGAATGCTGGGTGGTCTAAGCACTTTTTTAAATTGATTGAGTAATTATCATTAAGTGTGGTGTCATTTGTTGAGTTGAACCAATACTCAGGTTCATCTATTAGGAAGACGCCTAACTGCGGTTTGCTGCCAAGTATGCCTTGGAAGTCAAATTTGTTCATATTTGAGATTCGCTAGTTGATCAGTGACTGTGTTTTAATATTCGTCTGTGGAATGCATTGACCCCCAAGATGTATGCACAAAAATAATATCTCCAATTATTATAGAGCTTGAGACTTTCAACTGTTTACGTTTGGTTTTGATACTTGTAAGGAATTGTACGCATTTTTCAGGCGGCCATCTGTAGGGACTACTGTTTTTTGGAGGATTATAGATACAGCTGATCAGCAATTTTTGTGCGTTGGTTTTGCCAGTTAGTAAAACAGTTATCGTGTCTTCAAACGTATGGTCAAGTGTCAGTTGTTTAGCGTGGATGTCTCTCCGTACCGCAATGAGTACTCCTCCGTGTTTGGAGACATTTTCAGTTGATGTTCTGTCATTTCTGAGTATTTGGAAGTTGTTGGGAAAAAGAGACTTTTTCGGGACAGATTTTGTTAGCCATGTCTCACTGAGACATAAGACGTCGTATTTTTTGCAGTTGCAAGAGTGAAACGTCTTTGCAGGTCGAGGACGCTGTGTACGTTGAAAGTGAATAGAGTAATTTGTTCGGTACTGTTTTCGTTGGTGTTTAATCACCATCCAGTATCCAGGGCGGCCTCATCCCAGGTGTTGCTTTGATAATCGTAGTGGAGTAGTTTCAGGTTTTGGACCTTGACTTTGTTTCTTGATATTCCCGATTCGATGTGTTCTTGTCTTTTTTAAGTAGATCGTTTTCAAACAGTTGTTCTTCTTTTGATAGTTCTCTGCTAAGGTACTTTTTTATCATAGTTCCACAATTTGCCAAGAGATAGTAAGAGCAGATTTCTGTTCCAGTCCTTACTGAAATTGACTATGATTGTTTTGTCCTTGTTTTTGTTGTATGTTCCAATTCGCCTACAGTCTTCGATGTTAGAATCGACTTTTAGGAATTTTTGTATTTTTTCAATCTCAGTTTTGTCATGTTCAGCACGTTTTCTAGCATTGGTGTCTTTTAACTCGGGTATTCCACCTACACGTACGCTGCTGGGGTGATCGTTTGTGGGAGGTGTGGTTTTTGGTTTGACTGTTTTGGTCACAATGCCTCCTAGGTCGTTGAGGTCACTTTCAACAGCGCTGTTAAAGGATGTTATCTCATTTTTCAGTTGACTACCGACGGTTTCTTTGACAAAAGTTTTCATTTCTTCCTGATTTTCGTTGCTATTGCCGATTTTGTTTTGGCTGCCGATAGCGTCCAGGACGACGTCCCGTTTGTTCGTTTTTACGCAGTTGTTGCATAGTAGAAGTACGTTCAAATTTATCTCCTGGAGAGCGTTGATGATGGTGCCAGATAGCTCAGTACATTTGGTGGTCAAATGCATAATGTTTTCACATGATACGCATCGAAAGACTGTATCCTTTTTGGTATTGCCAGCCTTGCATGTATTGCAGTTGATTGTAAGGCGCATTGCAAATTTCGACTTTAACTTACTTCTTTGTTGTTATCGTTTTCGATCAGGTTTTCGTTTGAGGCTTTTTCGTATTACTTCGCTACTACTCGAGGGTTGTCAGGATCGTAGCTGTTTCACTAGTTGTTTCTCGCTAGGAGAGATTGTAGTGAAGCAGCGCTTGCTTGCTCTTATCCTTTGTTTCTCGCGAGGAGAGACAGCGGTATAACAACAAACAGTTAAGTAGAAACTAACTATCGGTACCTGGGTGGTTCTTGCTGGGAGAGCCGGAGGAAACGGAGTTAGTAGTTGCAGTTGCAGTTCTTGATGGGCACTCGAAGTAGTCTAAGTGTCCTTCCTCGTTGCACTTGTTCGAGTAATTCTTCAGGATCGTTTTCACGGAGCTGATCCCGGACTTGCTAAGGTGCACGTCGTCGTCGCCGAGGTGTATCTCACTGAAGATTCCTTCTGACAGACCACGATATTTCCAGTTTCTGTTTGTCTTATTTTTGTTGTCCAATAGTTTATTAGCTTTCGGAGATCGTTCACGATAGCTACCACTGTCGGGGATACCAAGGATGAAAACTTTTTTTGCTAGCTTGTACAGCTGTTCGCGCAGAAGGTCTAACTCGTCCACTACCTGTTGCTCGGACAGTGAAGATGGGAGAGTACTGTTGTATAAGTCGTTGCCGCCAATAAAAACAACAATAATGTTGAACTTATCTCTGATGGGGAGGAACTGTTGAGCGTGGGCAATGCGGGCTCCAGGAATGGACAAGATGTTGAAGTTGGGGAACTCGTTTTTTCGCGCTTGTGAATCTGCGAGGAGCAAGTTCTTCGAAGAAGTCCTTAGAGTGTGGAATCGTCTGTTGGGCATCAAAGCATCAATCTCACCCGTCGAAGCTAGGAACGACGGGACTTAGAACTCGTTGAATTTGAAAGGGATTCTTGTTCGTAGCTAAAAAGATCTGAAATTGAATGATTTGACGAAGGGAAAAGGCAATCTATTTAAGTTGCCAGTCCTGTTATGAGAATTGAAGCTTAATACTATGTCGTCCATAGATCTAATGGCAGTCCCAAACTTTCTTTATCGAACGCCCGGGCTAATATGGTTCTGAAACAGAGAACCTTGTCCATATGAAAAAATTAACCTATAGATTTCTTGTGGATTTACATTGAAAGGAACTCAACTGAGTAAAGGCACTTTATTTGAGATGTAATCTTTATTCTGAAAATACTGTCAACCCAAGGATTTGGGTCTACCTAAACTACCCAGTAGGATATGCACGACGCAATAATTGTTCTTTGTGCATTTAAGTGTTAATGTTGTTTAAGAGAGAATGCGACCAGAAAATGCTCAGAACGTGCCTAACGGTGGGCCACCGTACACAATTTTTATTGGAAATCTGCCCAAATACGCACTGGAGTGTGATCTGGAAATGATTCTGCAGGGAATTGAAGTACGTTTTGTCAGACTCTGCCTCATATGTGTTTATGCATAATTAATTAAAAACATTTATTTTTTAGTATGATAGAGTCCGTCTCATTAAAACTAAAGAGACAGATGAATTTAAAGGTAAGTCACCCCATTTAGGTGAGTTAATCAACATAGCTATTTAGAATATCATCTTTGTCGTTTTGTAGGATTTGCCTATGTTGACATTTTGAGCGACGAGTCTCTGGAAAAAGCTTTGGATCTAAATGACGCGGTATTTAAACATCCGTTCTTAATTTAATTTAGTCAAATCGACCATGTTTAAAGTTATTTTTTTTAACAGCTGCTGGACGAAAATAAGTTGCGAGTCAACTTGGCTGATGGCAACCGGGGTGGTAGCCGAGGCGGAAGAAGAGGCGGAGGTGGAAACAATCAACAATATCCCAATAATAATAATAATAATTTTCAACGAGGTGGTTATAACCGTGGTGGAGGCGCACCACGTGGAGCTGGTGGAAATTTCCAAAGGGGTGCCCCTCAGAGAGGTGGTTTTAATCACCCCCGAGGATCATATTATACTAATAATCACCGTAGCAATTCCACTGGAGTCCACCAAGGATATGACGACTATCACAATTACCAAAACTTCCAGCCACAGAGACCAAGTCATCAGCATCAAAATCGACCGAGTTAGTAGTGATGAAGGGAGTTTAGCCATATTACTTGAATTTTCTTGCAAATGCTACAGATAAAATTATCACAGCAGCCAATTTCGAGATTACTTTCTGACTGTTTGGTGGAAATTTCTATGAATTTGGAAAGAATATGTTTGAAAAATCCTGGAATAATTTATTTAGGTTACGTGACTCTGCTTGAAGTCACTGAGAACTTCTGGCGTTTGTGGAGATTCGCGTAGAGATTTAACATGTTAAGCCAGAGTTTTGAAGTGACTTCTAAAGAGTCGCGTAAACTTTGTTAGGACACGCAAATCGCAAGTTTGAAAATGCCGAAAGTTTACAGAAGTCACTAGCTAAGTATTTCTAGTATTTTAAATTCTACCAAACTTTCGGAGTTTTACAACTTGCGGGTGCGTGTATTAATGTATCGTACAACTGAGCTGGAACAATAACGTAAAACTTTTGCCGTTTCAGCTATAAATGAACCTCAATTCAAGTTTTCTGATATTAGTGAATTTAGCTATTACGCAGGGAAACGTAGAACATTTGAACTGTTATGTGAAAAAAAAAGGAAGAGAGCAACTATTTAATAATTTAGTAATGAGAGTATGATAAAATCCCTAGCATGTTGAAGTTCGGTGTTTGATTAGGTCGATTTCCGCGTGGGTATCCCATGCGAGCTAGAGGTACAGGTAGTGCAATCTTTTAAATTATTAATAGCTGCTATATTTGAGTGTAGATGTTATTGCGGTTCTCTTGGTTGTTAGTTTTCGCAAGAAATATCCCATGGAACTCAACTGAAACAAAAATTGTTGTACAATTGCCGAACAAATGCAGAGATGAAGAGAACATTAATTTCGAAACGCCTCTAAAAATTTCAGTTTTGGCCTCATGTTATTCATTCGCAATTTTTAGTTGGATAACATTAAGTACTCCCCTGGTACCCGCTTTGGTTCTGTGTTAATGATTTCTGAGCAAATGCAAAATGTCGGATGCAGCTATTTTCCGGCAACGTGCTGGACATGTTCTGTTCTTTTCGTTATCAATTGTTTACTTGATAAATACATCGTGCTGTTACAATGACTTTTCCTGCTTTTAAACTACAATGCAGTTATCTGTAACAACCTAACAATGAAGTTATACTGTCTTAATTGTAAAATTGTGTACCAGCCGGCTTTGGCTTTATAATCATGTCTTTAGTTCTATAAGATCAGTCAGGCTGTCCTTTGTCTGCAAAAAAGGCGAAATTTCAGGAAATACAAACGTTCCTATCAATTTTAGGTAGCTCCAGAGGGATGCAAAGAGGAGGAGGAGGAAATTACGGTGCCCCAAGAGGAGGATACAATAATACGGGAGGAGGAAACTGGGGGAGCAACCAAGGTGGAAGGGGCGGCTGGAACCACAACAACTCATATCATCAATACCCACCTCACCAGTACCACCCCAACCCACAGAGAAGTAGAGTCACCTCAACCAGCAGCCGCAACAATGACCCTCCTCTTCAACCATTATCTGAGGGTTAGTACTCGCCTGCATTAGGCTGCACGTTGTTATACTTGAAGGAGTTTGAGAAGTAAGAGTGGTTATCTAACCTGCGTGAATTTTGTGAACCAAACGTTGACAACTTACTCAATCATTAAAAAAAATGTTATCCAAGAGTGGGTCGATGTTATGCATCATCATTTTACGATTTTTGCGCGGCTTATTAAATTGATTTTTAACTGATGGTTGTTGACGCCGTTTCAGAAGAGAGAGCGAATCGGCCTAGGCTCAATTTGCTGCCGAGATCTGTTGGTGCTAATAATGAGTCGGACAATAAAAATTCGTTTGTGATGACGGAGCGAAACGTCGCGATATTTGGAAAGTCCATTACCCGAAGTGCCAATAGTTCACTTGAACCATCTCCCACCACTACCATGGCTGATCCAGCAAGTAAGTGTTATTTCGACTAACCAGTCAAGTATTTGTTTCCTATTTTGGATTCAAAGTCAATTTATGGTAGCTGACTGGCCTGAAAAGAATTCTTTTTAGCAATTATTTGGATCGTATTTAATCCATTTTTTGTCCATGCAATTTGACGCCTTTTTTCTTGACAATGATGCATTGAATTTTTATGAGCTGAATTGCGCTCATTCACAAAATTTAGCAGCTGAACTTATCGCGGAGTAATATTGGAAACATCTTATTTAATCAATAGAGCTTCAATATTAAGCTGCTCACGAGAAATCTTTTTCATTAAATCACTGCTCAAACACTCGTTAAGGTTTACTGGACTCGTGTCTAATTGCTCTCAAACAAAGTTTAACAATTATTTTTAGTTCTGCCGGTCTTTTGAATGTGATTTTTGATTCTATCGGTTTTTCGTCTGACAACGTTTATGTAACTTTTTAACGATTGGCTTCTTGATTTTTGTCGACTTCATTGAAACAATTTTTTAAAAATATAAAGACCAACTCAGAGAGAAATTATTTACTGGTCTTTGTTTAATAGCCGCACAGCGACAGCTGGGGCTATTAGTGGCCTTCTCTTGGTTTTTTTACGACTCGAAGAGGAGTATTGGTTTCCTTAAGGTTTTTTTTTACCGGAAGTACTTTTCCTTCAGACAATGTCTTGACCTAAAAGTGAAAGTGAGTAAAATTGTAGCGTGAACTAATTGTTTCTGAGCGAGATAAGTTTTTTGATCATGCGCTGCGTTTAGTGAATGACTTTTTGACTTGAAAAGTAGTTTTGACTGAATGGAACATATAAATAACCGTTTTTAGCCGTTTTTTTGTCTAAGTGGCCCAGTTTTTTTGCCTGTAGTTTGGTTTTTTATAGAATTAATTTTTATTTGGTGCTGTATTGAAATCTTACCCTCGGAAAGTGATACCACAGTGTTTTTAAGAGCTGGAAAATGCGTTTGAAGATCAAAATTGGCACATATTTTTCTTTTTTTTTTAAAATTAATTTTCGGCTTTTTTCTGATAATTTTTTCATTTTTGGATCGTTCAGCCGTCTTTTTGTCAAAAATCACTTGATATGGCAACTTCCCTTTGATAATTCATATACTCAACGCTTCTTTCTTCCTCGATGTAATTTTGTTTTATAAAATTGTACTTATGCTACTCCGGTTTTGGTAGTTTTTTCCAATATTTCTCAGTTTGTATTTTGGTTTTAATTATTAGAAGTAGTCCTTTTGTGCAACTTGAGTGATTTTAATTTCTTCTTAGCAAAAAATCAAGCTTTTTTGGCAATAACTTTTGAAAAACAGTTAAATCCTTGTAAATGCAGGCCCTTAAATTTTTTGATCATTTTTGCAAAATGTTTAGTATTTTTGAATTCTGCAGTTTCTTTTTTATTCTGTTCAGGAGTATGGATCCTTGTCTCCGATGATTCACTGTCTTTTCTGTTTCCCGAATGCTGAACAATGAATTAAATTCGTTTTTCTTAATTTTTATTTTGATATATATTTTTCAAAAATCAAGAATGTCTTTTTACGGTCTTTTTAAGTAAGGATACTTTGTGTCCATGCTTTTCACATTCTAGATTATACCATTCGAGCTTCGTCCTGGCACCTACATTTATATTCGTTATATTGATTTTTTGAGTTGTTACGACTCGAAGATTATTGTCAAAAAAATGATTGATTTCAGCTTTTTCTTAGATTGTCGTGATTTCTTTTGTTTGCAATTGATTTCATTCAACATAAGGCAGTACTGAAAGTTTGCTAGGAAGCCTTTTCGAAATTTTCCTCTTATTACCATTTATTGCAATTTTCTTCCGGCCTTGGTATTGTTTTTAAACGATTTTTTGCATTTGAATTTCTTTTCTATTATTAATTCAATTTTTGAATTCGTATGAAATCTTGTCTAGAATACAGAGTAAGGAAGAAGTACGTGTTGTTTTTGTCTTAATTGCATTTATTAGAAATTTAATTGTAGTGGTTTTCTGATTCATAAATTTGAGCATTCTTTTTTGAAAAATTTTAACTTAGTTTCTATGATTATTATCTGCCGTTTGATTTTGCAATACTTTTGAGATTAGAATCATGAATTATTTGAGGGCAATTGATAGCCCTGTCAGCTTTTTGACCATATTAATTTTTCCAGACTTTTTTAACCTTACCAATTGGTTTCAATATAAAATTTTGCTGCATTATGTTTTTCTTAGTGACAGTGATTTAAATTTCACTGTCGTGGGGAGGTAATGAGTTAATGGTTTAATACAAAAGGTAATGGCTACAGTTAAAGTTTTTTCTGACGTTTCGAGTCGCTTCCGGAGTTCTTCCGGCTATGTTTTTTATTTCGTCGGAAAGATTCTTGTTACGACCATATGTGGTCACAGCCACTTCAAATCTGCTTTTTGTTCATTCGTTCATGCAATTTCATTTGAAGTGCGTGCGTGACGTCATTTTTCTCTCTTATTGGGGTGAGTTTTTTGTTCAGTCGCGTGATTAAATCGTTTTTCACACGTGGCTTACCTCGCTCTCAAAAATGACTTCGTCACTTTGAAATTGATGGTTTTTTTTTAAAAAAGATAAGGTCAGGTGAATGTGTGTCACTCTAAATGAAGGTTGTTTGAGAGAAGCTAATAGAGGAAGCAATAACTTATACAGATTCCTGGTCAAAATATACCATCTCAGCCTTCAATGAAGAAACCATTTTTTGGTCTGTCATTTTTTTACTGTTTTTTTTTAGACTGCAGTTCTACAAAGCTATTGCGGCTATTTTCTGGCAATCTGCCAGCTATATTTAATATTGCCGTCAATATTTTCTTGTTGCATTTAGTCCAAATGAATCAATAATAAGACATTATTATGTTGTATTGCTTTTACTGCTGACTTTTGGTCGTGGTGTATCTTTATAATTGGCTTCAAACAAAATTGTAGCGATCGTATAATCCTGTGGTAATCTTTATGCAATTTTTCGCTCGACGGATTTATTGTCTGACATATTTGACTTTTCGTCTTCAAAAACAGGATAACATGGAGCGCTCGGAGTGCATTAGGTGGCCGAGCAGCTCTCTTAGAGCATCACTCTTTACTAGTCTCTAAGTATGCTTTTCATCAAAACTGTTTTGAGGAGACAATATTAAGGTGTAAGTGGTGGTTCTCAGTCTTCAAAGTTTGACGCCCTCTGTTACCCACCCCGAAACCACCGTCCACCCTACTCCAACCCAGGTATTTTGACCCCCTCTTGTCCAGCTCTCCGTCAACCCTGTCCCTCATTACTTGACCCACCCCCCCCCCCCCCCCCCTCCCCTCCACCATCATCGCCGCCCTCCCCTTCGCTCACACTCACTGATTCATACATAAGCACCAGCTAAGTACAAACGAAGGCGACTGATCGCCAGTCACTTGAGAGCATTTCGCCCGACGTTAGTTGGTCGTTTATTTGCTCCTGGGAGAAATTTGAAGCAATTATTGTAAACGTGAGCGTTTTTAACGAAAAATTTGGTTTGACTTCACGTTGAAAGAACCAGAATACTTTGAGGGAATTGAGTCTCTGAGCTGTTCTTTAAGAGCTTGCTTGAGGTCTAAGTGTATGGATCACCGAAGCTGTGGAGGATTTTTTGAAGATGCATAGTTTCAAAATTTGAAAGACAATTTTGGACTTCCTCCCGCGCTTTTTTCCTCACTTGAGAGCATTTCGCCCGACGTTAGTTGGTCGTTTATTTGCTCCTGGGAGAAATTTGAAGCAATTATTGTAAACTTGAGCGTTTTTAACGAAAAATTTGGTTTGACTTCACGTTGAAAGAACCAGATAATTTGAGGGAATTGAGTCTCTGAGCTGTTCTTTAAGAGCTTGCTTGAGGTCTAAGTGTATGGATCACCGAAGCTGTGGAGGAACTTTTGAAGACGCGTAGTTTCAAAATTTGAAATACAATTTTGGACTTCCTCCCGCGCTTTTTTGCCCTCTAAAGCTAACCTCTATATGCTGAAGGTTGCTACAGTTAAAACCAAACTTCGGCTGTCGTTCGAGAGCAATTTGTCCGGTAGTATGGTTTAATTTATGTTTGGAATTGATTTTAGTCGTTCTTTTGTCCTTAAGAAAACTTGTTATCAATAAAGGTGGCTGGTGTTTCTGTATTCGGCGTCAACCTGAACAGTCTTGTTTTTGCAAGTTTCGGATATCGCAGGTCTGAAATTTCTGCTATTATTCAACACTTCGCGGGGCATTACTTTTGAACTGAGTTTTAAATAACCGCTGCTAGCGAGATGCGACTTCATGTTAGAAAAATAGAGCTGGGAGCTCAGTATTTTGTCCGAATTGCTGCGTTAGTGCAAAAACCATCGTCCATCTTGTCCAAATTGACTAATGCATATATCAGTGTTAGTTTAAAATAAACCGGAATTTTCCTGCTAACTTTTTAATTGCTCTCTAACGCAGATTACCGACCGATCTCTGTTATCATTGTGTAATGTTCAACTTTTAAACAAAATTCTCTACAGTACCAGAATATTGTTTTCTAGTTGAAAGTTTTTGAGTGCAATTGTTCGTTGTAAAAAATATTGCTGTGGCGATTAACGGTTTTTTGTTGCATTTATATTCAATTTTGTACGCTAAAGTTGATACTTGGGGTTAATTAGATATATCACGAACGCAACAGTTGGATGCTGTAAATTATTGCAATTTACCTTTGGATTGCAATGCAATTTCACGGTTGAAAAAAAAACCGATAAAGATTCAGGTTTTAAATCACTTTAAACTTAAAAATCAAACGGAATCGGACAAAATATCTAACGAAAAAATTATTGTGAGATGATTTTTCCAAATCTATGTTCTCATGTATCAGCATTATCGTGAATTCGTCTTCTGAATTCACAATTGTTTTAATTTTTGTTTTAGAATATTTAATACTTGAAGTCCATTGCAAACTAATTATTGCTTTAAGCTGCAATTCAAAATGCATACTGAATTGTTATTTATTCCTTGTCGAGTTGTTCGTCGTCAACTTCAGTAAAGTTTTTTTTTAAAATATAAAGACCAGCACAGAGACAGATTCTTTACTGGTCTTTGTTTATTATTGCCGTTACTATTTTCTTCTGGCATTCAGTTCAAATGAATCAATATTGTGACATTATTATGTTGTATTGCTTTTACTGCTGACTATCGGGCGTGGTGTATTTTTTACTTGCCCTCAAACAAAATTGTAGCAATTATGTAGTCTTTTTTTTGCAATTTTTCGATTGACCAATTTCTTGTCTGACCCATTTGATTTTTCGTCTTTAAAAACGGGATAAACATGTAGAGTTCGGAGGGCATTAGGTGACCGAGCAGCTCTCTTAGAGTTAAGAGCTCAGAATTTTGTCCGAATTGCTGCATTAGTGCAAAAACCATCGTTTTTAATTGCTATTGTTGTTATTATTGTGTTGTGTTCAACTTTTTTTAAAAACTTTTCCAAAGTACCAGAATATTCTTTTCTAGCCAACAATTTTCGAGTGCAATTATTTGTAGAGAAATATTGCTTGGGCGATTAACGTTTTGTTGCATTTGTTGTTTTGTACGCTAAATTTGATACACGCTGTTAATTAGATATATCACAAATGCAACAGTTGGATGCTGTAAATTAGTGTAATTAACCATTGGATTGCAATTCAATTTCACGATTGAAAGCAAAACCGGTAAAGTATCAAGTATAAAATCACCATAATCTTAAAAATAAACCGAAATCGGACAAAAAATGTAACTAAAAAATTATTTTGGGTTGAGTTTTTCAACTCTGTTCTTGTGTATAAGCACCAACGTGAATTCGATATTTCATGAATTTTGTCGGACAGCTTATTGCTGATCGACCTGCAAATCTGATTGGTCGAAATACCCTTCCAATTGCTATGCGTCGGCTTAGATTCTCGTTGTTGGCGTAACCCCTTTACGTGTCAAATTAATCCGTGAGCACCCTCGTATTCACCGAACTGTATCATGTTTTGGTCGGTTTTTACCCCGTACCCGGATTAGATCATACTCAATGTTCAGTAAAAAAATAGAATTGAAATCAATTCTTCAAGATGGGTGAACAGGGTTCCACTCTTATCTTTGTAAAATAAGTTAAAAATGCTGCGAGTTTTACTGTAGACAATCAGTTTGAAAATGTCTGAAAACTGACTGATTTTGTGTCTCTCTGTGATGTATTTAGTTATATCAGCTACGCCCCATCTACCAGCAGCTAAATCGAGTGAGAACATAGCAGAGAACTCGCAGCTCTCCTCCTCCTCTGGCCACGGCAGCTCCCCAGGCAGTGAAGCCCTCGTCACCGCACCTCACTCCTTCTCCACCCCTTACGGAGAGGAGGAAGAGGCCAAACCCCCCGATGCCAACGACCACAGTGACTCTGGCTTCCGCAGTGAGGACGGCTTTAACTATGAAGGACAACAGAGCCACCCCTCCCCCAATGTCCAGCACTTGGAGGCAGGGATGAGTGTGCTGCAAGTGTGAATGGAATTAGAGGACGATGGAAGAGGAACTAATAGAGATTTATATTATTTCCAAGCCAGCTGGACTTGCCTTCTAACTGGCGAAGAAACAAACTAGAATTCAAATTTAAATTTCATTTACTATTGTTCCAAATAAAACTCACTTCGAGGAGATGGGCATAAAACTTGCAAAATAAACTAGAAGCCCGATGTTGAACGATATTTAGAATTTATTTCATGTTATTAGTCATTGTCAAGTAATTCTTTTGGTTAATTAGCTCAGATGCGAATCAATTTAAGTTGTCTTCTGGATGTTGTTTGTGCGCGCATATGAACTTGTATTACTAAAATTTGTTACAAAAGTATATATATCATGTCAATATGTTATATTTTGGCTCGTCCGTCAGAGGTCTATTGAGAGTGAAAAGATTCGATATTCAACTTGAGAATTTTTACTTGAAACTTAACTGAGATAATCTCCGTAAGAGAAAGTTACTAATCATAAAACTCCCAAACTTGCTAACCATGCAATGGTAATGTAAAACTTTTTAATTTGACTGATAATTAGTTAAGAAGAGGAATTTCAGCTTCTGAAAACCTTTTATGATCCTGTAATGTCCAAATAAGAAAGTTGACTTTTATGGTAACTTTGAAACTTTTACTCTCGTTCCTTTCATGTGTGTGTGTGGACGTTGAATTTAGTCGGATTGACTATATGCTGTACTATTGTTGTCTCAGTTATCCATTTTCGAACATTCAATTTGTCTTGATAATTATCTTAATTGTTTTGAGACAATGAGGTACAATTCACTGTTCTCTTTTTGATTTTACATTTCTTCCAATAAATGTAGCGGCCTAAAATCACCTCGCTCAAAGCAAATACTCCAAAATGAATTTTGCCAATTTCTTCCTTTGATTTAATAGTCTCAAATTAATTTGGCATTTGAGCGAGCCATTCTTATATAAACGTATATATTTTTCTCAACGTTCCCTTACGTATGAAGACAAAATTAATCTCTAATTTAATTTTTTTCTCTATCCTGTGAGCTGCATTTGTGGATTTCCGCATTTATTAAACTTTTAGACCGTGTTACGCATGGCTGTTTTGCTATTTTAAGAGGGATATGGTTGAAAATTCTGACAGTGATAAATTTCAAGGCTTTATCCGAGCACATGACGATTTATTCCAGAAACAAGTGGTCACTCCCGGGTTAAGTCCTTACGTCACTCCGGTAGACAATTCCGAATGCGTGTTCACATGTACAGTAGCGGATATTGGAGAAAATATGACCCCAATTGTATTTCCCAAGTCACCGATTAGAATTGGGTTCCATACCTCGTTTCCGAGTTACGTAATAAGCCGAGCCTTGCAGACTATGACTTTGAATGAAAAATCAAAATACAAAATCCAAATTGACGGCAATGTTATTGCTTTTGACCTGGTGCTGCTCGATTTTGAAGAGAAAGATGAGGTTTACAAGTGGGGACGGGAGGAAAGATTGGATGTATGCTACAAGTTGAAATCATTGGCGACCGAATTGTTCAAAAAGAGTGAATTCTTTTGGGCACACCATAATTATCACCGATCTCTCATTTTTCTTGCTTTATCAGACGAGAAAGATGGTTCGTTGATTGAGACGAAGGCGCAGCTGATTTCGAATATTGCTCTATGTCAGTCCAATTTGAACACAAAGGATGTCGAAAAACCTATTCAAAATTTGAGCAGAGTTCTCGAAATAGGTGAGATTTTTTCATATTTTTAAGATTTCTAAACACCTGTTAATATGTACAGCCTTTTTGATTACTTGCTTGTAATTCGAGATTTAGCATTATTAATTGATACAAAATGAAATCTATAGCGATTAATTTACTCTTGTTTGTCTTTGTAATGTGATTTTTCGTACAAAGGACTTGTCTGACCATTTGACAAAATAGGTAAACCCAGGAGCCTCCCGAAGCCCCAACTAACTACTGACGAAGCTAACCGCTCGCCTGTTATTTGAGAGTAATTAGTCCGACGTTTTTGCTTATGTTCAAAATTTTCTGCGAAAGAACTTCAAATTTTACTAACTGTTACTTACATTGAAATGGATCTTATGTGAGCTTACATTTATAAGTGCTTTTTTATGACGCACTTTTCTCTCAGTTTCGTGTCAAATGTGATTGAATTGGTTTGTCAAAATGAGCAAATACATGGGATAATTTTTTTATAGATTGCGAGGAAATTTTAATTCGGAGTCAAATAGAAAAAAAAATGGGTTTATTTAAATTTATTTGAAATTCTATATCTTCTACTAGACTTTATGGGTAATTTAGCTTTTGTCTTTAGTTAACATTTTGGGACAATTTTTTAGCGGATAAAACCAATTAAACTGAGCGTTTTTATCAAGTTCTTAGACGTCAGTTATTGAATGTAAGGCCGTGTTCATGACCATAATTATTATTATGAACAAAATGGGGTCTGGGTTTTGTAGAAGCGCTGGATTTGTGAGGCGCTGTGCGCCATTTGACATTGGCGTGAGAAAGGAGTAGTTTCGTCATTCAAGCTTTCAGCTATTTTTGTTTTGGAAAAATCTGTCGCGCAAAATGTTGGCTTCAAAATTTCCCTATACATTTTCATTTCAGCATTTGATCTAGGTTGTCACCGGCTACGTCTAGAGATTAGTTTTGATTTTCTAACTGCAAAGCTGTAAACGGAGTGTAGCCTTACTGCGGTGTTCCTGATTTTTTGTATAATGTTCTGATGCTCTTTTCGTTTTACATTTGTTGACACAATAAAGGTGAACAATTTCCGGAATCACCTCATCTAACTAACGGATTTGGCGCGGCTGACGTCATTTGTCACTTAATTTTCGACAATCTTTTAAGTCTTTTACTTGGATAGGTTTTGATCATACGTGACTAGCTCAGATCCTACGTCACAAGAAAATGACTTTGCACTTGTTTATCTTGAGTTAGTTTGAGGTCAAAAAAACTGATATGGAACTAAGGTAACTAATTAAAAGTGTGTGTGGAGTGAATTTGAACAAGCCATATGAATTTATCGGTAAAAGTTTTTTTTATGCCGCGACGATATTTTTTCCACTCACTTCTGTATTTGATCAAGCGAAGAGCGACTTTCTGCTGATTTTGACCTTTCTGCAGCTGAATATATATATATATATATATATATATATATATATATATATATATAAAAATTTTTATTGTGTCTAACTCAATTGTTTTGTCCAATTTGTTGCTTCTTGGTCAATGGTCGTCAACTCATCTTCTCAAAGGGCTATTATGTAGCTGCTAGAGTTTCATATTTTGGCTTTTTTTCTGTGCACATTTCTTTTCCACCAATCACACTTAACCAATCCACCTAACATTTCAATATTTCTTAACTCACTTTTTCTACTAAACTGTGTTTGGAATTCATTGTAGTAAATGTGAAGGTGAAAAGCGCAAAAAACAACACATGACGCGATATATTAAATAAATGATAGTTGGTTACGCTAAAAAGAATAATTTTTCAGTCCTAATGAAAACAGATGTTCAAATAGCCCGTTTACCGTTTTTTGTTAAAGCAGTTTTAAACGTTCCAATTGCCATTAACTGCTATGTTGCTGCAATGTAACCCCGAATGCAAAGAGAAATAGTTCAAATTTTGAAATAGATTAACCTTTTTACTTGTATCAGAAGTTAAAGTGGAACAAAAGGTGCGCACCGCGAAAAATGGTGGGTTAAAAATGATTTAATTGGCTTCTTTTTACGTTACGATAGCCAAAGATTATCAATCGAACTTTCGAAAGAAGTTGTTCTAATCATGCTACGCATTTTTCTGCGTCTCATTTTGCATTCATTGGAAGATTATCTATTCTGAGCTGCAACCATTTGAGCTCAGTTTGAAATTTGTTTTTGTTTTAAACTGTTTTGCAGGGTGGTAAGCTAAGTGAACAAATTCATTGTCAACGTATATTTATTTGGATTTAATTTCTTAGTCATCTTAGGGCAACATAAGGGTTTGTATATAAGGAGGTTTTGAATTTAGAATGTCAATTGCAAATTTGTGTCCTAGGCAGATCGCAGGCTTCCAATTATTGAGATTCGGTGACACAATAGTTTGTTTTGATTCTACTTTAAGTGAATTATAATGAAAATTTAGGTTTTCAACAATAGTGACCGCATTGTAAACATCGCCAATTTTCTGCTTAAGGATCCAGTTAAGTTGTTAAAATTTTGGACGCATAATTGCTCTCAAATTAAGTTGAGTATTTGGGTCTATTGCCATTTTTGTGCTATTCTGAACGTCAAAAGTAATTTAGCGCCTTTGTATTATTACGACAAATTTTGAGCCAATATTACGCCGACTTGAATTTGAAAACAACGTTTTACCATTGATACCCTGCAATAGTCCTCTCGTCCGCCTATATCGTTCAGATAAAACGCAAAAGTTCACTTACCAGAAATCCTTATGTCAAGTTGACCAACTTCATTGAAGTTTCACAGTAAAACGAAAGTTTTAAAGTTTGTTCGACTATGATGAAGTTTGCATTTGTGATAAACGCAGAGAGAAATGATTTGAATAAACTGTAATCACATGGCAACTTTCTTTTGACTGTGAAATTTGGATGTAGTTCATCAGCTTTAACGTTATTAATTGCATCTAGGTATTACAAAGCATCTAGGTAACGCAGAGAAGAACTAGCGAAAGATCATAGTGGGTTTTAAGTTATTTCAAAGACCACGGTGCATTGAGATATATTCAATTGCTCTCAAACAAAGTTTGTAGCAATTATATTAGTCCTGTCGGTCTTTTTTTGATGCGACTTTTCGCGGGAGCGATTTTTCGTCTGACGCCTTTGACTTTTTGTCCTCAAAAACGGGATGAACAGGCAGCGCCCAGCGGGCATTAAGTGCTCTCAGAGCCTTTCAGCTCTGTTTCAGCTCAAACTGTTTTGGAGACTTATACTTATGGTGTAAAGGGCGGTTCGTAGAGGTTGAAGACACCCCCACTGATGACCCCCCACTATTGAACCCCCCTTTATTCCCCCCCCAACCACCCCCACCGCGCAGTTGCCCCCACCCCAGTGTTGCCCCACCACGCCCTCTCTCCCCATCAGCCCCCGGTGGAATGGTTTCATCATTTTAACGTCACGAATTTAAGCAATTTTTTGACAAAATGTGCAGTTTTTTTTAAATTTTGACATTTTTTTTTATTAGGGTCTTTCCAGACCCAGGGGCCAGCCAGAAAACATCCTAAGGGGTTTGATAATAGGTTACTGACAAAATTTTATTGGCCATGGAATAGTTTTTCAACTTTTTAATGTCACAATTTTTAGCAATTTTTTGATAAAACTTGCTTTTTTTCAGTTTTTTTGAAAATGTTTGTCGTTTTTTAGGTTTTTTTAAGCCTCAAGAGCCAAGAAACCCCTTCTAGGGTTTGAAAATAGTTTACTGTATGATTTTTAGATTAAATGGAATTTCTTGCAAGATTTTAACATCAAAAATTTTTGCATATTTTTTGTAAAATTTTTGCCCTTTTTTTTTAAATTTTTTGACATTTATAATCATTATTAAGGTTTTTTGAACCTTATGGGTCAGAAAACCTCCGTTAGGGTTTGATAATAAGTTACTGGAAAAATCTTTTTGGTCATGGATTAATTTTAACTTTTTAATATCACAAGTTGTAATGGAATGTTCTTCAAGATTTTAATATCACGAATTTAGGCAATTTTAAATATTTGCAATTTTTTGTACATTTTTACAATTAATACATTGAAAATTTTCCGGTAACAGAGGCACTGGGACCTCCTCCAAGGTCTGATAATAAGCTGCTGGATAATTTCCAGAGTTAATGGGATGGTGATCAACATTTTCGATTACTCCAGTTTTAGTAATTTTTGGATAAGATTTAAGCTTTTCAAATTTTTGGTAACGTTTTTTGTTCCAAGTGTATGGATCTTTATGAGCCTGTGAAACGTTTTCGGGCTTGAAGCAGAGATATCGGATAGTCTCTGGGGACAATGAAATGCTTCTTAAGATATTATATTGAATTTTAGCAAGATTTTGTTAAAATTTTCAATTTTCAAAATTTATCAATATTTTTGTCCTTTTCGACGACCATTACTGGCCAATAAAACTTTTCAATTCTCGAAGATGGGTTATTTCACAGAACTTTCGAGACAAAAAAGGTTTTAAACCCTTTTTTACTGCAAAAATTGTTTTTGGATTTTGCCTTTTTCAGTTCTTTTCTGTATGATTTTTTTAATTAGCAAGGCTAGAAAACTAGAAGTTGCAGAGTCGAATCCAATCATTGAAAATATTCCTGTCTCTTTTTCTCTGTCCGTTAGGGTTTCTTTCCTTTTCTTTCTTGCTCACTTTTTATCTCTCTCACTCTATCTCTCTCTCTTTTTGTTGATGCCGCACTTCAGCTGCTGTTATGTGGCGTAATGTTATCATCTCTGATCCTCATTAGCAATGAGTTTTAGTAGAACGTGTTTTTTAAGCATAAACGATCTAACAGGCACTTTTTAGGAAATCATTGTTAATTGCTCTCGAAAGCAATTTGTAGCAAATATATTAAACCTGTTTGTCTCTTTTTTGCAATTTTTTGCTTCACCGATTTTTCGTCTGACCCACTTGACTTTCGTCTTCAGAAACTAGATAAAGAGGTAGCGCCCAGAGATTTCTAAGCCGTGGCTAGCTGCTGACGAAGACAACCGCTCGCCGGTCGTTTGAGAGCAAGTCGCCCGACGTTAGTCGGTTATGTTAACTGAATTTCTTGTAAGTGAACGCTGCTTTTTATTTGAGTTTCATAGATAGAGGAGAGGACTAGTGTAGGGGATCAATTGTGTAAAAACTGTTTGAAGTTTGATTTTAAGTCGTAGTATTATTGCCTCAAGGTTTGAGTTTTACTTTGTGAAAACTGGTTGTGCTAACTTATTTTTGCCGTTCAGTATAATTTTTACCCAGTCGTTTTTCATCTTACCGATGTGACTTTCGACGTGAATTTTTCACACTTGACGTCTTGATTTTTGCATGATCTCTTGATTGCTGTTCTTCAGAACTTCTTGACGTCATTTTTGTTTAATTCGTTTGTGTCAAAATTTGGGTTTTACTTATACTTGGTGATAAGGTTGTGACCCTGCAGTTAATAGCTAATTTTGGAAACAGAGGTTCATCTTGATTGGAGTTGAGAGATATTGGAGTTGTAGCATTTTTGAGTGTTCCTATGCTTCGACCTTCTTTTTGACTGCTTGTTGAAAAAATATATACTATTTGGTCATACGATAGCCAATTTGTTTATTAGTTGTATTATGAAATAAAATGGACATTGATCTGCTGCCAGAAAATGTCGAACCATTGATTGAACTCATAGTTTATACCCCCAATGCCTGACTGGCAAAAGATCAACATCTCGAGTTTAATCGAAAACTTTCTGTTTCCTATGTGTGATAATTTGTTGCATGTAACGAACCATGTTTATTGAGATTTTTATTTCGTAATTCATTAATTTTGTTAGTCTAAAAGTTTTAGTTCTCAGTGTTAGTCGAATTTAGTTTCAGATCTGTTTGCTCAATTTTGATTTTTTTTATATCCGAGGACTCCCTGTTTTTACTGTTAAACGTCAAACTGCTTTCATGATTAGCTGTTTTTTGCGCAGCTATTCACGTTATAATCAACCTTTGTTCTTTAGAACCGAATAACGTGAAAGCGCTTTTCCGACGGGGCAAGCATTACCTGTCTGTGAACAAATTCGAATTCGCGGAGAATGACCTTGAAAAGGCGTTTGCATTGGATCCCGCTAACCAAGCTGTACTGGAGCAGAGGAAACTGTTGAAGAAGAAACGACAAGAGCATGATGACGTCACAGCCACGGCAATGGCCAAATTTTTCCTCAGTTCCTCCTCGTGAAACGGTATAACGACATTGCTGTACGATAGATTTCCTGGTTTTAAGATCGCAAAACGATAATTAACTTGTCGAATCGAATAAATCCTTGTATTAGGGCTACTTAATGAGTTTAATCTGATTGATTTGGTGAAATTGCAGTGTGTATGGTAGGATCAGGAATTCAAATGGGAGGCGTGCTACGTGTGTAGTCCTGATACAGAAGTTGTCCTATTTGTTGGCTTGCTGAATGTTTTGCAGCCAAGGTATCGTGTACGAGACAATAGTCAGCATTTAATTTAGAGCTCCCAAAACTGATTTTTGTATATAAGCTGCTGGTTGTAAATTGTGTAAAAGAAATTCAGAGTAACCTTGGCACCTAATCAAAGTAATGATAAGTTGGCAATCATAGCTGTTATAATTTGGTGTGCATAGAAATTGCGCTTAACTGAAGTCCAGATATTATCCGGGCTATTTTCGCAGTTTGAAGCACATTGTTGTGCATTTATCAGGGTATCTCTTTTCTTAGCCTTGTCATTTTCACCTTTTATCGCTTAACCCCAATTATTTCACCCGGATTTGATTCATTATATAGTTGTTACAATTAATGGTAAAGTGGGAGAATTAATATAGTCAAACTTAGTGATTCGCGGGGTTTGGAGAAGGATTTTGGGGTGAAAAGATATAGGGGTCAAGTAGATGAATGGGAGTGAAAAGAAAAAGAATCATTTTGCAGAGCCTTTTCCTGATTTTTTAACTCGTCGCTCTGCCACTGAACTAGCCCGTCAATTGATCTGAGAACAACTTGGTTCGACATTTTTTGAGCTGAATGTTGTGAATTGAGCAGAGTAGAAATTCTATAATTTGTCAAATTCAAGTGCATTTTTATTTGAAAAATCTACAGAAAAATGTGCGAATTTTTAGATATAATGTATGGCTTTAGATCTTTGTGCAGAAATACGCCGTTGTGTAGCTACAACCAATTTGTGTCTTTCCGCTCCAAGTCGGGAAGTCTTAAGTTAAAGAAACAACACCAACAGAAACCAAAAACTGATCAGAAAAATCGCCAACAGTATTCGATATCTACCCGATTAAAGCACTTAATAGCGCCTACTATCTTAACTGTAGGGTGCTGTTCGGGTATTGAGAGGTGGTCTAAAGACATCAGTGCCTATCTGTTTCCGACTAAACAGATTGATATATTTGACGATTTCTTCAGTAATTCTCGGACAAGAAGACCAACAGCGTTTTCCGATTGGTGGGCGCGTAAATCTGATGTATCAAAATTAGCGTGTGGTTTTGCTTTCATAAATGGTTGCGTTTTTATGTCATTCAGGCTTTTTCCTTCTTTTCTGCCTATGATGTCGAATCTATTTGTAACTGGTCCTCGATTCAGCGTGTTTGCAATTCCACTTGCAATGTTTTCACATATCGGTGGACTGCATTTTCTCATCAACAACTATGTGCTCATAAACGCCTCAAATGTCTGTGCTAAATCCCTGAGTCCCGATCAGTTCCTGGAATTATATTTGGAAACAGGGATCCTGACAAATTTCTTCATGGTAGCCTTCAAAACGTTGGCTGGTTCTTACACTTACGCGGCAGTTGGAGCATCAGCGGCTATTTATGGTTTGTTCGGTTATCTCTCCCAGGCGGAGCCCCAACTGGAAGTGGGATTTATTCTTATATCAGATATGATTCCGCAGCTCAGATTCAAGTTGAAGAGCTTACCATTGATGGTGTGTGCTTTTGAAGGATTTCTACTGATTGCTAAGTACTCGAAAACAGCCATGAAAAGAAACCCAATAGCCCACGAGGCGCATATTTTGGGAATGATTTTAGGCATTTTGTACTACATGGCCCTGGATTATTCACACAAACACCCTGTCAAATAGTTTATATTACTTAAATTTAGAGCTGAGATTTATTTATATTTCCTAATTTTCATTGAAGAATGAGTAAGCTTTGAAAAATTTACACCAAAAATTTATTTCCCAATTTTTAGTTGTGAAGAAAGAGTATACATTGATGAAATTTGCGTTGTTGAATTGGTTTTGGAATTATGATTTTCCAGAATTGTTATATGAGAATATCATGAGTTAATTGAAATGCCTAAACTTTGATGGGATTCAAAGTTCAGCCATTTCTCTTAAGATTGAATGAATTAGCTGTAGATAACTTAACATTAGACGGATTTGAATTGTTGAAGTGAAAAATTAGAAATATTGAAGACGATAAATTTAGAAGATTGAAGATGATTTTATTTTAGATACCTGAATGAAGTTGTTACGGTCAAAGGCGCTGCTGATAACTTCTGTTTTGTTGGGTGTGCTATGTGAGGTAGGCTTTGCCAGTTCGGAGGGATCGGATGGTGACTCAAGTGGAGGTCAACCGCAACAACCCCCTCCTCGCGTGTCATCCGATGGACAAGGGGCCGCGGGTAACAACGGCACAAACCCCAGTGGCAACAGAGAACCCCACGCTGATTCACATGGTGGTGGCGAACATGGAAAAGACAAGGAAGAAAAGAAGAACTATCGGAATCCTTTCAGCTATGAACCAAAGGGAGTTGTGATCGTAGTCATAATTGTGGGCGCATTCGTGATGATGGCGATCGTATGTAAGTATTGTCAGATTTGTTTCAAACTTCAGTGTGAGTTGTAAGTAATCTAGAATTACTTCGTTAGATGAAAAATCTCAAGTGAGCGCAAATTTCCTACTTTATTGTCAAAATGGTAAAATTTGAAGAATTAAAAGACTTCTCATTGAAGTTTGAAGGTTTCAGTCAATTAGATTTTTTTTGGATTTTTTGATTGTTTTCAAGCCTGATTACGATTTCAAAGTAATGTGAAGTTACTTTGTCAGATAACAAATAAAACTCTAAATTGAGTGCAGATTAAGATTTGAAGACATGTAGGACTTTTTGTTGAAAGTATTCATCAACGAGATTTTTTGGGTGGTAGGTTAAAAACAATCATTTATAATTTGCGCTCAAGGTAAGCTTGAAGTGACTTGACAGGAAGCTCTACTTCTTCATTATAAACTTCGCTAGTGAGATGGAGCCTTGAGTAGCAAGAAAAAATTAAATCCCAACTTCAAGTAAATAGTACTAGTTGGTAAGGCAATATGCATTAAGCTCACGAGAGATTGATTGGAATCCAATACTGCCCCATTTTAAAAGCTTGCCTGCTAAAAAACATTGCGTCCTATAAAACAATATTTTTGTTGAAAAAGGTGGCTGGTGGTCGAAAGAGATCTTTGTTTCCCAATAATTCTGAGTGTTGCTTCGTTTTTCAGTGTGTGTTGTGATTGGCATGCGTTCTTGGGCTTGTCCCCGCTACAAACAGTGGTACGACTCTCACCCCAACCTGAGAGGCTACCTGCCTCAATTTGCTACTCTGACCTCTAGAATGGGAAGGGGAGGAAGGAGGAAGAAGGCGGAGATGGGCAGGGGCAAGAGCAGCCACAGGCGAAGACACAGTGCAACTGAGAGCCACTTGGAGCTGCCAAAGGTTGGTTAGAATTGCCGGCTCTTTCTCATTACTGCCCCCGTAATAGTATATTTCAGTTAATGGGGAGGCTATACGTATATGCACTTTAGGAGGGATATAATTGAAAAGGTCCGAGTTCTTTCACTGGCATAAATAGGTGCATGATTGCTGCTAGACTAGTTATTAAAGCTTGCTCAAAAGTAAGTTTATAATAGAGCATTTCACAGGAAAAAAAGTTTCAAAACGATCATAGTTAATACGGTCTGAGTTAGATTTGAACTCAAAGCATGTGGGTAATTTTGAAAACGAGCAACGGGGAATAAACATTGATAAGAAAGTATGTATTTGGGGAATAAACATTAACAAATGACTACTCATGAACTTTCCTCTCTTGTCTGCTTTTTGTTGACGTTCCATGTCGTAAGAAAAATCGGCGCAAAAATTTTCTGAAAATGAACCTGTTGTAGACAGTTGAACAAAAATGTTAAATTAATTTTTCCAGTGATCTTAACCATTAAAAGTTATAACTTTCTTGTGTGCAATTTGATAGAGAAATTTCGAGGTTACATGACAATATAAAAAATTCCAGTCTACACAATTCCAAAATGCCATTATACCTATTATGCCAAAATAACCAAGCCTATGTACCCAACTGTAGTATGAAGAATAATCACTTTGATGCTAACGTTGATTTAGAATGCTCACTTAATGTTCAAAGCATAATTGTAGAAATAAAGAAAAAAGGAACACGAAATGACGTCAACTGTTATAACGATTGCATACAAAAATGTAAAGAGAGCAAAAAAGATCAACAATTGAAATGCCGCTTTTCGGTCAAACCGCCTTTTGGTCAAATTTCTTGAAAGCTTTACTCATGGAAGATAACTCAAAATATTACTGCGAATTTCCAACTTGGTTCAAAGGGCAATTGTATCAGTGGTTAATGCATGCAACGAAAAATACGGCGTTGGTTCGAATTCCGGTGATCAAAAAACTTTCCTCAAAAATTGAAACCTAAATTTAGAAGTTGGAAACAAAAAAGATGGGAAGATATTTGTAAAACCTGCCATTACAAGCTATAAACTGTGGTGACGGTGGGCATCCAGAAAATCATATAGCACAAAACGGAATTATAGCAGGTTTTGAAGCTCAAAAATTTACGAATGTAAATATGATACATCATCAGTTTTGAGACAATAGGCAATATTTCTGAGGTTTTCATTCAGAGCTCTATTTCAGAACTAAAGGAGAACGATACGAGTTCTCCTTTAGTTCTGAGTAGAGCATTTATTTCATAATGATGGCTACTCACAATTTGTAGTTCGACGTCATGTCAATTTAGCTTTAATTTGAAATTTAATTGGCTTATTTTTTCTTTCCTAATGGTTTTTCAAACAATTGAAAAATTTTTTGCAACAAAATTTTGCCGGAAAATTGGCATCCATTCTTAAAGGCGTTCTCAATTTGCTTGGCCTCTTGGCTGGACGCTTTATTGGACAAAAGTTATTTAATCAGACATACAAAAATGAGAAATATGGCCGTTAGGTTACGTAAAATGAGCAAGCAGGTTCTAATGCTGTGATTGGCAAATTTAAAACGATATTTCGTAAAGGACTTCTATACTGCACAGTTGGAGAGGCCGAGTTGAGCGCCACCGTACTGCATACAAAAAAATTGCTCAAGAAAGTACTGATTTGTCATCCGATGAAATTTGATGACCAATTAATTGCTAACTGTTGTTGACCAATTAAGTAAAATTACAGACATTTTTTTTCTCCTTTGATGTTTTGTCTGAAAATTTTGCCTTTTGTCTGTTTGGCAAGAACGGTTGAAGGTTGCAGTTGAAGGCTGAGAATATGATGTGTTTACGCAATTTTCCGACCGATCTTTTTTATCATTGTGTTAAAACAAGATGGCTACAAATGTTTTTCATGAAGTTGATGCAAGATTGCACGAAAATTGATGTTCTGTTTAATGCTGAAAATATACTTTTAATGCCCTGGAATCGAACCTTAAACGCGCTTTGCACGGCTCTACTCCTCCTTTGTTAAAGTTTTGCAGTTTTGAGACCTTAAAAAATCTGGTGACATTCTTAACATGAAATTTCCAGCAGTGTTGGTCTGCAGAAATTGAGCCCGAAAATCTTCGAGGTTTTAATTTGTTCCTTGTTAGGCTTACGACAGACTGTTGGAATCCTTTCGTTATGAAGTAAGCCCGGCTTTAACTGAATCTGCGCAACCTCACCTTATCTCATTTGCCTTTTGTATTGCTTTAAGACTGGCGCCGAAATTGTGCAAGTACGTTTCCTCAAACTGATATCAATTTTTTTTGCAGTCAAATGACTCATGATTGTCTCACGGTTTAATGTTTGCAGCAAAGCTTTCGACAAGTTGGTATCAATTGTAGATTTCAATTGCATTTTTATTGGTAAAACCGTTATCATTACAACCAAATTGCATCCAATGAAAGAAAGAAAGAAAGAATTAATTTCTCCAAGTACTCAATATAAACCGTTACCGAAATTTAAGGCTGTGTTCAAATGTTGCCCTCAAAACGATCTAATTACGTTTATTCGGTATTGAAGCTTTATTCGTCAGACCATTCGTACTTATTCGTAAGTATTGAATTCTGTCACAATTTTGATACGCAATTATTATTATTCAGTTCTGTAGTTTTCAAGTGACGAAAATATATTTTTTCGCCTCTCTTATATAGATATTTGAAATTGGCTCTATTTTGATTTTGGATGTTTTCCGTTTGTACCCCCCGGGGCTTAGTGGTTTATTTTATTTGCAACCCCCAAACTAACGTGCCATTTTTCCACAATGATTTACTATGTAATGGCACGTGCTCTGTATCTGGAAGGGGCAATGGCGGGATCTATTATGTTTTGGCCCTCCAGCTTAGTGAGCATAAATCTTTTATGACCCCCAGGCGCACGTGTTATTTTCTTACACAGTAACGTGCTATATAACAACATATTATTTGTAACTGGGGGTCACAAAAAACACTGGGGGGGCAATTGATAACGGAATAGATCTGAATTTCGTTAGCTGCAGAAACTTAGAGCTACTAGAGTTTATCGAGCCAACATTAAATCTCTCATTTATTGGTCATTTTTGTATATCATATCAGGCAAAAATTACTTGTTTTCTACAATGCGCATTTTTGGCGGAAAAGATTTGGATCTGTTCCGTTTGTGCTTGTGCACCCCCCCCCCCCGCTTAGTGGGCGCATATTATCGGGGCACGAACGGAAAAGATCAAAAATTTTGTCCGCATTTCGGTTTACTTTGTAATTAATTCAGTGTATCTCAATTAAAACCACTCCGCGCAATGAGTGCGATGATGTCTGTTATCATGTCAATTTATTGAATGGCAGAAATTTTTTGAAACCTTGTGGCTTGGATTTGACACGTTTTTTTAGCAAGACTCCTTGGACAACATGGCCGAAATTGACAACGAGTCATTTCTGGCTAGTCTGGAAAATGTCAACTTCTCATTGACCCCTCCATCGGTCCGACGCAATTTCGGACCCCCTCCCCCTCTCCACTCGTCCAAAAACCCCAACTACCCCCACATCCCCCACCACCACAGCCAGAGCTCAATGACGGTGTCCGCCCCTCCCCCACAACAAAGGTATGGGGTGTCTGGGGGGAGTGTGAAGCCCCCTTCTTCCTCAAACCAGACCAACAGGCACGTGCCATCCAGTGGACAACTGGACTCGGACCGGGACAGTCTCTATTTGTAATTGCCACAGGCATTCAACTGTACTGTTGTGAGCGCATAACTAATGCTCTGTTTTCCATTTTATATTTGATGTGAGTTTAGATGAACTAATTTAGAATAGTTACATAGGCTGATGTGATTTCTGATTAACGAGTAACGAGGCGTTGTCAACATACTTTTCAGCGTTCCTTAGAACATTACAATCTTATAATCGACATTTCACGCCCCTATAATGGTATATCAACATTAAAATTGATGGTGTCTCGGCTACCCCGCCGCTTTTAAGGCTTCATAGATCATTATCAATTTGAAGTTAGTTTGATGGGATCTATTCTGCCCCCGCAGTGTTTTTTTATACCCCCAGTTTCAAATTATGTGTTGTTATATAGCACGTTACTATGTAAAAAAAAAATAGCACGTGAGCTTGGAGGGGGAGAGGGGCCAAAATAGATCCGGTTGTTCAAACAGGCTTATGAAAACAAAAATTGTTTTTAAGGCGGTTAAAAGACTTCTAATGGCTTCAAATTTTCACTCAGTTGACAACGCCGCGTTTTAATTTGATAAAAATGTCGATGTCGATATGCATTCTGATGTCTCTTTTCACTTACAACTTCTTGCAATAAGTAATCTCAATACAAGCTAACAGTGCCGACCAGCATAATTTCCAGCTCAGTAATATCAGTGAAAACTATATTGATTTCATTTAATACCAAATGACTAATTTATAATGCCTCATTCATGTGACTGTAAATTGTAGATGACTTAGCAAAATTCGAAGCCATAAATTGTTCATGATCTGTTTCAAATTTTGTCAATTGTAATTGTTGCGACAAAATGGTTACATAAAACAGCCTCCGAGTTGAATGGCTTAAAAATTTTATTTGAAGTTGTTTTTAAGCAGATATTAACTCTGATAAAACAGAAGTTCGATATTTTGAATTGATTCGTGTCAGCTCCTTTATAGCAACAACGTTTTAACATTAGTAATGTACAAAGCAACAAGTGAAAACTTAGACGGCAAGGTTTTTTCGATGCTCTTTTACTGGTTTTTTGTCTGATGTCATTGACGTCAGAATCAGTTCGTGTTCAATCGGCAATTGTCTAGAAAACCTAAAAATATTAAGCCGAAAACCAGCTTAATCGATACATATCATGGTTCTATTTACTTAGAATTAGGTTAAATGAACTTTTTCGGAACATTCTACGTATATTAGAACGTATTTAATTCTTATTTTAAAGTTTAGAAATACTCGAATCTGATTGGCTAAAATTCGTTGTTTTATTTACTTCGTAACATCCTCCGGCCCGGAAGAAGATGTTGGGAAAACTGGTACAAGTTTTACAAGCGGGCGGACAAGTGAACCAGTCGACGTACGTAAAACGGCGGAGCGCGCGACGCTATCGGAGCCGTAACGGAGTTCCACAATCCGAGCGGTTGGGTAGTAACCCCTAGGGTTGGTTTCTTCAACTATCCAAACCAAGTCACCGGTCTTAAGGTGTTGCGCGGCAGGCGTCTGCCACTTAGAGCGTCGGTTCAGTGTCGGTACGTACTCTCTGATCCAACGGGACCAGATCGCATTAGCGTACGACTGCGCACGGGCGTAGCGTTTACGGTGGTCAAGCTCATTATTGCCGACAACAGTCGGAATACCGGTAGAGTATTCTCCTAAAAGAAAGTGGTTGGGCGTTAAAGCGTTCAAATCGCACGGGTCGGCGCTTACGGGTGTTAAAGGACGCGAATTGAGAGCATTCTCCACGAGACAAAAGGTAGTATGCAGTACCTCATCCGTGAGGCGACGCGTGCCAAGAATAGTGTACAACACGCGTTTGAAGCTGCGTACCAACCTCTCCCAGATACCACCTTGATGTGGTGCACTGGGTGGATTGAACCTCCACTTTATACCTTTGTGAGCGAGCTCAGCTGCAATGTTGACAACGTTCCACGTTTCAATACTTTCTCGGAGTTCTTTCTCCGCCCCAATAAAGTTAGTGCCATTGTCCGACCAAATCATGGCAGGTGTACCCCTACGTGACACAAACCGCTCAACTCCCATAACACAAGAACTGGTGTCCATGGATGTAACTATCTCGACATGGACAGCGCGAGTAGTGAGACAGGTGAAGAGGAAGCCCCACCTTTTCTCAGTAGTTCGGCGGACAGTAACATAGAATGGCCCAAAGTAGTCAACGCCAGTGTTCGTGAAGGGAGGAGACTGGTAAGCAAGTCTCTCCTTAGGTAAGTCAGACATGATTGGTTGCATAGTTACAGCTTGGAATTCTCGGCATCTCTGGCAGTGTAATTTGATGGAACGCAAGGATGATCTTAGTTTCAGTACTGTGTAGTGTTCCTGCACAATTGATCTTAGGTATTCAACGCCCTGATGGTAATGCTTTATGTGCGTGTGTTCAAGGAACAGTTTTACAAACGGATGACGTGCATCTAAGATGATTTGGTACTTTACATTAAACCCAACTTCAATTAACCGCTTGATGCGGCCCGAGGAACGGATTAGCCCATTTGGACTAATAAACGGTGAATGTGGAGCAATTCGGCTACTCCGTTTAACGAAATTATTGCCAAGAAGATCTTTTCTTTCGGCTTCAAAAGACTCTCCTTGCACCAAATACTGTAGATGACGCTCGGCTTCGTCAAGCTCAGTAGGGTCGGTAATGCTACCATCGGGGTTACGGTAGCCGGCATGTTTCGGCAAAAGCCGGAGAACGTATGCGGCAATGCGCAAGTACTTTTGATAAGAACTAAACTTATCAAACGGAAACAATGAAGGAACAGGAGTTGTCTGTTTTTTGACAGATGTAGTCAAAGATACAGTGTCTTCTATGATGACTGCTTTGTTGACGCCAAGTTTGATGTTATTAATGACGTCTTTGTTCGGTACGAAAGGGAAACTTGAGTTAGATAAGAAATGTGGACCATTGACCCAACTGCTTAGTTGCAAAACCTCAGCGGACATTCCACGCGTGCCAGCGTCAGCTGGATTATCCTTAGTTGCGACGTGGTTCCATTGGTCAACGCTGGTATATTCCAAAATTTCACAAACGCGGTTTGCTACAAAGATTGGTTGCTTTTCATTAGAGTTTATCCACTGAAGAACGGTCGTGCTGTCTGTCCACATGAATACTTGGTTAACAGTTACAGTAAGTGCCTGAATAATTTCGTTCTTCAGCCGAGCGGCAAGTAGAGCTGCTTGCAATTCCAGTTTAGGGACAGTCATTACTTTCATTGGCGCCACGCGCGCTTTCCCCAAAACAAACGTAAGCTCTGTTTTTATCTTGCCCGTAGGGGTTGTTACTCGGGCTCGAAGAAATGCGACGGCACTAAAAATATCCTGGGAACTGTCACCGAACATATGCAACTCTGTATTATGAAAGGGTCCACTAAAGTAACTTCGAGGAATTTTGATGTTTTCAAGCTTTGGTAAGTCAGCACTCCATGCCAAAAATCTTTGAACCATGTCCTGTGGGAGCTCGTCATCCCATTGTTGTCCTGTGACACGCCAGATGTCTTTTAAGAGCAATCGGGCACCGACGGTAAACGGTGCGACAAGACCAATGGGGTCAAAGACTTTCGAGACAAGACTTAGTACCAAGCGTTGCGTGAGGGACTTGGTGATAGCGCAACTTGTACCCCGACTCACAACTAAAGTGTCATTAGTGTGATCCCACTTTAACCCTAGCACATGCGATGAATCCTCCTGACATGAAACAATAACCTTAGGCTCAGTAGATTGAGGGGAACCATCAATTCGGTCAGCCAGATTTGGTACATTGCTTACGAACTTTGTAAGCTTGAACCCACCGAGATGGAGAAGATGTACCAATTCCTTCGATCTATTGATGGCTTTCTCGGGAGACTCCACTGAGTCAAGATAATCGTCCATGTAGAAGTTTTCAAGGACGGTTTTTGCAGCTTCGGGGTAAAACTTGGCATTGTCTCTCGCAGTGCGTTGTAATGCATAGTTGGCGCATGTGGGCGAGTCTTTAGCCCCGAATATATGGCGCGTATATTGATACACTACAACGTTTGTTGTGGGGTCCTCCCGCCACAAAAAGCGAAGTGATGGTTGATCTGATGGTAACACGCCAACCTGTAGAAACATTCCCTCGATGTCGGCGGACACGGCATATGGATGTTGTCGGAAGCGAAGAAGTACGTAAATAAGATTTTGGAGCAGATCAGGGCCAGTGAGCAGAGATTTATTCAGTGAGGCGCCATGAAATTTTGCTGCTCCATTGAGCACCCTACGCACCTTACCTGGTTTGTTCGGGTTTAAAACCGGATGGTGGGGTAGGTACCACTCTTTATCAGACCGACTCTCAACCTTGTGAGCGTCCGGAACCTCAATTACATACCCCTTATTTAGGTCTTCCTTGATGGTACTAGTATACTTCTCTCTGAGAACCTCATCCTTGGCCAAACGTTTTTCGAGCGATTTTAGTTGCACAAGGGAGGAGAAGTAATTATTTGGGAGCTGGATGTTGTCTGCTGCCCACAGCATTCCGACATCGTATCTCAGGCCATTGTGTATGGTGGTACTCTCAAGGACTTCGTGAGCCCTTGCGTCTGCTGCAGATCTTGAGTCGACCTGCTTGTTTGCCCCGAAGGATTCAATGTCGTACCATGACTTTACTTGACTTGCTAACTCATTGTCTTGTTCGATATTCACTTTAAAGCACGTTGAGGTTAAACACGAACTTGATGGTAACGGACCGCTTAAGACCCAACCTATGGGCAAGCGTACGGCAACGGGTGAACGCTTCTCATCGGCAGAGAAGTATTCTAACGGGCGGATGGCATGATAGACATCTTGTCCGAGTATCATCTCAATGTTTTTATAGGAATATGTTACGGGATCAAGGACTGCTAAGTGTGGGTAAGTCTCTTGCAGGGCCTGTACATTAACTATATCTGAGCCGACGTTCAGACTCTCTTTAACGAAAGGGTTGACGGTGAATGGTTCGAAATCTTGTTGTTCTTTTGGTTTCACAGTAACTTCAACAACCCTAGTATCAACTACTTCTTCGGTATTAATACCCTTGACAGTTAGCTTTAGTGCTTTACCGTGCAAACCAAGTCTATCTGCGAGACTACCGGCCACCCAAGAGTTACTGCAGGCGGTGTCACACAAAACTAAAGCCTTGGTATCTAAACCGGACGAATTGACCAACTGCAATTCAGTCACCTGAAGGAGCCCCTTAACATCAGTAACAGATGACATTGTTGTGGTCTTATTAGGCTGGAGTTGACTAGAAGCTGCTTTACTTTGCCCTGTGTTGCCAGAAGGTTGAATGGTATTGGAATTTGTCGACTGTTTTGTTGGGAAAACCCTATCTGCTCCATGCAATAGTGTGTTATGCGAACTATTGCACCCTTCTGCTCGGCACTTTCTTGGTTGAGGGCACTGGCGGAATGTGTGCTTGTCCCGTAAGCACGAAAAGCAAAGTTTATTATCCGCCACCAACTTAGCTCTCTGGGTTGGAGTCTTTTCCTTGAAAACTCGACACTCCCATAGCCGGTGGTTACCTTTGCATACAATGCAGCGAGAGTAAGTGTTTGTGGAAGAAGATGGCATTTGCTTCTTTGTTTCCCTTTGTTGTGAATTTGATGCAAACACTTTTGAGGCTGTTTTGGTCTTGGTTACTGAAGTGCTGTTATCTTCAGGCCTTGCCTTGGTTGCGCTTTGTTTCATAAGATCGTGGGCCTCAGCCTTTTCTTTAAGCCAGTCGTTAAAGTCAAGGAGGGTAAGCTTAACCCAGTGCTTCTTAACCGTAAAGAGTGACCATGACTCTTTCATGTTTGGTGGTAACTTCTGTACCGCTGGGTTAAGTAGGGAAGCGCTCTTCAGGTCAGCATCATATGATAGTGACTTGAAAACCCCAACGAGGCTGGATATGGCTGCAGAATAGTTAATGATGTTATCACTATTGTGCATTTTAAGAGGCGGAAAGTTGCTTAGTTTATCCAAGTGTGCACTTACGACTGCCTGTGGCTGGCCAAATTTACGTTCCAAAGTCCTTAGTGCATCCTTGTACATTAAACCACAGTAAGCAAACTCGGCGATTGCAATCTTTGCTTTACCAGTGACGAGTGTCTTAAGGCATGTCAATTTAACGTCATCAGTGAGCGTTTGCGAGTCAATCGCGCTTTTGAATTGACCATACCACTCGTGCCATTGTAATGGATCGCCATTATACTGAGCAAGTTTCCATTCTGGCAAAGGGTCATTTTTCTTGCTGTTTATTGCGTCAGCTAATTCCCTAATCAATGACGCATTGTCCGGTATCGGAGGGGCAGGTGCAGACACCTGCGGACCACTCCAACTCAACGGAGTGGGCCCAACATAAGGGTATGTTGGCTGAAAAACCGGAGTGGCCAGACCAGGTACAATATTACTTGTAGTTGCAATCGGGTTTTCTTGATGTGTGCCGGATGGTGATTGCATATCAATCAAAAGGGGTGAATTCGAATATGTTTGTTGTGGAAAATTAGTAACTGATGGTGCGATGTGTGCCTGTACATTTGGAGCAACATTATTTACGGTGGTAGCGTCTTGGTTGACTAATGACGGTCTGTGCTGTGGAAAACGCCAATGGCTCATATTTGGCACAAAGTTTTGGCCAAGAGGGATATTGGGCATATCTGGGAAACGAGGAGCAACGGAACGTACAACTTTGTGTACTTGACTAGTATTATTTTGAAAGTTGTTGTGAGCGGGTGGCTGATTGACCAAAGGGGCGTGTGGAATGGGAGCAGTGAGGTTAGGTGCAAATACTGGGTTCGGGATGGGAAGGGAGTTATGATGAGCGGGTTCGGAGATGTGCTGTTGTGTGTTTTGACTTGGTGGGGGGCTTGGGTGCAGGGGAACGTTTATTGCGGGGGCTGGATGATTTGTTGTCGGAAAAGGAGGAAGAGTGGCGTTTGGTGCTCGGGGGACAAAATTATATTGTTGTCGTAAGCATATACGCTGGGCCGAATTATTTTCGGGCAGACTTGATGTTTCAGGTCCCCTGGATTGCAAAATTTGAAGTTGTGCGTTGGGAAAAACCTCGGTTGCAATATTCTGATTTCCTTGTGGTGCGGACGTCTGTGGTGGAATGGGCTGTTGAATGGGCGGTGAAGAAGCCCCTGGGGCGTGTACAGAAGGCGGCTGACTATCCGCGGTTCCTTGGTTAATAATGCTTGGGAGCGCCGTGCCTTGCTGGCCTGTTTGATTCATTTGCGCCCTTAGGTGCGCCTGGTACAACGCCTGTGTGTTAGCAGCAGCCAAAAAATTTTCAGGTGGAGTATAATAGGGGTCGAGTTGCTGCAAGGTCTCATTGCTTAAAATGTAATTGCCTCGACAATTTTTTGGAATGGAATGCCTTGAATTTTCAGTGTTCTGATCTTCCACTGTTTTGCCGTTGTTGTGGCTAGGACATTCTGGAGGGTCAATCATAACCTTTGGTTCGCTAGTTTTCTCCTCATTGTGAAAACTTAAAGCAAGTGAGGTGTTGATCCAATCTTGGACAGCCTTTTCACTTCTCATTGAGCTCCTAGCACTTGCAGTTGTTTCAGATTGGCTACCTTTGGAAACGGCGTCCAGCAATTCAAATTCTTGCAGAGTTGCCTCTGCCAACCGTTTCCTGTTGTTTTCCTCCAGTTCATCCAATTCCATTTGCTTTTTCTGTTTAGCAAGGCGAATGGCTGCTTCATTTTGTTTTTCAATTTCTTCACGCTTCATCTTAGCAATTACGTAATCATGTTTACGCTGACTAGATGTTTTTGACGATGTCATAATTGAGGGAAGTCTAGAATGAATGGAAGCCCTCGGTTCCTGAAACTCACTCACTTTATCATCAGCAGAATTGATGTAGTTTCGTGCTGAAGTGAGGATCTTGTCGTTCTTGGTTGTCATTGCCTCTAAGTAAGACTCTAGTGAAGGAACAAGTGCACTTGGATCTTCTGTTTTTCCAGCAAATGCAATCAGGTCCTCATTTTTGTCTACAACGGTCATAAATGCTTCGTTGCACTTTGTTACTAGGCGTTCAACTTTCACTCGCCTACTTTGACTATTTATACAATGAAGGATATCTTCATGTATAGCATGCAATTCAGCCTCACGCTTTGACCTGGCAGCGTACAACTTTTTGATTTTTTGATCAAGACTATTAGACATCATGATGTTATTATTTCCAAAGACCAGCAATCCTACCACTGGACACAGTTATATTTCATATGCACACTCCGAACAAACCTAATACACGCAAAACGAACCCAACTCAAAAGACACCAAACACAGCACACTGTAGACAGTCTGTAAAACAAACCACCCAAAGAGCAAATAAGGTCGTCGAGCACACTGTGCCCGACAAAAACAGAAGTGGAGCGCTGAACGCTATGCGCTCAACGCGGAGGGAGGCAAAGGACACACGGGAAGTCGAGCGAGCAACGCGCGACGAAACGGAGACGTTACGGACGGA
The DNA here is from genome assembly GCF_964194025.1 of Convolutriloba macropyga. Taxonomy (NCBI): domain Eukaryota; kingdom Metazoa; phylum Xenacoelomorpha; order Acoela; family Convolutidae; genus Convolutriloba; species Convolutriloba macropyga. Next base: position 79,444,065 of record NC_134469.1, on the reverse strand, counting down.
AAGTCGAGCGAGCAACGCGCAACGCGACGGAAACGGGACAGACGAGAAGTCGAGCGAGCAATGCGCGACAGAACGGAAACGGGACGTGCGGGAAAACGAACGAAACGGGACGGTGGGGAAGAACGGGCGGGAAATGAGTTCGGAAAGAACTATGTTAGCAGACCACAGCAAAAACTCAAGCAAACAACCTAGCCGTAACTCCAGAACAAACTTAAGTCACACCCTAGGAAGAAGGAGAGAAGCTACTGCAAGACAATCTAATATAGTTCATAATGGGTCTATGACGACAAATTTAACGACAAACTATTTTACGGCAATGCAGTAGTACACTAAAAGGATGAAAAGGTCGAGAAATTTACTAGCCGTAACTCCAGAATAAACTTAAGTCACATCTTAGCAAAACCCCAACCACAACAAACAATCAGCATACTAACGGTATTAAACAAACTACAGCAAAAGTGAATAAACTACGATAGTGTGTTTGTAGACTAAGACTGTTGGAAAAGTCAAGAGACAACCCAGCCGTAACTCGAGAATAAACTTAAGTCACACCCTAGCATGCAACAAGACCAAACCAACTAGCAATCATACAGTTACACACAAACATACAGCAGCAAAATCAATATACTACAACAGGAAGGCTAGTAAATTAGTAATGTTGAAAAGTCGAAGGACAATCCAGCCGTAACTCGAGAATAAACTTAAGTCACACCCTAGAAAGCTATAAGAACTAAACAACAAACCAGCATACTAGCATACTCAACATACTACAGCAAAAACAACAACATACTTCATCACATATGACATACTACACTGAATTCTAGAAAAGCAGCGGAAGAAAACGAAAAGCGAAGTTTTGGGAGAGCGACGTTATTGAAAAACGGAACACGGAGGACTGAAAGTTAAAGGACGAAAAGAACGCGGGCGAAACGGCACAAAAACCAGCGATGAAAAAAAAATATAGGAATTCGGTAAATTTTTTCTGTAGGCCGGAGGTTGTGAAAATTTTCAAAACTTTTTGTGTTTATTGAGTTTCACTCAATTTACGAACCTTCTTGCTGGAGAAAATGATTTTTTTGACAAATTTGTCAAAATTTTATGCTTTTGTCCAATTTTTCTATTTTTGGTCAATTTTTGTTGCAATTTCTTGAATACGGAACGGTAATCCACTAAACTCGACAACTTTATGCTCGGAAATAAGGTTTATCAATACTCGGTAATAATTTTCTAATTTTTTTGATTTGCCTCAAAATTGACCAAAAATTTTCAAAATTGAACGATTTAGCATTATTTTCTCTCAATTTTTTCTATATCAGAGGTTATTTTTTGATATATTAACTGACTATATCATTTTTCTCGAATTTTTCTGTAAATCTACCAAAAATTTTCAAAATCGATGTTTTTTCGTCTTTAAAATTGTTTTTTTTTTGTGGGCCCCCTTACTAATGTTTTCTACAAATATTAGTTTAATTCTACTACACCAATGTCAAAAAAATTACGGGTTGGGTTTCTTGCCGTCTAACATTTTATCAATTTACTACATTTCAATAAAAAATTTGAAGCTTCTGTCTTACAGTTTTTTTTTTTTTTCGATTTCAGTTTGACCTCTGTAGATGCTCTGAGACATCTCAGTAGTCCTCTTTTCATCTCATTCCTTCTCGCGTCTCTGTAGCTGTAGATAAGCTCAAGTGTTGGGATAGTGATGTTCTGGTAGAGGTCCAGTTAGCAGATGGCTATTTCCAGCTTCAAGTCACTCTGATCCAATCCAATTGTCCTCTCGATGTAAGGTGCAATTTGCCTTGTAAATAGACCAATGCTACACGCAACATCATGGTCTACGAGAGGCTTCGGGTACTCGGGTCTGAAGGAGTTGTGCAACCTGCTTCTGCTGTTATATCCAAACACGTCTCCCACTGTATAATTGAGATTAAAATATGAGCAAATTCTATTTGATCGGCCTGACACACTATTTAGGCTATAGGTGGCTCGTTAACGGAGCGGTACCAATATTAACTCTGATAAAACAGAAGTTCGATATTTTCAATTGATTCGTGTAAGCTCCTTTATAGCAACAACGTTTTAACATTAGTAATGTACAAAGCAACAAGTGAAAACTTAGACGGCAAGGTTTTTTCGATGCTCTTTTACTGGTTTTTTGTCTGATGTCATTGACGTCAAAATCAGTTCGTGTTCAATCGGCAATTGTCTAGAAAACCTAAAAATATTAAGCCGAAAACCAGCTTAATCGATACATATCATGGTTCTATTTACTTAGAATTAGGTTAAATGAACTTTTTCGGAACATTCTACGTATATTAGAACGTATTTAATTCTTATTTTAAAGTTTAGAAATACTCGAATCTGATTGGCTAAAATTCGTTGTTTTATTTACTTCGTAACAGCAGATGAAATGTAATCTGATGATTCCCTCCATGATTGGGGTTAAAAACTTCAAGCAAGCCTGGCTTATAGCCAATTAGCTTTTAGTCGATAAATTTTGCGACGAAGAAAACTTTTGTTTGTTTATGAAAAATTTTTTCAGACCAGCTTTTCAAATACAGGTGAATTTACCTTAAATATGCCTCAGATATTTCAACTATCAACTGAAAATTTTCGAAAGCAAGAAGCATACATTAAGCTTTTATCACCAGCTATTAAGAGTTCAACCAAAGTCCAGTTTTTCTATCAAAATCTTCTTGCATATATTCTGGTTGTGGAAATAAGGAGAAAACGTATTATAATTGTATTATCCTGTAAACTAAGGATAGTAGTTTTCGGTTCTGTAGTCTTTGAATTTTCAGACTTTTGTACCATCAATTGTTTTGCTCTGTGATAAACTGACCATAAATTTGAATATGAATATTACGCGTTGGTGTTTTTTTGGCACCTTGTTTTTTTGTCATGTCCTTAAATAATATTATTTATCTACTTTTTGTCTTTTTCTGCAAGTGTTCCATTGCGATTCACTTCTGCATGCATACATCACTTCTGAACGTTTTTGCAGTGCCTGATTTAGGATGTGACAATTTGGATGTAGAGCTGCATAATTCAAATGTTATTGGCCCTTGAGACTCTTGGATTTGCATAGGACAACAAAAGCAATTGTACCTATATTTTAACCATTTTTCAGAAATTTGTAGATGTGGTAATGATGTTCATGCAAGAATAACACCCAATCTCGAAGTGACAAAATTTAACAATAACTGTCCTTAAAACTTTTTTAACAATGTAATATTTTTTAAAATGCATGTTTTAGAATGCTGAATAGATCTGAATCTATAGTTGTTTAAGTTTTTAAATGATTTTGATCAATTGGCGGGCATGGGTTTCTTTTTCTGCATATGTTCAATTTGTGGTGTTTTGAGCTTTCGAATGAGATCAGGCGAACATTAAACTTTCGCATGATAATTGAAAAATAATTTGAAATATATAGAATTGCGCTCTACAATTTTAAACACTGTACGAAACAGCTACATGAATGATTTTTAGCCCTGTTTAATTGCTCTCAAAAGAAATTTGTAGTGATTATATTTGTCCTGTTTGTCTTTTTTTAATGCGATTTTTCGCTTGACCGATTTTTCGTCTGACCCATTTGACTTTTCGTCCTCAAAAACGGGATAAACAGGCAGCGAACAGTGGGCATTAAGTTCTCGTAGAGCCTTCCAGCTCACCAGTCTCCAAGTATAAGATTCACAGAGACTGTTTTGGAGACTTATGACGTGAAGGGAGGTTCCTAAATTTTTTTCTTTTAGTTTCAAAACTGGATGAGTGGTTATTTGAGTCCTGTATGTTTTTTTCCCGTTTTTAGCTTGTTGCCTTCTTAGAGTCAGACTCAAATCGTGCTATTGAGGATTTGTCTAATTCATACTTTTGGGTGTTTTTCACATTCATAAAATTTTTCGGCTGAACTGGTTGCTTTTGGCTCTTTAAAATTATAAAATGTTAGTTCAAATGTTAGCGTAGTTTTCGACACGCCTTATTAAATGAAGCAAATTAGTTCCCTTGCCAGTCTGAAACGTCGTCGAGGTTTCTTAGTTAAAATTGTAAAAATCTGCTGAAGTAATTAACTAACTGAATTTTTAAACAAGGGTAGAATGTAAATTTTTTTCTTTGAAAATGTCATGTTAAAAATGTAAACGGTAAAAAGTAAAATGGAAATGTTAAGAATGTTGAACTTTAGTTCCAGTTTCGAAAATGATGAGCAAACATGGCTTTGTGGCGCCCGAGAGGCGTCCAGTCGAGACTATAGATGAGCTGAGGAAGATCTGGGAGGGGGAAAGGGAGTGGCAGTCGAGGAGACAGTTCCTGGAGAGACACTGGGGCAGAGAAGACATGCCACCATTCGAACTGGATTCACTCTCGTCTGTATGGATGAACAATTTAGTGCTAGGATGCAGGTATATATCAAACTGCGGAGTCTCTTAATCAGATTTTCACCTGTAGTTGATTAAATCTAATGCGAAAATCTTAAGAACATCAGGTTATTTATTGAGATGGTTAGATTATTGAAAGGATCGGGTTATAAAAGCAGTACAGTAGGTCATACTAGACGGATAAACAATAAAGCGTCTTTAATTAATGGCTCTCAACCAAATTCGTTCAGAGCTTTACTAGTCTCTAAGTTTGATCGAAACGGTCGGAGAAGATTTACTTCTTGGCATTAAAGATAGTTATTACATGGCTCTCACGGGTAAGTGCCGCTGGAAAGTGCCTTAATAAAAGCAAACTGTCTATTATAGGAAAAACATCTTGCTCAGAATTTCTCTCGTTTATTTTTGTCCAAATTAATTTCAGTCCCCTCATAAGCCCTCAGAGCTTAAACTCAGTAGATTCCGTGAAATCTAGTAATGGATTGGCCGTACAGTTGCAAGTCTTTGTAGCGGACTACTCAGTGATAAACGTCCACGGCATGTATCCGAATACTGCTACACTGACCAATGTATTGACTTGAGAGCACAATTTTGACATTTTCTGCTCAGCAAGTTGATGAATACTCTAAATCTATGGAATCTATTTCGTAGCTATTTTGACAGTACACGATTAATGGCTGCGATGGCTTAGCGGAGCTATTATCGGCTTTCTCTTGGTTTTTATATTTCGTCAACTTTTTTGTTAACATTGACGTCGCGCTCACTACAAATCAGCTTTCATCAGTCATTCTTGCAATTGTTTGACAGCATTACATAATCCCATTTTCCCATTGATTGGAGTGAGGTTATCGTTAATTTGCGTGAATAATTTTTTACACTCAGGAAAACTCAATTTGACTTTTAAGTAAATCATGAGTGCCAAAATTATTCACGCGAATCAACGAAAACTTCACTCCAATCAATTTGAAAAAGAACAGCACGCATGTAATGCTGTCAAACAATTGCTAGAATGACTGAAGAAAGTTAAAATATAGTGAGCGTGACTTCAATGGTATCAAATAATTGGCGACGAAATATGAAACCAAGAGAAGGCAGATAATAGCTCCTCTAAGCCATCGCAGCCATTAATCAGTGTATTGTCAAAATAACTGCGGTATAGATTCGAGTAGATTTAGAATATTGAGACCTTAGTTATTAATAGCCGCACAGCGATAGCTGGGGCTATTATTGGCCTTCTCTTGTTTTTTTTTATTTCGTCGTCAAGATTTTTGTTACGACCATATGACGTCACAGCTACTTTTTGATCATTCGTTCATGCAATTTCAACTGAATTGCATGTGTGACGTCATTTTTCGTTCTTAGTGCAGCGAGTTTATTTTTGTTCATTCGCGTGATTAAATTTTTGGTCACACTTGACTTACCTCTCTCAAAAATGACTTCCTCACTTTGAAATTGACTTTTATTTACTTTAATTCAAAGAGATAAGGTCAAATGGTGTGTCACTCTAAATGAAGGTTATTTGAGATCAGCTAATAGAGGCCGCAATAGCTTATACAGATTTTTAATCAAAATATAACAGATCAGCCTTCAATGAAAATACGATTTTTAAAAGACTTGGTCTGTCTTATTTAATGTTTTTTTTGAGAGTGCAGATCTACAAATCTATGGCGGCTATTTTCTGGCAATCTGCCAGCTATGTTTTAGAAACTTAACTCCCAAATTTACTTTTCCTCTCTCAAATTGATTTTCCTTCTCTCTCTCTCAAATTGATTTTCGCTTAATTTAGTCGGAGGATTCAAATAGAGATTGCTCTACTTAAAGTTTGTTTGTGGGCATCCAACAGAACCTCAGTCTCAATTAATTACACACCATGCAACAGTGTAAAATGTTTTAAAAATGTTTTAGGCTTAAATTTTTTCATTTGAATTATGAGACTACAGTTTTATGAAACTTTTGTAGCTATTTTCTTGTGATCTGCCAGCTGTGTTTTCATAGAAAATGTAAATATGTAAGATTGTTTATGGCCGACATTTTGTAGCTACTCATGTAGATTATTATTTGATTGCTTTGTTGGTTGGTTTGCGGCAGATAGTCGGGCAATTGATTTTGCTGTGTTTGTCTTTATTCCAAATCTTTTTTGGTGACTTCTTTTAAATTTTAACGTCTGCGATAGCTGGGGCTATTATTGGCCTTCTCTTGGCTTTTTATTTTGTCAAGATTTTTGTTGCAACCGTATGACGTCACAATCACTTCAAATCATTCATGCAATATCAACTGAATTGCGTGGATGAGTTTTTTTGTTCATTCGCGTGATTAAGTTTTTGGTCACGCGTGACTTACCTCGCTCTCAAAAATGACTTCCTCACTTTGAAATTGACTGTTTTGCTTTATTGCAAAGAGATAAGGTCAAGTGTTTTAGTGTCACTTTAATTGAAAGGTATTCGAGAGCAGCTATTAGAAGCAGCAATAATATAAACAAAATCATTATTAAAATATAACATCTCATTATTTAATAGAAACTTCTTTTGGTCTGTTTCTTTACTATCTTTTGCAGATCTACGAAGCTATTGCGGCTGTTTTTTGGCAATCTGCGAGCTATGTTTTCGTTATTTTTGCTCCTATAGTTGGTGCTTTTGCAGTCACAACTATTTTTTTCTGGGCGAGGCAATGGTTAAATGTTATTTGTATCTGTAATCTAAATCTTCGAAGCTTTTATTCAAAATTTTTGCCTGTTTTTGAATTCTCAGGTGACAATTATATCGTTGACATTCCGAGTTTTACGTGATCTAAAATACTGTTTCATTCACAGTTTTGAACAGCTGAACACAATATACGGCGGTTTACAAATAAACGTCAACCGAAAATTACCCCAAAATTGGTTTCATTTTTTCACTTGAAATATTGAGGTCTTTGATAACTTCTGATGGCGTGATTTGAAACCCCTTGGTGAATTTATTGCAACTGAAAGTCATATCCACCGCCTGACTGCAGTAGGCTATAATATAATTGAGTCCCCACAGTGGTTCGAGAGCATTTTGTCCGACGTTAGTCGTATGTTTTATATTTTGTCCTTGTACTGGGAAAGAGTAAAAGCAGCCTTGAGATATTCAAAATTATTTTTATTGTCTATCAGGTATCATTAAGTGACCTCTATGTTTAAGGTATCCAAAAGCTACAATTGAAAGAGTAAAAGAACTTGCTGACGGACTCAAAGTTGAGAACCTAGTCGAGTTACGAGGAGTACCGAAAAAATTTGTCAAAGGTGCCAAAGCGGAAGACGCCGACAGTGATGAAGATGGCAATCAATCCACCTCTTCTTCATTTCCGCCGAAAACTCCAGAACCTCCCAAGTCTATTGTAGGCATGAATCCTTTCAAAAAGAGGAAACTTGAGTCAGCTTCAAACTGCAATGCAACTCCAACGCCGGAAGATGGGAAAGGTCACGAAGAAGGTAGTCTCTACTCAAAAGCTTTCACCGAGAATTGACCGGAGTCTGACCATTTGGGGGAAGCACTCAATGCCCGCCTTCGAGAGGCTTACCTCGCTCTCAAAAATGACTTCCTCACTTTGAAATTGACTGTTTTGCTTTATTGCAAAGAGATAAGGTCAAGTGATTTAGTGTCACTTTAATTGAAAGGTATTCGAGAGCAGCTATTAGAAGCAGCAATAATATAAACAAAATCATTATTAAAATATAACATCTCATTATTTAATAGAAACTTCTTTTGGTCTGTTTCTTTACTATCTTTTGCAGATCTACGAAGCTATTGCGGCTGTTTTTTGGCAATCTGCGAGCTATGTTTTCGTTATTTTTGCTCCTATAGTTGGTGCTTTTGCAGTAACAACTATTTTTTTCTGGGCGAAGCAATGGTTAAATGTTATTTGTATCTGTAATCTAAATCTTCGAAGCTTTTATTCAAAATTTTTGCCTGTTTTTGAATTCTCAGGTGACAATTATATCGTTGACATTCCGAGTTTTACGTGATCTAAAATACTGTTTCATTCACAGTTTTGAACAGCTGAACACAATATACGGCGGTTTACAAATAAACGTCAACCGAAAATTACCCCAAAATTGGTTTCATTTTTTCACTTGAAATGTTGAGGTCTTTGATAACTTCTGATGGCGTGATTTGAAACCCCTTGGTGAATTTATTGCAACTGAAAGTCATATCCACCGCCTGACTGCAGTAGGCTATAATATAATTGAGTCCCCACCAGTGGTTCGAGAGCATTTTGTCCGACGTTAGTCGTATGTTTTATATTTTGTCCTTGTACTGGGAAAGAGTAAAAGCAGCCTTGAGACATTAAAAATTATTTTTATTGTCTATCAGGTATCATTAAGTGACCTCTATGTTTAAGGTATCCAAAAGCTACAATTGAAAGAGTAAAAGAACTTGCTGACGGACTCAAAGTTGAGAACCTAGTCGAGTTACGAGGAGTACCGAAAAAATTTGTCAAAGGTGCCAAAGCTGAAGACGCCGACAGTGATGAAGATGGCAATCAATCCACCTCTTCTTCATTTCCGCCGAAAACTCCAGAACCTCCCAAGTCTATTGTAGGCATGAATCCTTTCAAAAAGAGGAAACTTGAGTCAGCTTCAAACTGCAATGCAACTCCAACGCCGGAAGATGGGAAAGGTCACGAAGAAGGTAGTCTCTACTCAAAAGCTTTCACCGAGAATTGACCGGAGTCTGACCATTTGGGGGAAGCACTCAATGCCCGCCTTCGAGAGGCTTACCTCGCTCTCAAAAATGACTTCCTCACTTTGAAATTGACTGTTTTGCTTTATTGCAAAGAGATAAGGTCAAGTGATTTAGTGTCACTTTAATTGAAAGGTATTCGAGAGCAGCTATTAGAAGCAGCAATAATATAAACAAAATCATTATTAAAATATAACATCTCATTATTTAATAGAAACTTCTTTTGGTCTGTTTCTTTACTATCTTTTGCAGATCTACGAAGCTATTGCGGCTGTTTTTTGGCAATCTGCGAGCTATGTTTTCGTTATTTTTGCTCCTATAGTTGGTGCTTTTGCAGTAACAACTATTTTTTTCTGGGCGAAGCAATGGTTAAATGTTATTTGTATCTGTAATCTAAATCTTCGAAGCTTTTATTCAAAATTTTTGCCTGTTTTTGAATTCTCAGGTGACAATTATATCGTTGACATTCCGAGTTTTACGTGATCTAAAATACTGTTTCATTCACAGTTTTGAACAGCTGAACACAATATACGGCGGTTTACAAATAAACGTCAACCGAAAATTACCCCAAAATTGGTTTCATTTTTTCACTTGAAATGTTGAGGTCTTTGATAACTTCTGATGGCGTGATTTGAAACCCCTTGGTGAATTTATTGCAACTGAAAGTCATATCCACCGCCTGACTGCAGTAGGCTATAATATAATTGAGTCCCCACCAGTGGTTCGAGAGCATTTTGTCCGACGTTAGTCGTATGTTTTATATTTTGTCCTTGTACTGGGAAAGAGTAAAAGCAGCCTTGAGACATTAAAAATTATTTTTATTGTCTATCAGGTATCATTAAGTGACCTCTATGTTTAAGGTATCCAAAAGCTACAATTGAAAGAGTAAAAGAACTTGCTGACGGACTCAAAGTTGAGAACCTAGTCGAGTTACGAGGAGTACCGAAAAAATTTGTCAAAGGTGCCAAAGCTGAAGACGCCGACAGTGATGAAGATGGCAATCAATCCACCTCTTCTTCATTTCCGCCGAAAACTCCAGAACCTCCCAAGTCTATTGTAGGCATGAATCCTTTCAAAAAGAGGAAACTTGAGTCAGCTTCAAACTGCAATGCAACTCCAACGCCGGAAGATGGGAAAGGTCACGAAGAAGGTAGTCTCTACTCAAAAGCTTTCACCGAGAATTGACCGGAGTCTGACCATTTGGGGGAAGCACTCAATGCCCGCCTTCGAGAGGCTTGAAGATGTACAAGAGTGAATAGGCTGTGAGAAGTTGTTCTGAGGAACCTTTGGAGTGGATACGGAAGTGATTGTCTCAAATTTGGACGTGTATAATTTCATCTACGAATGGTGCTGTCTTTTAAGTTGAAACTCTGATTTCTTGCATATGATGTTCGGAGTTTATTCTAAATAGTCGTTAAAATATAGTTGAAAATGTCTTTGTACTACATTTTTCTTTAGCGTTTGAAGTCTGATATTTTCCCAAGTTCTTTCGTAGTTGACATGACTGAATATTAATTAATTTTCAAATATTCGTGATTTTGCAGTCGTTTATCTACTGGAAATGTGAACAAAAACTAACGACAAAATGCCATTAATACTGCTGCCTATTAGGTCAAAATTATCTATCAATATTATTAGATAGTTGACATGGAAAAAACCGCGCACAATCTAAATTCGAGCACATTAGACTACTGCTTTTGATACTAGTTAGTAACTTTTTCTATTCAATCCACTAATAAATATCCTGCCCCTCAGAAAGTAGGAGTCTTGTTTTGCACATGGTGGTGACCTTGACCTAAGCAATCATAATACGTATCAGATTTCAGGGTCAACAAGAGTAATAAAACGCTGAAAAAAGCGTGCTGAACAAGGATGTAAATGTTGAATAATAACGTTAACACCTTTTTCAGATTGATTCAAAATGGTGCAACGACTCTGTTACCGACGACAGAACACTTACAACACTAAGTCCAACAAGAGGCGACTGGTGAAGACTCCCGGTAACAAACTCGTCTACCTACACCGAAACAAAATGGGCCGAGTGCCCAGGTGTGCAGCGACCAAGCAGAAGCTGCACGGAATCAAGCCAGCCAGACCCGGAGAGAAGTCGAGAATTGCCAAAAAGCACCGAACCATTTCCCGGCCTTATGGAGGTGTCTTGTGTTGTAGAGCTGTACAGAACAAAATCCTGCGAGCTTATCTACAAGAGGAAATGAAGAATGTTAAGAAATATCTGCAGGCGAAGAAGAAGAAGTGAACGAACAATTTCACTTCTCATTAACTCTGAAACAAGTCAACTTTGTTTATCAGTTTTGTGAAGTTGTTGAAAAACTTATGCAAATTTGACTCTTCAGTGTTAAGTGTTTTTCGCAGTTGTGGAGATGAGTATGATGTACGCGGAAAAGGAAGTTGAGAATCTACAAATTGAGTGAAGCCTAGAAGCCAATTGACGTTATTAATTGCTCTCGAACGAAGTTTGAAGCAATTATTGTAAAAGTGTGTCTTATGCAAAATTTTTGCTTGACCGTTTCCTGTTACAACATTCTTTCGATTTCACTTCTCGAGTGACTGTTTCACGTTTTTAATTGCTCTTGAACAAAGTTCATAGCAATTATTGTAAACGTGTTGGTCTTTTTTTGCAAATTTTTTGCTTGACCTTTTTGCGCTTTTCTTCTAGAACATTCTCGATTGACTTTTTCACGCTTTCGTTATTCATTTTTGAGTGATCTCTAGTGCTCACTCCGAAGTAAAGCTTGTTGCTAATATAAAGTCGGTTACAGCCTGTTGTTCGAGACTAATTCTCGAAAGCCTGTTTAATAGAGCGGAATTAGGATCAATAATGATCGGAAACTTACACTCAAAATTATGCCAAAATTTAACTATGCCAAAATACCCTATAACGTAGAACCCATTTGATTCCCTTCGATCTGTTCGTTGAATGATCCAATCAAAATTAGTAGCTAGTATTAAAAGTATGATTTCTATCAAACTTAGATCTCATTATTTATTACACTTAGATCTCACTTTTTATCACAATTCTTCATACTTAGATCTCAGAGATAATTTTGATCTCATCTTCGGCTCTGGTAGTTTTATATCCAGTCCCACTGGTCGCTGCCGCGGCTCCACGGCCCGCGAAGCATGCCCGAATAAATTATTCTTTTAAATTTTGCTAATTATGCCTAAACAGATCATGAATTTTTAGGGTATTTTGTGCTGACACTTTTGGAAACCTTTAACTCAAAACAAAGCAAATCGTGCGACTATGGCTGGTTGTTTTATTTTTCTAAATGGCTTCTTGAATTTCGGATGAGTTATTTTGCAAATTGCTAGCCATTATAGCTGTCTTTGATTTTTTTTCAACACTAGCAAATGGGTGTATCGTTTATTAAATTTTAACAATTTGCTAATTATTTGCTTTTTGCGAACAAAAAAACGTATTTGCCTTTTTGTGCGTTTAGTGATTTTGTTGTAGTTGGTTTGATTTTAGACTGGTGTTTTACTGTTTTAATGTGAACGCAATTTTTGTTCAATGTCACTCGTGAGTTATCCTAGCCTCAAATGATTTCTCCCATATTAACTTTTGCTACTATAATAGGAAAGTTTAGATAAAAAGAGTATCCTACTCTAAGTTAAAGTTGTGTGAGCCAATGTTTAAAGTAGAAAAGTCTATATCAGTTGAAGGAGAACCAATTTTGTTTCAATAACTTATGTGGTCTCATTGTCCTTTTAGTATTTCACTGCAGTTGTAAAACCCGACGGAAATAAACCCCCAGTTGACTATTAAAGAGCTGTGCATTTAGTGCGTTTGGCCATGCGTCGCGAGTCATGGCCATGCCTTAGAGGCCCGTGGGACTTGATATGAAACTATTACAACCGAGCAAATTATCATGACTAAAATTTCAATTTTTTTTGGGGGGCGTTTTTTTTCTTCGGGGTTTCTTTCCTATCTAAAATTACGTGGGGTGTTTGTTCCGTGGTGATTTATTTCCTAAAAATAGACCCAGCAGTCCTAAAAATAAACCTACCTATTTTTGGACAAAATTCAGCAGTGTTATCAATTCGAAGACTGAAAACGTTGATTTCGAACATCAGAAAAACTCGAGTGATGAAAGTTATTGCATGTCAATTATTTATCACTGAAGCATTTAAAAGCGACCTGATTTGTTACTTTGGAAAACCTCTTGTTGAAGTGAAAGATTGGTTTTTCCAGTTCTACTTTTTGCTACTTTTTTCTACTCCGACTGATTCAAACCCCTCTCAATTCTGTTTTGAAGCATCATTTTAAATCGTTCTTACATCTTTTAATTTTGCATTTTTTGTATCGAAGTTGACAAAATCCGTAGCTGTTCTAGTTTGCAAACATTCACATATTGTGATACCGGAAATGCGAAAATCTAGAAAATTAAATCAAAATGTACCACTTTTGAGCAAAATGTTTCAGAAAACTCTTCCTGAGATCTGCAAAAAGAATTAATCATATTTACTTTAATTTTCAACTTATTTATAGGTTTCAAATTCAGCAACTTAGAACTTCAAAGTGAACATAAAACAAAAACTTTCGTATTTTACTGAAATGTTCTAAACAGCTGAAACTGTCAAATGCTGAATTGTTAAAAAAGGAAATTAGCAACTCTGAACTCTTGAATGATCCCTGTAGCTACCGGAGAATAAATTTGGACAGAAGCTTCACATCCTTTCAAAGCTATTAAAGATAAGCTTTTTCTGCAAACTGTCCAACTTTCTTTGGAAAAGCTTAGAGACATAAAGGAAACCAATTAATAGCACAAGAAAAGTATATTTGGTGGGTAGGAAAATTAAGCCTAACTGGATAAGTAAAGTTATCTTTTCTTGAAAGATTTTTTATGTTTTCAGTAAAACATTTCGTAGAAAACTTTCCAATATCCAGCCATTTAGTCATTTGAGAGTTAATACAAATAAAATACCGCTCATAGTATCAATAAAGTCCGATATGCAAATTTCAATGCAAAAAGATGAAAACAAAAAATTGAAAATAGGTATGCAATTTTTGGGCTCATTCGATTTATATTAATTTTGAGATAAGAATTTTCAGTTTAGATTTTGTTGGCTAATATTTTGTATGAGACAATGTGTTGGCGTGGTTGCATATTCGATCTAAAAAGTTCTGATGACATTGAAGTCATCATTCAGCAGCTTGCTAAGATTCTGCATCCGAATGATTTTCGAACAATTTCAGCTACACGAACAATTTCAGTTTTAAAAAAGTTTTATGAAACTTTTTAAAAAAGTTTCATAAAACTTTTTTAAAAAGTTTTAAAATTTCTTAAACAAGTTTCAGAGAAGTTTGTCCATTTGGAACAAAGTGTAGTGATTTCAACTTCTTTTTAGACAGAGAAAACTAAATTTGATTCTTTATCTTTCAAAGCGGTAATCGGAAGATGTTTCTGAATACCCAAATTTATATTAAGACTCCGGAAAACGTGGCGCTAAAGACCACGGCATTATTAAAATTTTCAAGAATTATTCCCACATTTTTAAAATCAATCTCATGAAGTGTTGACTTAAATTTAGGACGTTCAAAAATTTAACGTGATTTGCTGGTTTCTATTCTAAGTTGATTGCAGTGAACTGATTTACATTAAATTAATTAAAAATTTTTTGCAGGAAAAAGCAAAAAAATTATATTGTGGAAATTTTGCTCAGAATCAATAATAAAGTTGAATCGCTTTGCATTTAACAAATAAAGTCAAGAAAATTCTGCAAACGCTTTTTAATGAGCCCAAAAGCATATCTAATTGTTTAACCAATGTATCTCAAATCAAAATTAGGATAGAGAGCCTATTGAGAAATACGCAGCTTCTGCTTTGGAAAAACTTGCAAACTTTCCCCCAATCTTTTGTCGTATTGCTTTCTTATGATGGTTTATCAACCATTAGAATCCTTGTTTTCCAAACAATGCAGCCAATACACTTCTAACGATCTCCAAATTGATCAAAACGCGACATCAATGAGAACCTCACAGTGTTTCTGGTTAACAGAAGCACTCAAATTTTCTTTGCAATTTGGCATATATCAATCTAAAAACCAAATTACAAAAAACTTCGATTGGCCTTTTTTATTTGAAAGCAATTCAAAACAGGCTGTGTCATTTTTTATTTCACATCAAACAAAATTAGCTAATAAAAAAGAAGAATTTTGGAGGTCTTGTTTTTTATTTGATACAAAAACTTTAAGCGAGAAAAAAATTAAATTTGATTCTTTCTTTTCCTATACGGTAACAGGAAGGTGAACTCAGAATACTGAAATTTGCTGTGAGAATCCAGAAAATGCAGCGATATAGAACAGGACAATGGAATCTTCAAGAGTTATAACGCATTTTTAAAACTAATTTCATAAAAAGTTGGCTAAAAAATTTACGCTAATTTGTTTTCTAAATTCATTGCAAAAAAACTGATTTACATTTAATAAACTGAAAATATATTTGCAGATAAACTAAAATTTCAAAAAAAATTTTTTTTGAAACATTGATCAGAATCAATGATAAAGTTAAACCACTGAGCCTTTTCAACTAAGGTCGAGAAAATCGTGCAAAAAACTCCTTAATGAGTCCAAAAGCATTACTGATTGTTTAATTTTTGATTAAACTTTCTCAGATCACAAAATAGTAAAGAAAAAAGCGTCCGTCATGAATAAAAATACTGATTTGTCTCTGCACTAATCAAACCTATGAGAAATATGCAGCTTCAAAAAATTATACCAAAATATCAACTTTTGTTCAGTGTGTAGTTGCCAAGAGCATCGTTTTGTATGCATATGTTTTGTTGTGGCTTCAAAGACGTTCTTTTGTTCTCTGGCTGTTTTATGAGAACATATATACTCACTATGAATGGAATCTAGCAACCAATTTCTAAATCTAGTTCGATCATTATATGCGATCTATATATCAAATATTTCGCTAGTATTGTCGGTCAGTTTGTGTCGCAATATATCTCCTGACGATAACACCATTTTTAAATCGAAAGACAAAAGGTCAAAGTGTGAAAGACGGCACTGTTTTGTATACTAGCGCGGTCATCTTAGCTCACCTTAGCTCACCTTAGCAGCGAAAACTTACAAGAGGAGAAACTATAGATGGCAAAGAAGGCATCCTTTGTCAAACAAAAACAAGAGGACCATACTTTTGTATTAATTATCTGAAAAACAGATACCCTAGATGCAGCATTTCAACGAGAACGTTCATAAGAAACGGTATAGCCAGAAAGCGTTTTGTCAATTCCAGAGACTGTGGAGCTGGGTAGGCAGAAACAACAATGAATGAGCGCATTGTCTGCAAAATGAACAACCCGGATCTGAGTCTCATAATATTTCACTACTGAATCATGAAAATTTCTATGACCATAGTTCCGAAAATGGCCCCTATTAGACATTTCGTCGAAGCATTCGGAGAAAAATTCTGAACTTAATGTCAACAATAAATTTGTCATTTTCTATCGTCAATCTTTGCGCGCACTTTTTCGGAAAAACGATTGCAAAATTCAGCTTTCAAACCTCAACAAATGGCCAACAGTTAACAGTTCCAGTAGATCTGTGAAAACTATTTTTCATTTTTTTTGTCCCTCAGATGAGAGCTAACTAGAAACAATATCAACATCTGCTGTGCGCAAACATATGAAACATCGTCAACTTTCTACTGCATTTTGCTGTCGGCATCTATAAAAAACTGTAGATTTGGGTAGCTTGTGCGTAAATTTGTCAATGAAATTATCCCAAAAAAATTTTTACCAAAAAAAAATTTTGCCAAATATTTAAACGCCTGTTGCAACCAGAAACATCTGAGCGTTGATATCTTTGAAGCGAGCAAACAACAGCAATGAGAACCTCAGGTAGAAACCGTTTTAAATCGGATATCAAACAATCTGACAACAAAAACACTGAAATCCTGAAGGCAGAAAAATATTTTGTTTTATCGAAAACAAACCTGATTACGTTGAAAAAAGCCGAAATCCTTAAGATGGACAAATACTGTTCCGCTAAAAATTGATCGGGCTCCTATTTGTCACGAGAGACCTGGCTTTGAAAATCAGAGAACGCCAACAAACTCTAAAACCCGAAGGAAACTTTGCCAAAGTACGAGGCCCATTGCAAGTCAACAGAGAATTGTCTACTGTTGCAAATATTTCTAAAAATGAATTCCAACCCTTGAAGAATTTAAATTTATCAAGAGAAAAACTAAGAAAACAGATTAAACCTCAAAAGCTTTAAAAAACTTTCACCGCTAAAACATAGGCTGGGGAAATCCCATGAAAATTATATAGCCATTTATATCCAAATTATCACTACAAAAAAACTAACAGAGCTGCAGTATGTTAAACAAAAACAACTGCGAACAAAAATCGGAAAAAGTGTAAACAAAAAGTAAAATTTCTAACAGAGCAAATAAATTTATAGCTTACAGTAAAAACTTAAGGCAATATAGAAAGTAGAAAATCAAATTGAGGAAACTTCAAAAGAAAAGCATTTCTATTCCGTTATTTACTCTTAGGAATTTTGTAAATTTACATAGACATACTCCTGTAAAGAAAGTGATATGAGAAAACAAAGATTTGAAACATTTGTAAATTATCAAAATATGAACTTAAAATCTCCGACGGTGAACAGAAACACTCTTTCTATTAGAAAAGAATTTAAATCAAAAACAAACAAGGATGCTCGTTAATGTGGTGTGCGCCGACCCGGGCATCATGTTCCGACCCGAGTTCATCTACATTTTTGACTTAATTGTCAACCTAATGAAGAGATAATCAAAAAAACGTTTGAAACTTAAACAACCGTTACAAAATCGAACTACTAAAGGAGTTGCATAATACCAAGTCTCAATACAGCGCTCACAAGATCTGCCATTAGAAAGACTATGAGAAAAAAAAACAACAAAATAAGCAAAAATCAAAATTTTTCAGTGAATATGATAAAATAAGAGAAAAAGAAACACAAATATTGACCACTCACAAAACTTTTATGAAAACACTTATTGTCCAACAAACAAAACATCCGTTACGACGTGATATCAATGGAAAAATAATTTTTGAATTTAAACAAAAATTGGATGGAAACTCACAACAATGAGAATATATTACAAGTTGACGAAAAGAACAAAAACTGAAAAGTACAAAAACTCTTAGAACGAACAGCATCGTAAACTTTACTACTATTTGCTATAAATTAAGTGCATTGGCAACATCAAACTCAAAAACAACAGCAAATTTAAAAAAACGAGCTAGGAAAAGTGTCGAAGCCGTGAAAAGAAAAAAAAATAGTAAAAAATTCGTAATCTTATATAAACTTTTAGCGGACATGGGGTTCCTCTAATTTTTAACAAATGCTTTCAAAAACAAATATAAAAACAAGTGTAAACAAATATAATAAAACCACGAAATTTTTGAGAAAACCCGTTATATCAACGCCGTTAATTTCAATGGCTTTGACTAGAAGACTACAAATACGCTCAGTTAAGCCTTAATGAGAAAGCAGGGACGTTTGTCAATCAAAAGTCAATAACAAGACATCACAATAAGTCTTATGGTTATGAAAAAAAACATTAAAAATATGCAAAAACCGAAAACTCAGAACAAAAGTCCGAGAAGCAAGTGTCAAAGCCGTTTAAACCAAAGTCGTTTCTCTGGACTCTTTATCTATGATTCTTTGGACGTCTTTTATAAGCCAATGAGAACTATCAAAATTAAGATAATGAGATAAAATGTCAAAAGGAACCAAAATTACAAATAAAAAATCCGAAACTTTTTGTTTGAAATTATGAGAACTCGTGATATCGAAGTCATAAAACAAATTTTTAGCAGATAAAATCGCTTCCGATGCGGTAGAAAGGAGGGTGGTCCTGTCATTACTGAGAGTAACTTATAGTTCATGAAAAATGTTTTAATAATGCTTAGTGTTCGAAAATGTTTTTTTAAGTCCTAATAGCAACTAAAATCATTAGCTCTCAACGGAAGTCAATAAATGCAACGTTATGCCTCAACGAGGAGATAGGAGTGTTTATCATTTTTAGGTAATCAAAATAAGTCTTATGATTATGAAAACAACAACAATAGCAGGCAAAGACCAAAAAATCAGTGGAAAAGTGCGAGAAAGTGACGCAGCCATTTAAACCAAAAATTTTTCTCTGCAACTTTATCCATGTTCCATTGAACGCCTCCCTTAAGTCACTGAGGACTATCGATATTAGGTTGATGAATATTCAAAGAGAACAAAATTACAAAAAATATATACGAAAAATTAAAAAAAACTATGAAAACTCGAGTCCTCGAAGTCATAAAATCAGTAGTTAGAAGATAAACCCATTAGCAAGATTCAATTTAATTGCATTAAGTAAGGAGGTCATGTCATTACTGATACTAACTTCAAGATCACGAAAAAAAAGTTTATGATTAGTTAATGTCCAAAAAAATTCTAAAAAATAATTTGTTAAAGTTTCAATAGCCATTAAATTCAAGAGCTTCCAAAGAAAGTTAAACAAATACACTATGTTATGCCTCGATGCGCAGAACAGGATGTTTACCATCAATATGTCAGCAATAAGACATCACAACAAGCCCCATGATTATGAAAACGAGTTAAAAACAGGCAAAGACAAAAAAATTCAGCGGATATTTGAGAAGAAAGTGTCAAAGTCATTTAAACCAAATTTTTTGTTCTGAAAATTTTATCTAGGATCCATTAGAGGTCTCTATGAAACCAATGGGGACTGCCAATGCGAACATAAGTAGATAAGGTTTCAAAAGGAGCCAAAATTAAAAAGAAATCCGATGTTCTTTTGAAATTGCACAAAAATTCGTGTTATCGAAGTCAGAAAACCAATTGTTAGCAGATGAAACTGCTTACCAGACTAATTTTGATTTCCGTAAAAATGACTGGGGTCCTGTCTCCTGTCAATACTAAAACTGACTTACTTTTCATGAAAAAATGTTTAATATTGTTTATTGTTCAAAAAAATTTTGAAATTTTTTTTAGTCTTGACAGCCATTAGCTGTCCACTCAGAGCACTATAAAGGTTTACCTAATACACACTAGAAATCCGATTGCACTTTTAGATAGCGAGTTTATGCCCTTGAGCTCCCAAAATTTAGTTACATCTCAAAAAGAAAATCAAAATTTCATTAAAAATTTCGAGTCGAAGACGAAAAAAACGAGCGTTTCCTTGAAGTTGAACCTTTTGTTCATTGGTTATCAAATAACTGTAAGTGAAAGCTGTCATTAAAAGAACCTCGATTTGAAAATGACTATTCTCTAAGTGACTAAAAAAACAATAAAAAAAGGAAACATTTTCTTAAAAAAACAGCTCTCAAATTGAATTCGAGGATTTTTCATAGTAAATTTTCTCACGAGACCAGAACTAGCCTTTTTATCGGTTTTCGGGTAACACAAAACTGTTTCATTTTGTAGCGTGAAAAGTAATTTTGAAATAAAATTTTTTATAGAAAAGCCTTTATTTGAACAAAAATTACGCTAAACGTGAACAAAATCATGCAAATATCACGTGTTCCTACAAAACTTTGAAACTCAACAACTCCTTGAAATAAAACGAAATTTAAAAACATTTTTCAAATTTTGAATTCTACGCTGGACGAGTTTTATATTAATATCACTCACATTTCTCTACGATGAATGTATCGATCGGCCAAAATTGACTGAACAAAAAAACCCATTTGAGTATATAGTTCCTCCCCCGACAAGTGGGGTCGGAACAACAAGATACTTAAAAGAATCAAACAAAAAAATCTAAAATACAATTATCATTGTTCCGACCCTCTTGAGGGGGGAGGAACTATACACTCAAATATGTTTTTTGTTCCGTGAATATTCGCCGATCGATATATTCATCGTAGAGAGTTGAGACTGGTATCATCAGAAAGCGCGTCCAGCGTAGGAAACGGAATTAAAAAGATTTTTTTAATTTCCGTTTTCTACAGGGAGTTATCGAGGTTTAAACTTCTGAGAAAATTAGTGAATTCACATTGTTTTTATTCACATTTTCCGGAATTTTTGACTAAAATTTCGCCAATTTTGCTAAAATTTATTAAAATTTTTAAGAATAGTGTCGTTGATTTTTTTTTAAAGACAAACAAGCATTGTTGATTGTTTTGATTGAATTTTTGTGGTAAAAAATTCTGGATAAATTTTTCAAAATTCAGCCTTTTTCGTCAAAAACAGCGCGAAAAAAGTTACTTTAGCCCACTTTGATTAGAAAAGCCGGCAGTACACTCCCAAACAACAACAACAGAACCTTTGTAGACTCAAAAAAGGGCTACTCCTGCTTCAGCGTCCGCTGCGAGTGCTCTGTAAATAAAACTTCGCCGTTTTTTGCTAACTTTATTCGTTGATTATCAAAAAGGCTGATTTTATTTTTGAGTTCTCAACTAACAAATTATCTATATCTACAACACTCGAAATTTCAATTGTCCTAGCGCACAAAAGGCATTAGCAGGGCTAGTTTTGGGCCAATTTTGGACTGTTACAATCCAAAAAGAAATCGGATTGTAATCAGTCGGTCTTTTTTGAAAAAAAAGACCTTTTTTAAATAATAAAGAACAGAACACATCAAACCAAAGCTCAGGAGTGATAGGTCTAATTGGCTTCCTAAGCAGCTCCAAGCTTATTTTTTTACTTGAATGGTCCTTTTTGGACTTTTAGAAAAAATTGATTTTTAAATAAATAATGGCTTAATTAACTTTTCCTCTATTTTTTTTCTTAATTTGTTCAAGTTCTAGCTTAGTGTCAGCAAAGAAAGAAAGCTTCTTCATTCTATTGATTTAAAGTTCAGTCTCGGTTGCGGTTTTAAGCCTGAAGTTATTGTTTTCTGGCTTTGATACTACTAGATTTCAGATTTTTTTTTGTTTTTAGATATTTGCCAATTTTTCACGTTCTCTAGTTTTGTCACATTATCACATTATTGACAGTTCTCATATCACATTATAAGCGTTCCAAATAAGGCACAATTGAACAAAATAAAATCTTGAATGATATAGATTATCGTTTTAACGGCCTCGACACCTCTTTCTTGAAGAAATTAATTGAATTTTTTAATTTTGTTTTAACTGTCATTTTCACTTTGTCGTGTCGGTCCTATGAAATTTCGTGTATAGTGATAGGTTTCATTGGTTTTTCATGGAATAATAGATGAGGCGATTTTCTGATATTAGTAGATAGCTGATGGCTTTCATGATTTTGAAAAAAATCGTTTTCCAAAAACTAAAAAAAATTTTAATTTCGCAATTTTGTTCTTTCTATTTATCTTTTTGTTACCTAATCTCGTTAGTTAATAACAGGTCTAATATGACATTATGGGTGTCAATGGAAGGTGTCAAAAAGGATTGCTCTCCTAAAATCTATTTTTAAAGAATTCGTTATGACCTTACTGGCTTCGACACAGGTTTTTCAAAAAAAAGTAAATTATTTTGATTTTTTTTTCATATTTGACGTTCTTGTTGAAGACGCAAGAAATATTCTGGATAACATCAGATCTCAAAGGCTGCTTTTGGATGAATAAATGACCCTATTTAAATAATTCTTTTGTAATTAATGTCTTTCATGACCTTGGATGCAATTTTATTTCGAAAAAAAATCAAAAGTATTATATACTTTTGCCCTTCGCTTTTTTGTCCACTTGTTACCTATTCTCACTAATGATTTGCCAAAAGCTACATTGTCTCTTTTTGAAGAAGGCGCAATTTAAAATATTTTGAGGGCCAAAATATGGCTTGACGGTTTTGACAGCGTTTTCCGGCAAGTTTCAATTGAATTTTTGTTTGTTGTTTTTTTTGTTATTCATTTAGCCGCTTAAAAAAATAAATAAGGAATGGTCCTGATGCCCTTCTATAGAAGCGTTGGTAATCGTAAACCTTAGGGATATTTGAAGTTAATTGTTTCAAAAAAATAAGCGAATTTTTTAACTTTACTGTTTTTGTTCTTTTTTGTCTATTTGTTACCAAACCCTTTTATGGACTGGTCCCATATACTTTCTGGTAATTTATAAGTTATTTTGTTTAGTTTTTGCTTGATTTGACGCTACTTTGACTGTGTTAATAAATTTCGTTTTTTAAAACGGACATAAATTTTTTTATGTAATTAATGTTTGTTGTTGTTGTTTGATTTCGCTCTTCGTCTTGACTCGCTTTCTTAATATTGGCATATCTCGGCAATCTAAAGCATCAATTTTTATTCCACTGAGTTGTTTGCTTTGGAGGCTATCGTATCGTTCATACACAACTTTGTTCAAAATTACTTGTGCATTTTTTGGGTTTTTTGGGATTCCCAAAAAATAATTTTTGGGTTTTTCTATCTGTTCCTCATTTGGTAGAAAATTATGCCAAAATTGTGGATGGGCGGGGTCGGAACTTTATGTGCCATCGCACATTACCGAGCCGCCTTGTTTTAGTAACGCCTCAAGTGCAAAAAGGAAGCATTCAGGGTATGAATGGTCAAAAGGGCATTACCATTTGCGCTGTTTACAAAAAAGTTCTATCAGAGATCCGAAAATAGACAAATTAAAGAAAAAGCCAAAAAGTAAGTACAAGTTGAGCTGAGTTTTATCTTGAAACCCACTATTTGGCTTTCAAAAGCTCTGCAATGTCAATTACGGAGGATTACACACTGATGCAGCCTCGATTAAACAAACTATCTACAAAAATTTAAACTTCAAGCGAAAAATGGAACCAAGTAGACAAAAAACGACAAGAAATTGTTATCTATATGCGCCAATCTCGAACAAAAACACTTTTCAAAGTCGCAGAGTCATTATCTCAACGAAGCGCATGAACACAAACTTTATCTCACTCAGAAGTAAGTAGTTCAGACGGCCATTTTAATTGTTTTTGGTTTTAGGTGGAAACGTCGTCT
The DNA here is from genome assembly GCF_964194025.1 of Convolutriloba macropyga. NCBI lineage: Eukaryota > Metazoa > Xenacoelomorpha > Acoela > Convolutidae > Convolutriloba > Convolutriloba macropyga. Next base: position 79,420,100 of record NC_134469.1, on the reverse strand, counting down.
GAATAAATAGTGCTTCTTTTTAAAAAAGGCCTCAAGAAATCCAATGCTCCTTATCGAGTCGTAAAAGCAATTGGTTTTGGATTAGTTGCACTGTGACAATAGTGACAAAAATCATTGAAATTTGTTTCGGAACCATTAAATATCAGTCTAGCCAAAAAGTTTTCAGAAGTATTTTTCATTAAAATTTAATTCTTTTCATTACACGTGAAACAATATAAAGCATCATGATAAAAGTGTGATAGTTACCTCCATTAAAAACTTAAAAAGGTTTTGTTAGTATAAAACGTTTTGATTTTTTTGCTAATTTTTTTCTCACACGTTCTTACTGAACATGTAATAATTTAATACAACTTTTTCTATTCACTGAGGCAATTTTGAAGCAAATTTGATGTTTTTGTTAGAGACCCATTTAAGGTACATGTCTACTTACGTATTTCATATCTTGCAAATATTCAACTTAAACTTATTTGAAACGTGAAAAGACAAAAGTGGAAACAAAATCGGAAAGTTTAAACCTCATTTTCTCCCAGAGGAAAAAAAAATTTAATGTTTCTACAACGATTGATTTCGTTTTTCAAGAGCTTTCCAATCTCCGCAAAGATACAGATCGGCCGAAATTGACATTTAAAAAGCTTGGGCAGAATAAATTTCCTAACCCACAATATAAATTTTAGGTTTGGAACAGCAAGTTTGAAATAATAAACCTGAAAATTAGCGCAACCGGTTTCATGAGGTTCAGATAGGTAAAATTGGGTAAAAATGGCAAAATTGGCGACAATTTTACTCAGATTCCCTAAGCTGTGAAATTGCACAAAACACAGAGAGAATTGAATTCGATTTCAAACAACTGCTTGCTTCTATTATACTGAAAACTGAATAACTTTCACATATCTTTTAATTATTATTATTGTTCAATTGAAAACATGTCACGCAAATAACAAAAGAGAAACCGAATCCAGATAAAAAAAATTTTGCTTGTGTCATTTTAGAGTCACTGGATAAATTTTGTAGCTTCCCAGTTCAGCAAATTTATACACTCACAGTGAATGTTTTTCCTTAAAAGCGCTCTCAAAACAAATGACGCACAACACATGTAGTGAGATTATTAAAAACAAACTGAGCCTTGTTCTCTATTTAAAACAAAACTATACTGTTTTCTGCTTTTTCAAGGACAACTTGTTTTGTTAGTTCAATATATCAAAAAAAGAAAGAAATACTTCCACTTTATTCAGCTATGAAAAGATAACCGAAAACAGCTAGTCGTCAAATTTATTTTAAAATCAGAAGTTACGGCGCAAACTAAACTAAAAACGTTTTTACTGTTTTGAATAGAAAAAAAACTTGCCACCGCGACTGACTTTTGAGAATTTGCGACGTTTTCTGAATTCTTGCCGATATTCTACTATCTTAAAATTAAAATATGTTCTTTGTTCAAAATAAGCGAATTTTTTAACTTTACTGTTTTTGTTCTTTTTTGTCTATTTGTTACCAAACCCTTTTATGGACTGGTCCCATATACTTTCTGGTAATTTATAAGTTATTTTGTTTAGTTTTTGCTTGATTTGACGCTACTTTGACTGTGTTAATAAATTTTGTTTTTTAAAACGGACATAAATTTTTTTATGTAATTAATGTTTGTTGTTGTTGTTTGATTTCGCTCTTCGTCTTGACTCGCTTTCTTAATATTGGCATATCTCGGCAATCTAAAGCATCAATTTTTATTCCACTGAGTTGTTTGCTTTGGAGGCTATCGTATCGTTCATACACAACTTTGTTCAAAATTACTTGTGCATTTTTTGGGTTTTTTTGGGATTCCCAAAAAATAATTTTTGGGTTTTTCTATCTGTTCCTCATTTGGTAGAAAATTATGCCAAAATTGTGGATGGGCGGGGTCGGAACTTTATGTGCCATCGCACATTACCGAGCCGCCTTGTTTTAGTAACGCCTCAAGTGCAAAAAGGAAGCATTCAGGGTATGAATGGTCAAAAGGGCATTACCATTTGCGCTGTTTACAAAAAAGTTCTATCAGAGATCCGAAAATAGACAAATTAAAGAAAAAGCCAAAAAGTAAGTACAAGTTGAGCTGAGTTTTATCTTGAAACCCACTATTTGGCTTTCAAAAGCTCTGCAATGTCAATTACGGAGGATTACACACTGATGCAGCCTCGATTAAACAAACTATCTACAAAAATTTAAACTTCAAGCGAAAAATGGACCAAGTAGACAAAAAACGACAAGAAATTGTTATCTATATGCGCCAATCTCGAACAAAAACACTTTTCAAAGTCGCAGAGTCATTATCTCAACGAAGCGCATGAACACAAACTTTATCTCACTCAGAAGTAAGTAGTTCACACGGCCATTTTAATTGTTTTTGGTTTTAGGTGGAAACGTCGTCTGAATAAATAGTGCTTCTTTTTAAAAAAGGCCTCAAGAAATCCAATGCTCCTTATCGAGTCGTAAAAGCAATTGGTTTTGGATTAGTTGCACTGTGACAATAGTGACAAAAATCATTGAAATTTGTTTTGGAACCATTAAATATCAGTCTAGCCAAAAAGTTTTCAGAAGTATTTTTCATTAAAATTTAATTCTTTTCATTACACGTGAAACAATATAAAGCATCATGATAAAAGTGTGATAGTTACCTCCGTTAAGAACTTAAAAAGGTTTTGTTAGTATAAAAGGTTTTGATTTTTTTGCTAATTTTTTTCTCACACGTTCTTACTGTACATGTAATAATTTAATACAACTTTTTCTATTCACTGAGGCAATTTTGAAGCAAATTTGATGTTTTTGTTAGAGACCCATTTAAGGTACATGTCTACTTACGTATTTTATATCTTGCAAATATTCAACTTAAACTTATTTGAAACGTGAAAAGACAAAAGTGGAAACAAAATCGGAAAGTTTAAACCTCATTTTCTCCCAGAGGAAAAAAAATTTAATGTTTCTACAACGATTGATTCCGTTTTTCAAGAGCTTTCCAATCTCCGCAAAGATACAGATCGGCCGAAATTGACATTTAAAAAGCTTGGGCAGAATAAATTTCCTAACCCACAATATAAATTTTAGGTTTGGGACAACAAGTTTAAATAATAAACCTGAAAATTAGCGCAACCGGTTTCAGGACGTTCAGAAGGTTAAAAATGGGTAAAAATGACAAAATTAGCGATAATTTTACTCAGATTCCCTAAGCTGTGAAATTGCACAAAACACAGAGAGAATTGAATTCGATTTCAAACAACTGCTTGCTTCTATTATACTGAAAACTGAATAACTTTCACATATCTTTTAATTATTATTATTGTTCAATTGAAAACATGTCACGCAAACAACAAAAGAGAAACCGAATCCAGATAAAAAAAATTCTGCTTGTGTCATTTTAGAGTCACTGGATAAATTTTGTAGCTTCCCAGTTCAGCAAATTTATACACTCACAGTGAATGTTTTTCCTTAAAAGCGCTCTCAAAACAAATGACGCACAACACATGTAGTGAGATTATTAAAAACAAACTGAGTCTTGTTCTGCATTTAAAACAAAACTATACTGTTTTCTGCTGTTTCAAGGACAACTTGTTTTGTTAGTTCAATATATCAAAAAAAGAAAGAAATACTTCCACTTTATTCAGCTATGAAAAGATAACCGAAAACAGCTAGTCGTCAAATTTATTTTATAATCAGAAGTTACGGCGCAAACTAAACTAAAAACGTTTTTACTGTTTTGAATAGAAAAAAAACTTGCCACCGCGACTGACTTTTGAGAATTTGCGACGTTTTCTGAATTCTTGCCGATATTCTACTATCTTAAATTTAAAATATGTTCGTTGTTCAATATGTTTTATCAGGTTTTGCGTCTATTCGAAGCTTACTAGCGGCTGATTTTGAGCATTTTTTGCGTTTTCTAAACTTTTTAATATAATTTAGATGCTTTAAGTTGTTCATTTAACCGGTTAAATCGAATTCGTTGTGCAATCGAAACATGCTGGCGAAAATTTCAGATTATCTGCCAGTCAAAACTTGATTTCCTAAAATGAACAACCTATAGTGATAATTGATCAAGGTGGTGGTAATATTGGCCGACAGGGGGTTAAGCCGACAAGGAAAAATGGGAATTTTAGCCCGCGCTGAATTCTGACCGGTCAAAAATCGGATTGGTCAAAATAGCACTAGTTCGTTCAGACATTACAAATAGTGTGCGGTTGGGTTGTCGGTCGAAATTTTTCTTTCGGTTTGTCGGCTAAAACACCTTGTCGGCCAATTTGGCGGTAGCCTGATCAAGGTATTGTCATTGATTGCTATTGATACCTACAGACTTCACAGCTGGGAATCCCATTTGCGGACCTTATCATAGTGTAGACCATCAATAAACTATTTCTATCCATGTTTACTAAATAAAACCAATCCTGCATCTTTTCACGTTTCGTTTGTCGGTAGGATGTTTATCTGAGAAGCCACGTTTTAAACAAACATAAGCGCGGAGCTGATTTTGAAGCAAAAATCCATTTGTTAAACTACATTAATCACCTTTTTCATTAATCTGTTTGAATTTTAAATTAACTTGTACAACATATTTGCAACATATTTATTCGATGAGCTTAAAAAATTCCTTGTACGGAAAAAGAGTTATATTTGCCGCTGTTCATCAGCTTAGCTTATGTTTAAACGCTTCATGTTGTTTTTTTTCTTCAGCCGCAGTAGTCCTTGAATTTTTGTTTGCGGTCTTTTTTGTGTGTTCACGTGTTTGCTTTACATATTTGGCCGATCTGTTAATTTTTCACTGCTGAAGGGTGTTTAGACGCTATTTCCGTGTACACACACAAGTTGAGGTCGCGTCAACTTAGCTGATACTAACTAATTTTTACTTCCTCCGGACCCGGAATTGAGCGTGATTGCGATTGGCTAATCAGCTGTTGTGTGAATGCGCGTGAACAACATTTATGGAATTGAACTGTATTTCGGGTTATTTAATTGCGCATTATTATTCTTCATTTTATAGCATTTGCAATTCAACACAAAACAACAATCGGAAAAGTGCCCGAACTAGAGCCCTTTATCCCAGCCCAGACTCTATTGTGCTCTGCGAACGATTATTATTTGCTAACTTTGGCCATTACTTTGCAAAATTCTAACTTAACTAAACCGACAGCATCTAATCTTTACTTCTAACTTTTTAACTCTGTAAATTATAACCCCACTATAGCACATATTTATATAACAACTTATCCACTGTTAAAGATTTATTGTAGGAATTTGTTTTGGTACAATTTAGAAAATTAGAAAATTTTGAGATATCCGTTATTTTGTAAATAAATTATTTTTTAAATCATATTCCCAATATTTAAAGTTAATCCCAAATTTAATCACGCCATTGTACTCATAATTGCACAGGCAATTAATAATCTCCTAATTGCAACAAAAAGGAATTCTTTTTATCTTATGGCATCCGCTTTGCCTTTTATGTGCTAACTTGACGTTTATTTAATGCACCAAATTAATAACTAGTTAATAGCCAGTGCCCTCTATCGCTGTACCTGTTAAAAAGTACCTTTGAGAAGAGGGTTGCATTTATCCGGGTTTTTGTCAAGGTGTAAAGAACCCGTTGTTTATTATTGTGAGTTAGCATCGATATCACTCTGGGTGAAAATTATTAAGACAATTAATTAGTTCAAAAGTATGAGAGTTACTTACATCAAATATGTGCTGCTTCTTTCAGTTGCTCTCATAATCGAAAAGGTCAGTAAATTTCAAAAATTTCGATTTTGAAAAAAAAAATGATCCTATCAAGTTTTTTGATTGCCTTTTACATTTACATATGAAATTTGTGAACTTACTAAGAGAGACATTTCAAAAAAAAGGTCAATCAATATATTTCTATCTGCTTCTTAGTTCTGTTTACAAATTTCGAATCCACGGCATTTTAATCTGATTTAAACCTCAAAAATGACAAATTTTCCGATAAATGAAAACCTTTCATGACCCCCTTTCATGAAAGAATTGACATCCCTCATCTCCTGGGTTGTTTAGGTGTGTTCAAATGTTGACCTCGAATTTGAGATCGTCTCTTTTTCGAACCCAAATTCAAAACTCAAATCGGGCAAATGTTGCTTTGGCAACGAGGGTTCACGCGGCAGATGCCCTCTCACATGCAGAACTTTTTTCACCGCCTGTGCCTACGGGGGTGCGACTGGGGGGACCTGCCAGACTAAACACTACACCCATTTACAGTCTGGGATAATGGGTAACAGTACGTTTGGAAGCAATGGGGCTCATTTGGACCAATCAGATCACGTGAACAAGTTTGTGATCAGAGGGAAAACGAGGAAAAGTCTCCAGGTAGGTTTTTCGGAAAAGACCTCGATTAATTATTCAGCAATTGTTAAAATTTATTCTTTGATCTTTTTTGTTTTCCGTCTTGTGGTTTTGAATTTCCGTTTAATTGTAGTTTTGAAAGTGCAGCTGAAAATGCTGTTCACTTTAAAATGATCGAATAAAATACGGAGATATTAAATTTTTTTGGCCGACTTGATGTTTGACTATCTTCCCTAAGAAGGTGTCAGATAACGGCAGCGCAATTTCGAACTGCCCTGAAGATATATGTGAGCAACTTAAGCAGGACAAATCGTAAATGCAAACATAATAAAGATAGTTGACATTATTTGTTGGAATAAATAAAGATCTGAAGAGACTATCCATTTTTTCTCGCTGGCTGTTTGCAGAGTTAGCTGGACTGAAGCTCACGTGAGTTAAGTATAGGCAAGCTCGCAATGAGTATACATAAATTCCATCAAAGTAAATTTACACTTATACTTAATGTACTTTCTGAATGGAAAAAAGTTCATTTTTCCTTTCTTTCCACTTTCCGTCTTTCTGTAGGGATGTATAGATCAGTGGGGTTAGTATCAGTCATCAATAAAGAATTACCCCCCCCCCCCGCAACCGTACCCCCCAGAAATCTTACAATTGAATTAAGCAAGAATAAATAAACTGTAGGCGTTGAATAATGAACAGCATTGCGACTTTATATAAGACAAGGGCGAATGTGCTTTTTTAATGTTTTCATTATTCAAGGTCAATTATTTGAGGTCGGAGGCGCCAAATAATTTACACCCCACCTCCTCTTTCTGAAAATAATGTTTTCAAATTTTAGTCAGCCTCGGCTGACTAACGATAACGATAATTATGATAATGTTTGAAGTGATAAAATAACTACCTGTTAATTTTGTTTTGCTGATGTTTTAGAATGGCCTCATGTTGGACATAGAAGCGAACAACAAGAATTCATTCGCCACATCCAGTAAGTATTATGAAAAAATGATCAATTTTTGAACAAACTCAACATGTTCAACTAGAACTCAATTCTATGCATATTACGGTCAATTTTCATTACTTATCGGCAATATTTTTTCTTAAATGGAAATGGATATTTTTCTTCTTTCAGGAAAATATCGCTCGATCATTTCATTAAGCCTTTTTTACTACCATGTTTTAAGCCAAAAAATTGCTTTATCTAACAATTTGATCGAACTTGCTGGCAACTTCATGATGCTGTTTAAGAAGCAATGGAGCATTGCTGTTCCGACCCCTCTTATTTGGTCTATATATTTTTTTAATTTAGAAAAGTCAACTATAGCGCATGATAGCATTTCTTGGGACTGGGAAAATGATCTTGCTTGACTATAATGCGGGAGCGGGATTTTTATTGGGACAAGAAAGAAATAGAATAAACTGGGAATATCTCAACTCAAATTGCAGTCGGAACAATAAAGTCGGCATCCTTCAAAGGCTTTTTTATCATCCCACACTGGGATTAAGTAATACTGTTAAACAAACAAATCAACAAGGATTGTTCATCGTTTTCCATAATAAGAGCTAGAGGTCAATAGAGTTACCCAAATAAGAATATATTTAACAGTTACTGAGAGCCATAAAATGCAATTTTTTTGTAGAAATCGCATTGACTATTTCCGATTAAAAAAGCTTCAAAGTTTTGAACTCATTCGTCTATTATGGAGACTAATCGGTAATGATCATTACAAATTTTTCAAACTGTGGAAAACGGAAAGATGTAATTCAGAAATCAACTTGAAACCCTAATTTCGGGAAAGCTGAAAATGTTCGTGGGCGATTTCTTAAATTAGTGATTCCATTATTCTTGTTCAGGACTACCAAAGTTACCAAGTATGTCAATGCAATCTTTCTGATCAGAGAAAGCGTCTGATCTGGTTTAAGATTATTAGCTAATAGCCGAATTCAGAGTAGTATAAGCTGTTTTCTAATTTATCTGATAGCCAAATTCAGAGTAAATTTGTTAGATTCTGCTCTAGCTGAATTGAGAGTAAATTCATTTTCGATTCTTCGCTAATAGCCGAATTCAGAATAAAATATTTTTTTGTTTTTTTTCTAGTGACCGAATTCGAGAGTAAACTTAATTTTATATTGTTCGCTAATAGCCGAATTCAGAGAAGTAAAAGCTGTTTTCTAACTTATCTGATAGCCAAATTCAGAGTAAATTTGTTAGATTCTGCTCTAATAGCTGAATTGAGAGTAAGTTCATTTTCGATTCTTCGCTAATAGCCGAATTCAGAGTAAAATGATTTTTAGTTTTTTTCTAGTGACCGAATTCAGAGTAAACTTAATTTTAGATTCTTCGCTAATAGCCGAATTCAGAGTAAAATATTTTTTTGTTTTTTTTCTAGTGACCGAATTCGAGAGTAAACTTAATTTTATATTATTCGCTAATAGCCGAATTCAGAGAAGTAAAAGCTGTTTTCTAACTTATCTGATAGCCAAATTCAGAGTAAATTTGTTAGATTCTGCTCTAATAGCTGAATTGAGAGTAAGTTCATTTTCGATTCTTCGCTAATAGCCGAATTCAGAGTAAATTAATTTTTAGTTTTTTTCTAGTGACCGAATTCAGAGTAAACTTAATTTTAGATTCTTCGCTAATAGCCGAATTCAGAGTAAACTTTGGACAAATTATGACGAAATTGAACAGATGGACGAAGAGCGAAATCGTAGCTGCTACTTACGCTGGGGGAACAGTCGCTCTCGAAATTCGG